>NC_135309.1:8138320-8446397 GCF_048772815.1 Callospermophilus lateralis | reverse complement strand
TATCCACCTCACTGTGAAACTGAAGTGTCTCTATCCAACTCACTTTGGGGCTGCAGTGTCTCTATCCACATCACTGTGGGACTGCAGTATCTCTCCATCCACCTCATGTGAGTCTGAAATCTCCCTCCATTCATCTCACTGTGAAATTGCAGTGTCTGTATCCACCGCACTGTGGGAAGGCAGTGTCTCTCTATCCACCTCACTGTGTGATGGCAGTGTTTCTCTATCCTCCTCACTGTGGGACTGCAGTGTCTCTCTATCCACCTCACTGTGGGACTGCAGTGTCTCTCTATCCACCTCACTGTGGGACTTCAGTGTCTCTATGCACTCACTGTAGGACTGCAGTGTGTCTCTATCCACCTCACTGTAGGACTGCAGTGTCCCTCTATCCACCTCACTATGGGACTGCAGTGTCTCTATCCACCTCACTTGCGACTGCAGTGTTTCTCTATCCACCTCTCTGTGGGACTGCAGTGTCGCTCTATCCACCTCACTGTTGACTGCAGTTTCTCTCTATCCACCTCACTATGGTACTGCAGTGTCACCCTATCCACCTCACAGTGGGACTGAGGTGTCCCTCTATCCACCTCAAAGTTGGACTACAGTGTCCCTCTATCCACCTCACTGTAGGACTGAAGTGTCTCTATCCACCTCTCTTTGGGGCTGCTGTCTCTCTAACCACCTAAATATGGCACTGCAGCGTTCCTCTAACCACCTCACTGTGGGACTGCATTATCTTTATCCACTTCACTGTGGGACTGCAGTGTCTCTCTATCCACCTCACAGTGGGACTGCAGTGTCCATCTATCTACCTCACAGTGGGACTGTGATTTCCCTCTAGCCACCTCACTGAGGGACTGCAGTGTCTCTATCAACCTCTCTTTGGGCCTGCTTTCTCTCTATCCACCTAACTGTGGCACTGCAGCATCCCTCTATCCACCTCATGGTTGTACTGCAGTGTAACTATACACTCACTTTGGGATTGCAGTGTTTCTCTGTCTACCTAATTGAGAGGCTGCTGTGTCTATATACCGCACTGTGGGTCAGCAGTGTCCATATATCCACACACTGTGGGACTGCAGTGTCTCTATCTACCTTACTGTGGGATAGCAGTATCACTCTATTCAACACTGTGAGACTGCAGTGTCTCTCTAACCCCCTCTATGTGGGACTGCAGTGTCTCTTATCCACCTCAAAGTGGGAATGCTATATCTCTCCATCCACCTCATTGTGGGAGTGCAGTCTGTCTATCCACCTCACAGTGGGACTGTGATGTCCCTCTATCAACCTCACTGTGGGAATGCAGTGTCTTTATCAACCTCACTTTGGGGCTGTTGTCTCTCTATCCACCTAACTGGCAGTGCAGCATCCCTATATAACATTCACTGTTGGACTGCAGTGTCTCTATCCACCTCACTGTGGGACTGCAGTGTTCCCTCTATCCACCTCACTGTGGGACTACAGTGTCTCTCTATCCACCTCACTGTGGGACTGAAGTGTCTATATCCACCTCACTGTGGGACTGCAGTGTCTCTCTATCCACCTCATTGTGGGACTACAGTGTCTCTCTATCCACCTAACTGTGGGACTGCATTGTCTCTATATCCACCTCACTGTGGGACTGCAGTGTCCCTCTATCCACCTCAAAGTTGGACTAAAGTGCCCCTCCACCCACCTCACTGTGTGACTGAAGTGTCTCTATCCACCTCACTTTGGGGCTGCTGTCTCTATCCACCTAACTGTGGCACTGAAGCATTCCACTAACCACCACACTGTTGGACTGCAGCGTCTCTATCCACCTCACGGTGGGCCTTCTGTGTCTCTATCCACCTCATTGTGGGACATCAGTGCCTTTATCCACCTCACTGTGGGACTGCAGTGTCCCTCTATCCACCTCACTCTGGGACTGTAATGTCTCTCTATCCACCTCACTGTGAGACTGTAGTCTCTCTATCCACCTCACTTTGGGACTGCAGGCTCTCTATACACCTCACTGTGGGAGTGCAGTGTCTCTGTACACCTCACTGTGGGACTGCAGTGTCCTTTTATCCACCTCATTCTGGGACTTTGGTGTCCCTTTATCCATTAGGAGCTGCATTTTGATACATGCTTCGATCAAAGTAAAGTAGAAATGAAACAGAAGAAGAGGGTATGAACACTGAGACAGGCATTAATTACAGGGAGTCAAGAAAGAGGTAGCAGTTGTACTCAGTGGAAAGAAGGACCCTCAGTTACATAAGGGGGGGGAAGAGCAGTATTTTCAAAATATGGGAAGCATTTTTTAGTTTCCAGGTTCAAAGATGAATGGGGTGTAAAGTAAAAATTTTCCAACCTTCCTGATTTAGTCACAGTTGGAATGGAATTAAATTGAGGAGTGAGGAAGGACTCCCAGATTGTTATGTTTGTTTATCACAAAAGATTATTCATGTAAAAAATCTAATGACACATAATGTGTTGGTATCTGTACAAAGAATGTATATTGTAGAAACACCAATTAGGAAAGTGGAAAGAAATAGAAATGGTTACAGAGTGGTCCCAAAATTCACCTATATCTAAATTTGGAAAGTTATAGCTTTTTATAAACTTTCATTTAATGGGTACTGCTAGGGAGAAACCCAGAGCTACATTCAAGTTAAGTTAGAGGTATTTGATTCCAACAATGTTTACCTTGAAATTCTCAAACTGTAGTGAATCATCAGTTGAGGTCATGTTCAGATGTCATTATGACTTAGAACGTCTTTGCTTGTACATTTCCTTTAGATTCGAAGGTGATTCCAATGATCCTGGTATGTTAACAGCATTTTTGTAGCCAGGAAAAGAATGTCCCTTTGGGAAATTAAAAAAAAAACCAAAAAAAACCAAAAAACACTAGTAGATCCTACACACTGGGAAAGAAGAAGATCAAGTGCCATCATAAATATTGCTATAATTCTGATCATATTTCTTATGTAGTGAGGATAACACAAAAGACAAAAATTTAGAAATAGTATTTCTTTTTTCTCTTTTTAATATTTTATTTTAAATTATTGCATATGACAGGATGCATTACAATTCATAGTATACATATAGAGCACAATTTTTTATATCTCTGTTTGTACACAGAGTCACTCCGTTTGTATACATGTATGAAGATACATGTATTTAGGTCACAAGTACATTCTTGTGAATATTTCCACATATTAATCTTAGTTTTCTAACCCTAACCCTAGCTCACTAAAAATATTTGATATTACCCTTTCCTAAATTCTGTATCTATAATTACTGTAATTAAAATTTATGTACACAAAATAAATTTTTTAGCCTTATTTTGCCATTTTTTTATTTTGGTTGTTAAGTTTGCTTACATATCAAAATATATCTCATATAGGAATTATTAATTTGTCCCCTTATACACAAAATATATATTCATAGGACTTACATTTTACTGTTCCCTGTGTCAGATCCTGTATATTTATATTAGTTTCCATGTATATTTTCAAAGTATAGTCCTTTTTGTTAATTAATTTTTTAATTTATATATGACACCAAAATTCATTATCATTTATATTACACATGTAGAACACAATTTTTCAAAACTCTGTTTGCTTACAAACTATGTTCACAACGATTCATGTCTTCATACATGTACTTTAGATAATGATGTCAATCACATCTCACCATCATTTCTAACCCCATGCCCCCCCTCCCTTCCACCCTACCCCTCTGCCCTAGTTCATCTATTCCTCCCATTCTCCCCCTCTGTACCCCACTATGAATCAGCCTCCTTATATCAGAAAGAACATTCAGCATTTGGTTTTTTGGGATTGGCTAACTTAACTTATCATTGTCTTCTCTAACTTCATCCATTTATCTGCAAATTAGAAATCATATTTCTAAGATAAATTTGCTACATTGGCAGACAGGAAGTAGTTGGAATAACCTGTACAAAGAATGTAAAATGGAAATAATGAAGTCCTCTACTCCAGAGGGTTTTGTTTTTGAAAAAGCTAGAAGGAAGGTAAAATGAGAGAGAAAATAAAGAAGTTAGCCAGGTAATTGTGAAGGTGAAAAAGAGAATGCAATTCAGCATTTTTCAGTGTACCTGCTTTCAAGCCAAAGGTGACATGATTCCTGGTCCAGAGATGATTTAAACATGTAGGGACTGGAAAAATCTGGGCAACTGCTGAAAGAAATCTATCCGGCACACCTACCAGGCCACACACCATGTGTGTGACATTTATAAGAGTGATTTAGATCAGTGACTTAGTGTTTTTGTACCTTTTGTTTATTGGAAGATAGTTATTTTTTATTATTCTGGATTATTATTATTATTATTATTATTATTATTATATTGGAGCTTTGGAATGAAACCATGTCCCTGGTGCTGCAAGAATGCACTCCATTCCTGTGCTTAATTCTGATCTCTAGATGCCTCATTTTCTGATGAGCCAGCACTTTCAGAAAATATGTGATATCATGTCTGGTGTTTTATGTCAGACTCATTTTTTTTTAACCAGAATTCTTTAAGGAATTTATTTCTCATATACCAAGACTGTTTCTAACATGTTTATACGAAAGACTTGGAAACACAATACTTCATTCCTATCTGTCAATTCTGCCTGCTTTTGGATCACAGTTTGCTGTGGATAGCCATATCTGAATTCTTTATGCTTTCTCATATTTTTTCAGATGCAGGACCTGTATCTCTGTACAAGGGTGAAAAGGAAATCATGATATCGACTAAAACAAAGGAAGCAGGATTAGAAGATGTGCCATGCTCCCAGACAGGTATGAAAAAAACACACATATATGTATTACCTGTTATTCTAAATGCATATATCTAGTCCAATTAATTCAGAAAAAAAAAACAGTTTGATGAGAAATAAAGTGTACATTTCCGCAGATCTTGGATGAAAACTTTTTAATAGTAAGACAAATGAGGTAGAGGATACTCAGTTATAATAAAATGGATTAAAGAATTCATAGGTCACTTGACATATGTGCTGCCATCTGACTACTTCAGCTTTGACATTGAACTTCTCAGGTTTCTCTTTGCTTCTCTGAATACAGATCACTGAGGTCTCCAGATTCTGCATCTTCACATTTGTATATGTACCTTGCCTAAATATTTATGATGATTGCAAAGGTGTTCTTATTATTTGAAACTTAACTACAAGTTTTAATTACTAAAGATATTTTCTCCATATTGATTTACTACATTTCAGTCTTGTGACTGTACTCAACAAAATCCACAAACACAAAACCTCCAAGCGAATGTAGTCTGTATCAATGCAAATGAAAATTGTATCACTCAGACTGAGCTCTCTACTTATTTCATAGAATGATGAATGCGTTTTTCTTAATATTCAGGTTTTATTGATTATATATTTCAATTGCTTTTCAGGCTCTAAGGACGTACATGCTTCCTACAAGGTAATTCATCTTCTATATTTATGTGATATTATTAACAGTATGCTGGATGTACTGTAAAATACTTATATAATATCTTGTCTCCATGCACATCAAGCTGACCACCAAAAGCAAAGATAAAGATCCAAAAAAACCAAAATGGAAGAATGGAACAAAAACACTGGAGTCAGGTAACTGTTGCAGTACAGCTTCTATAAAACTGCCCATGTTTAAACCTTGGAAATGATAGCAATCTTCTCACTGCTAATATATCCATTTTCTGCCATGGGAGGAGTTGCCCCATCAGGTCTGTGTTGGTGCTGCATCCACACTTCAAAATATTTCTGTAAATGCCTGAGGAAATGATGTTTTAAAATAACCTATATCATAGATGTTTCTACAATTAAACTTCATGACACCTGTTAGTTGGATTGTGGGGCTGATTTTGTTCCCACCCAAATTTTAAAAATAGGTCCAGGGGAGCAGGACTGAAATCCAGAATCCTGATATTATGAGGAATTCTAGTTTTCTTGAAGCCAAGATGTCAAGACCAGTCTGTGAAATACAGGAAAATCTCATTTATAAGACAATGTGCACTCTACCCTGAAATCTAGTGTGACATCACATGTCTTATGTGCATCAAAGTTGTTTTTATGCCACTTATGCCTTGACTTTGACAACTCTTGTGGTCAGTGTATAGCAAGAAATAATAAGATGTATGATCATATATACTTTAGTTTACCCCTTGCTTCTAAAGTGAACATTTGCTGGTGAACACTCTTTCCTGAAATTTTAACACAGAGTAGTCAATCCATACCTGCATATCCCAATGGAATTTTTGCTCATTGTTCTTTGACTTGTTGTTTGCTTGTTTCATCTGTATGGTAAAAACAGAACTTTTTGAGACATTCCTTCCATTCAGGCCTGCATCAACCTCATAGTGTACTTTGCATTCTCATTATTCATCTCCAATCATGAACATGCCCCTCAAGTTCACAAGCCCACAGAATGGAGATGGTTCCAGATTTATATGTGCCCATGGCATAGATGACATTCTTTGGTTTGTGTATGTCCAAGCACCTTAACATTTTGAGACATCTTTCACAATGCTAGTCTTCCTAAATCTATCTTTAGCCTGTTTTTCTAGTGCATGAACTTCTGGCAGTTTTCACCAATCCCTATATCATCAGACATATACCATTACCCTTAACCCTTGTCTCTATGTCATACTATAGCTTTCCACATTTTTACCATTCTCTTCCTCTGGCTGATAGCCTCACTCCTCAAGTCTCCATTCATCCTTACCTCTAGAAAAGACACCATCCACGCCAAGTGTTATTACCTCAGACACTTATGTGACACTTTATTATGGGTGTTCAAACCAGTGGGTTGAAATGGAGACCCTGAAGTCCAGGACCTAGAGAATTAGACAGAGAAGGAATAATTTACAGGCCAACTGGTTGTTAACCAGTACAATAGCGGATCATGGTCTGAGGTAGCTAACACCAGAAAAGCAAAAACAGTTTATTTCAGGATTAACAGGCACCATGAGGAATGCTTCCAAAAAAATAGTCATTCCTAACAGAAGAAAAATGCAGGAAATAGAAAGTAAAGGAATATGGTGTTCACTGGCAAATGTATGACAGTGACCTCTTTTTTTCTCTTCTCCTTTCTTTCTTTTTTTTTTTTTTTCAGAAACCAAACATCGTGTGCAGTGATTCATTAAAAATTACTATTAGGAAACAGACATAGTAAACAGTGTAAAGTTTCTTCTGTCCATTGTTATTTCAACATTTTTTTTCTGTAAAATATCATTTTTTAATGGCTGAATCATTAAGATATCATGTTTATTGAACATGGTGACCACTAGTGTCTCTGAAGTTGGATCAGTAAAACTATTCCCTAAATCTCTCAATACACCCTGGGTATTTCAACTTAGTGCATTTCAACTTAGTGGGAGGCTGAGGCAGGCAGGTTTCCAATGAGCCAGGGTATATTTAGACACTCTGTCTCCACAAACATTTAAGGCCTCAGATTTGAACATAGTGCTACAGTTGTTGCCAAGGATGCACATGGCTCTGTGTACACCAACCAGGCCCACATAACAATCAAAAAATTTCAAACAACATAAACGTTCACCAAAATATCATTGTGAAAATAAAATTTTATGATTATTACTTTTGTAGTTGGCTATATTTTCACTCAGTCTAACTCTTTTAAGTAATTTAAGTACATCTATGCATTCATTCCCAGAGTCACATTGGGACAAGTCATCATCTGAAGAGAAGGAGTGGCTTGATGTCACAGAAAATAGTCATCAACAGGTATGTAAATGTGTCAATTTAAATTCCTGGTGTTTGTCCCTTCTTTGCTTTGGGAAAGGACATTGTGCTGAACAAAATGAGCTCAAACAATAGTTACTTGGAAATCAAATATCCTAATTCAATATTTAAATCTAAAGTATGTAACAGGAAACAAACATGAAAATAGCTTTAGAAATCATGGAAGCGGAAGCTTTGAAGTAACCTTCATTTCAGAAATAGAGAAAATTTTTTGAATATTGTATCAGTTGTCTTCTATGTGACCTCCTCACATCATAAAGAATAAATTTGAAACTCTGAAAGACCCAGTCAAAAGTCAGAAAATACTTAATTGTAATGGCCAGTGAAAACATTTCTGTTAAAACATCATCATTCCCAAAGACTCAAAATTGTAGTTTCCCATTACCACTAATCCACGCCAGTGTTAAAGATTCCATTCTCCCTTGACTCCACTATGTAGGTTGAGGCAGGAAATAAGCTTACATGAGAAACTGAACAGGCTGTTAAAGGAATCAAAATCCTTTTGGGATATATCCTTTCTGTTAGTGTACAAAGAGAAACTTTTTAGTTCATTTACTTTTCATGCAATAAATCAAGAAAATCACTAAACATTTTTATCATACCTCTGAAGTGGGCATTAGTAAAAAGGAAGTGCTACAGTTCTTGCCAAGGATACACATCTTGGATGCAGTTATTGGGAACTTTTAGAATGCTGGTGGTATCTTAATGTCCCCCCTTTTTTCCCCTGTTGTCTACAGTAGTAGGAGGCGATTTTGCATTCATTTTAGTTCCAATGTTATGTGTGTGTCCTTTCAGTGTGCAGGTTTTTCTTTGGGATGTGTTTGGTCAGGCCATCATTCTCAGCATCAAGTTCCAGATGAGCAACTCATCAAGGAGAAAGAGGAATCTCTGAGAACAATCATAGCTTAAAGCAAAACATACATACCATAAAAATGAGATATATATATCTGGTTTCTATAATACCAAGAAATGAACTAAAGTTCATAGGTTATATCAATGTGCACCTGGCTGAAAAAAAAAATGCCTTAGTGACAATAAACGTATCATGATCGATTTTAAAAGGAATAGACAATGAAAGTGGTTATAGTAAGCAGAAACAGACTAAAGAGAAGATGGCAATGAAATTCAATAAGAATGAGAATAGGAAAGAATTTAAAATAAGAATAAAAATGTAATCAAAGAAATAAAACAAGAAACGAATGAAAATATCTTGGAAAATCGGATCTATTATGAAAAAAGAAATAATTTGGCAAACCCAAAGAAATAACAAACCAAAATAAAGTCACAAATAAAACCATGGAAAACTTCACAATTCCCTGAAACTAATGTAACTAAAATGGTGATACTTCTGTCCAGAATTTCTAATTTTGGAAAGCTAAAGTTTTTTGTGGTTTAGAGGATGTAAATATTGCCCATCAGTTTCCTTACCTGCTCTAGCTCCAAAAGGCTTCTGCTCCTTTCTCCCCCATACCTCCCAGAGAATGCTGAGCAAACTTTAAAAGTTGCAGAGGAAATGCACTCTCAGTATTAGTTTGTGTACTCAGAGACATGAATCTATATAATGTAGAAATTGCCTGATAAACCCTGTGGTCCAAGGAGACTAATCTGTAGTGCAGACCCCAATAATGAAATTCTGTACTCAGTGGTCTTGTAGTGGTCATGATTCCAAGTCACTGAGGCCTTATCCTACAATCTCTTGGAGCATGAGAGACATGGCTTGGTTTCAAAATCTGTGACTTCTTCAGATAACTTCCTGAAAATATCATTCCATCTGATCCTGCCCCAGCACTTCTGGAATCATCTGCCCCTTAAATTTTCAAACAGCACTTCTCCCTCACTATGATTTTTTCCAAAGCACCCATTTGAATGAGGCAGTGCTCCTGTGGACCTTTACTCTATAGTTTGTTCAACAGGACCAACACTCATCTTCCTGATGAGAGCTTTGAAAACATTGAAATCAATCATTATCTTGAGGCTATAAGATTGAGGAACCCTCCAACATTTTGTTAGGAGGTCTGGCTACATGTCTTGGAGGTGTATAACATGCATGGTTTGTGACCTTTCACTGAGTATTGCTAATATTGTACCCTTCTTAAAAAGGATTTTGTCCAAGTTGTATATTGTAATTTTCAGGATGCTGCCCCTCAATGCTAGTATGGTATAATGGGAGCAATATCTCCAAATGACTCTCAGCACAGTTTGTTGACCTGGTATATCTGCTCATGTGTGTTGTTCTGCATGCAGCCAGTTTTCTACCAGACTTATCTCTGGTGTTGTCACAGAAATAAAAACACCATGAATGTGTTTCAATGAATGTGCCATATGCTTCTATTATTTAGAAATAACCTAAGACCATGCTCTAGCTGCACATCACATCTACGTGTGACTCTCTCTACTATACCCACCATGATTCTTATTGCAAGTGCTTTATGCTTTATGCTTTATGCAACTGTTTTATGGCACAGTTCAGTCTTACAAAAGTTAAGAGTACAAATTAGTGGGGTTTTTTGATATCCTAGGAAGAAAGCCTACATAAATTAACATTAGTGAAGGTGCTCCTGCACAGACACTCTGATTCTCTCTGGCATTTTTTTTAGTACACTGAATTTTCCTTTTGGAAAAATCCAAGTCTTTACTTTGCATAAAAGTAAATTGAATTGAATTGAGAGGAATTAATATAAGTTTGAGGTTTTTACTACAAAATATCATACTTTTATAAATCTAGGAAGATTTTGATGTTACAACTTTCATATTATAGAAATTTTAGGGAACTGTTTTCATCCATGATATGCAGATTTTTTGACAAAATGGTGTATCATGAAATCTAACTTGTTCAAGTTAAGTGCCAAGTTTTACCCCAACTTTTTATCTTTTCTTCTGTTGGAGAGTGTCTGGGTTAGTTCCATAACTTTCTGGTTGTGACTGTACCACTATTAACATTGAAGTTCATCTGTCACATGTGCATAAATATTTAAGTACATTGGGGAAAAAAGCATGGACTGGGAAATCTGGACCATATGGTATCATTTTTCTAGTATTCTGAGCAATATTCATAGTGCTTTGCAGAATAGAAATGCTAAAATTTAGTCTCATGCTATATTATTTACTTTTCCATCACATGTTCACCAGCACTTATTATTTGAATACTTAAATGTTATTTGACAGGGTCAGCTAAAATGTCAACGAAATTTTGAATAGTATTTCCCTGAAAGCTGGAAATGTTAAGAAAAAAAAACTTTTTCATATGGTTGTAAGCAATTTGTATTTCTTATTTTTGGGAATACTCTATCTACTCATTTCTCCATTTCCTAATTGGATTGGTAAAGTTTTCCTCAATTACCAAAGAGAAAATTCCACTTATCCACCCAGCTAGTTTTCCCCTGGCATTTCTACAGCTTTTTTTCTAATATAAATGCATTTATTCTTTTTCAAGACACTGTTTCTGATTTCATCTGGTCACAGGCTCTCCATAGTGGCTTTCCTGTGTTTTCCCATAGCCTATATTTTTCATCGTGCAGCCACACACCAAATCATCTGACTCCTATCTCCAATAATTTGCAGTAATTAAGCAGCATATGGTCCTGTGCTTCTACCATTGTCCCTTGGAATTCTTTTTAGTTCTGTCTTCAATGAAAAGTGTTGCATACTGTATCCAAATTGAGCCTTCTTTTTTTTTAATTGCATGATCTTACTTATATGTGGAATATTAAAAAAATCCAATATAAAAAAATAGAGTGTAGAATGAAGGTTGCTATAGGTTAGGAATAGGGGAAAATGAGATGTTGATCAAGGAGTACAAAGTTTTGTTTTTCAGAATGATAAATCCCTGGCTTCTTAATGTATGATAAGGATATCTTATAAAATGTACTTGATTATTGTGTATTTAAAATTTGCTAATAGGTCTATTGTCATTGTTCTTAAAACAAATAAAAGGAAGAAAGTGATAACTGTTCAAGATTATGTTATATTAATTAGCTTATTTGTAATGATTATATCAAAAAGTATATGTACATTGAATCATTAAGTTGTATACCTTTAATTTAAATAATAAACCTCAATTTAAACAAAAGTAAGTTACCACCAAAATAAAAATGTTTCTATCTAAAACAATGAAATAGAAATAAAAATTCCTAAGTTTTGATGAAATAATAAATATTATCAAATATACATTATGTTAGATGAGAAAAAATAACTCACATTCCTGCTTCTATTCAACATAGTGATCTTCTTTTTTTTTTTTTTTTAGTTTTTATAGGCTAAAATGTATTTATTTATTTATTTTATTTATTTGCTTTTGGTACCAATCTCTGAATTTTGAATTTCCTATTTCTCAACAGATTTATTTTTACCAACTTTCAAACACCAACATAGAATATTGTACCCACCAGCTTACATATTGGGAGGATTTGTGTTTTGCTGTCAAGTAATATCCTTGGTGCTTTGGCTTCTAATTAGATATCATGAGTATAGGGAGAGCGGGGATAAGTGGACATTTCTAGGGAGGAAAAAAGGTAGGAGTTTGAGTTAGCAGAGCTTTTTATTCTTGTTTTCTAGAGTTTTGGTCTAAATCACCATTGCCAGAATCTGGTTGGTTCTTTTCATAATGTCCATATTCCAATGTGCTATTGAAGACTTTCTTTCTTGTCATGAAGTCATTTTAAATTTCTGTTATTTGAGTACACACACAAATAATGTAAAATGCTGGGCATTGTGTCATATGAATCCTAGCTACTCTGGAGACTGAGGCATGAAGATCTCAAGTTTGAGGGCAGCCTATGCAACTCAAAATAAAAAGTAAAAAGGACTAGGGATGTAACACAGTGGTAGAGAGTCACTGGGTTCAATACCCAGAAACGCACACACAGTAAAAATCTCCACCTTAAATGTTCTGTTAAAATACATGTAAAGTAAAAGCTGGGTTTTCTATTTAAACCAGGGGAAAAAGATATTGAAAACAGCCTTGTCCATGAGTGTGAAGACAATCAAGTTTGATGAATAGGCCCTTGGTTTGATTTGTTTATGTGCTATACTCCTTGTCATTTCCAGGACCCCACTGGTGACTCTAGGCTTCCCAAGGTGGTAGCAGAGCAGGAAGTGGAACAGCTGAAGACCCAGGTGGCACGTCTTCAGGCTGAAAAGGCAGACCTGCTGGGCATCGTGTCTGAATTACAGCTCAAGCTGATTGCCAGGGGCTCCTCAGAAGACTCCTTTGTTGAAATCAAAATGGCTGTAAGAGTTTTGTTTTTTGTCTTGTTTTAAGCAAACTATAAAGCCTCATCTAGACAGAGGAAACAATTACCACAATTTTTTGCCAACAATGGAAGTGAAATAATGAGGAAATTTCAGTGTAGCAATGATAAATTGGCTCCCATTTTTTTTTAAGTACAATGCTTACAAGGGTTTCCTAGCTAAAATGAAAAAATATAAATTACCTTGTGTGACAAAAGATATAAACATTTTCCCCAACTTGTCCTGGCAAATTGGATGTTTTTTTTTTTTAAGTGTATCTATTGTAGTTTTTTTTTTTTAGATTTTATTTTTATTTTTATATGACAGCAGAATGCATGACAATTCTTATTACACATATAGAGCACAATTGTCTTGAGCCACTTCCCCAGCCCCATGACAATTCTTATTACACATATAGAGCACAGTTGTTCATATCTCTGTATACACAGTGTGTTCACATCAATTCGAGTCTTCCTACATGTACTTTGTTTTTTTTAATTAATTTTTATTGTAGGTTGTTCAAAACATTACATAGTTCTTGATATATCATATTTCACACTTTGATTCAAGTGGGATATGAGCTCCCATTTTTACCCCATATACAGATTGCAGAATCACATCAGTTGCAGAACCATTGATTTACATATTGCCATTCTGGTGTCTGTTGTATTCTGCTGCCTTTCCTATCCTCTACTATCCCCCCTCACCCCTCCCCTCCCCTCTTCTCTCTCTACCCCCTCTACTGTAATTCATTTCTCCCCCTTATATTTTTCCTCCTTTCCCCTCACTTCCTCTTGTATGTAATTTTGTATACCCCTGAGGGTCTCCTTCCATTTACATGCAATTTCCCTTCTCTCTCCCTTTCCCTCCCACCTCTCATCCCTGTTTAATGTTAATCTTCTTCTCATGCTCTTCGTCCCTACTCTGTTCTTAGTTACTCTCCTTATATCAAAGAAGACATTTGGCATTTGTTTTTAAGGGATTGGCTAGCTTCACTTAGCATAATCTGCTCTAATGCCATCCATTTCCCTCCAAATTCTATGATTTTGTTATTTCTTAATGCAGAGTAATACTCCATTGTGTATAAATGCCACATTTTTTTAATCCGTTCGTCTATTGAAGGGCATCTAGGTTGGTTCCACAGTTTTGCTATTGTGAATTGTGCTGCTATGAACATGGATGTAGCAGTGTCCCTATAGTGTGCTCTTTTTAGGTCTTTAGGGAATAGACCGAGTAGGGGAATAGCTGGATCAAATGGTGGTTCCATTCCGAGCTTTCCAAGAAATCTCCATACTGCTTTCCAAATTGGCCGCACCAATTTGCAGTCCCACCAGCAATGTACAAGAGTACCCTTTTCCCCACATCCTCGCCAGCACTTGTTGCTGTTTGACTTCCTAATGGCTGCCAATCTTACTGGAGTGAGATGGTATCTTAGGGTGGTTTTGATTTGCATTTCTCTGACTGCTAGAGATGGTGAGCATTTTTTCATATACTTGTTGATTGATTGTATGTCCTCCTCTGAGAAATTTCTGTTCAGGTCCTTGGCCCATTTGTTGATTGGGTTATTCATTATCTCATTGTCTAATTTTTTTAGTTCTTTGTATATTCTGGATATTAGGGCTCTGTCTGAAGTGTGAGGAGTAAAGATTTGTTCCCAGGACGTAGGCTCCCTATTTACCTCTCTTATTGTTTCTTTTGCTGAGAAAAACTTTTTAGTTTGAGTAAGTCCCATTTGTTGATTCTAGTTATTAACTGTTGTGCTATGGGTGTCCTATTGAGGAATTTGGAGCCCGACCCCACAGTATGTAGATCATAGCCAACTTTTTCTTCTATCAGACGCCATGTCTCTGATTTGATATCAAGTTCCTTGATCCACTTTGAGTTAACTTTTGTGCATGGCAAGAGAAAGGGATTCAGTTTCATTTTGTTGCATATGGATTTCCAGTTTTCCCAACTCCATTTGTTGAAGATGCTATCCTTCTTCCATTGCATGCTTTTAGCCCCTTTATCGAATATAAGATAGTTGTAGTTTTGTGGATTGGTTTCTGTGTCCTCTATTCTGTACCATTGATCCACCCGCCTGTTTTGGTACCAGTACCATGCTGTTTTTGTTACTATTGCTCTGTAGTATAGTTTGAAGTCTGGTATAGCTATACCACCTGATTCACACTTCCTGCTTAGCATTGTTTTTGCTATTCTGGGTCTTTTATTTTTCTATATGAATCTCATGATTGCTTTCTCTATTTCTACAAGAAATGCCGTTGGGATTTTGATTGGCATTGCATTAAACCTATAGAGAACTTTTGGTAATATCGCCATTTTGATGATGTTAGTTCTACCTATCCACGAACAGGGTATATTTTTCCATCTTCTAAGATCTTCTTCTATTTCTCTCTTTAGGGTTCTGTAGTTTTCATTGTATAAGTCTTTCACCTCTTTTGTTAGGTTGATTCCCAAGTATTTTTTTTTTTGAGGATATTGTGAATGGGGTGGTTGTCCTCATTTCCATTTCAGAGGATTTGTCGCTGATATACAGGAATGCCTTTGATTTATGCGTGTTGATTTTATATCCTGCCACTTTGCTGAATTCATCTATTAGCTCTAATAGTTTCTTTGTAGACCCTTTTGGGTCTTCTAGGTATAGAATCATGTCATCTGCAAATAGTGATAATTTGAGTTCTTCTTTTCCTATTTTTATGCCTTTAATTTCTTTCGTCTGTCTAATTGCTCTGGCCAGTGATTCGAGAACTATGTTGAACAGAAGTGGTGAGAGAGGGCATCCCTGTCTTGTTTCAGATTTTAGAGGGAATGCCTTCAGTTTTTCTCCATTCAGAATGATGCTAGCCTGAGGCTTAGCATAGATTGCTTTTACAATATTGAGGTATGTTCCTGTTATCCCTAGTTTTTCTAGAGTTTTGAACATAAAGGGATGCTGTACTTTGTCGAATGCTTTTTCCGCATCTATCGAGATGATCATATGGTTCTTATTTTTAAGCCTATTGATGTGGTGAATAACATTTATTGATTTTCGTGTATTGAACCAACCTTGCATCCCAGGGATAAATCCTACCTGATCATGGTGCACAATTTTTTGATATGTTTTTGTATCCGGTTCGCCAGAAGTTTATTGAGGATTTTTGCATCTAGGTTCATTAGAGATATTGGTCTGTAGTTTTCTTTCTTTGAAGTGTCTTTGTCTGGTTTAGGAATCAGGGTAATGTTGGCCTCATAGAATGAATTTGGAAGTTCTCCCTCTTTTTATATTTCCTGAAATAGCTTGAAAAGTATTGGTATTAGTTCCTCTTTAAAGGTTTTGTAAAACTCTGCCGTATACCCATCCAGTCCTGGGCTTTTCTTAGTTGGTAGTCTTTTGATGGTATCTTCTGTTTCCTCAATTGATATTGGTCTGTTTAGGTTGTCAATATCCTCCTGACTCAATCTGGGCAAATCATATGACTTAAGAAATTTATCGATGCCTTCACTATCTTCTATTTTATTGGAGTATAAGAATTCAAAATAATTTCTGATAATCTTCTGTATTTCTGAAGTGTCTGTTGTGATATTGCCTTTTTCATCCCGTATGCTGGTAATTTGAGTTCTCTCTCTTCTTCTCTTCGTTAGCGTGGCTAAGGGTCTGTCGATTTTATTTATTTTTTCAAAGAACCAACTTTTAGTTTTGTCAATTTTTTCAATTGTTTCTTTTGTTTCGATTTCGTTAATTTCAGCTCTGATTTTAATTATTTCTTGTCTTCTACTTCTTTTGCTGTTGTTTTGCTCTTCTTTTTCTAGGATTTTGAGTTGAAGTATTAGATCATTTATTTGTTGTTTTTTTCTTTTTTAAAGGAATGAACTCCAAGCAATAAATTTTCCTCTTAGAACTGCTTTCAATGTGTCCCATAGGTTCCGATATGTTGTGTCTGTGTTTTCATTTATCTCTAAGAATTTTTTAATTTTCTCCTTGATGTCTTCTATAACCCATTGATCATTCAGTAACCTATTGTTCATTCTCCAAGTGATGCATGATTTTTCCTTACTTCTTTTATTGTTAATTTTCAATTTCATTCCATTATGATCAGATAAGATGCATGGTATTATCTCTACTCCTTTATATTGTCTAAGAGTTGCCCTGCGACATAATATATGATCTATTTTTGAGAAGAATCCATGTGCTGCTGAGAAAAAAGTGTAACTGCTTGATCTTGGGTAGTATATTCTATATATGTCAATTAAGTCTAGGTTATTAATTGTGTTATTGAGTTCTATAGTTTCCTTATTCAACTTTTGTTTGGAAGATCTGTCCAGTGGTGAGAGAGGTGTGTTGAAGTCTCCCATGATTATTGTATGGTGGTCTATTAGACTCTTGAACTTGAGAAGAGTTTGTTTGATGAACATAGCTGCACCATTGTTTGGTGCATATATATTTATGATTGTTATGTCTTGTTGGTGTATGGTTCCCTTGAGAAGTATGTAGTGTCCCTCTTCATCCCTTTTGATTAACTTTGGCTTGAAATCTATTTTATTTGATATGAGTATGGACACTCCTGCTTATTTCCGAAGTCCATATGAGTGATATGATTTTTCCCAACCTTTCACCTTCAGTCTATGTATGTCTTTTCCTATCAAATGTGTCTCCTGAAGGCAGCATATTGTTGGGTCTTTTTTGTGATCCATTCTACTAGCCTGTGTCTCTTAATTGGTGAGTTTAAGCCATTAACATTTAGGGTTATTATTGAGATATAAGTTGTTCTTCCAGACATATTTGTTTATTTATGTTACTAAACATGGTTTGTTTTCCTCTTTGATTATCCCCCCCCCTTTACTGTACTACCTCCCGCTGTTGGTTTTCATTGATATTTTCCATTTCCTCTTCCTGTAATATTTTGCCGAGGATGTTTTGAAGAGATGGTTTTCTAGCTGCAAATTCTTTTAACTTTTGTTTATCATGGAAGGTTTTAATTTCATCTTCCATCCTGAAGCTTAATTTCGTGGGATACACAATTCTTGGTTGGAACCCATTTTCTTTCAGTGTTTGAAATATGTTATTCCAGGATCTTCTAGCTTTCAGAGTCTGTGTTGAAAGATCAGCTGTTATCCTGATTGGTTTACCCCTAAATGTAATCTGCTTCCTTTCTCTTGTAGCTTTTAAAATTCTCTCCTTATTCTGTATGTTGGGCATCTTCATTATAATGTGTCTAGGTGTGGATCTCTTATGTTTTTGCACATTCGGCATCCTGTAGGCTTCTAGGATTTGGGATTCTGTCTCATTCTTCAAGTCTGGGAAGTTTTCTCGTATTATTTCGTTGAATAGATTGCTCATTCCTTTGGTTTGGACCTCAATACCTTCCTGTATCCCAATGACTCTTAAGTTTGGTCTCTTTATGTTATCCCATATTTCTTGAATGTTCTGCTCATGGTTTCTTAACAGCTTTGCTGAGCTGTCTATGTTCTTCTCCAGTTGAAATACTTTGTCTTCATTGTCTGATGTCCTATCTTCTATGTGTTCTACTCTGGTGGTAGTATTCTCAATTGAGTTTTTAAGTTGGTTTATTGTTTCCTGCATTTCCAGGATTTCTGTTTGTTTGTTTTTTATAACCTCTATCTCCCTGTATAATTGATCTTTTGCTTCTTGGATTTGTTTATGTAATTCATTGTCGAAGTGGTCGAAGTGGTCTTTCATTGTCTGATTTTGCTGTCTAATGTCTTCCTTGAGACTCCAGATCATCTGAAGCATGTATATCCTGAATTCTTTATCTGACATTCCATCTGCTGCAGATATTACCTCTTCTAAAGTTGAGTTGACCTGCATTGCTTGTGGTCCTTTCTTTCCTTGTCTTTTCATACTGATCGCATTTCTTTCTGCTTGGTGAAACTGTTGTGTTATTGATTTTTCCCCCTATATATTTATATTGCTCTTGTATAGCTGCAAAGTCTCCCTCGCAGGCTTTGGCGGTGGTTCTGCCCCTCCTCCAATTGAGGCAATGTGCCTACCGCGCCAGGAGGCCGCTGTGCCTGTACTTTCGATGGGCCTGTTCTTTCGGTGGTCACAGGTCCGCCTACCTTGCAGGCGTGAGCAGCGGCTTTGCCCCTCCGCTGGCCGCTAGGCCTGTTCTGTCTGTCGGTTGCAGGTCTGTCTACCTAAAAGGCGCTGGTGGTGGCTCTGCCCCTCCCCCAACCGGGGCGATGTATCTGGCGGGCCACTGGGCCTGTTTTGTCGGTGGTCACGGTTCCGCCTACCTTGCACGCGCGTGGAGCAGCTGTGCCCCTCCGCAGGTTTTTGGGCCTGACCTGCCAGAGGGTCGCAGGTCTGCCTACCTTGTAGGCTCGGGGGGTGGCTCTGCCGCTCTGTGGATTGCTGTGCCTGTTCTGCTGGTGGGTCGCGGGTCCGCCTACCTTGCAGGCGCCCGGCGGCTCTGCCCCTCCCCCAACCGGAGCGATGTGTCTGGTGGTCCACTGGGCCTGTTTTGTCGGTGGTCAAGGTTCCGCCTACCTAGCACGCGCGTGGAGCAGCTGTGTCCCTTCGAGAGATGCTGGGCCTGACCTGTCAGTGGGTGGCAAGTGCGCCTACCTTGCAGGCCCGGGGGTGGCTCTGCCGCTCTGCGGGTTGCTGGGCCTGATATGCTGGTGAGACGCAGGTCTGCCTACTTTGCAGGCGCCCGGTGGCTCTGCCCCTCCCCCAACCAGGGCGGGGCGATGTGTCTGGCCGGCCTCTGAGCCTGTTCTGTTGGTGGTCAGAGTTCTGCCTACCTAGCAGGCTCGTGGGGCAGCTGTGCCCCTCCGCAGTTTGTTGGGCCTGACCTGCCGGTGGGTGGCAAGTGCACCTACCTTGCAGGCCCGGGGGTGGCTCTGCCGCTCCGCGGTTGCTGGGCCTGATCTGCTGGTGAGTCGCTGGTCTGCCTAACTTTCAGGCGCCCGGCGGCTCTGCCCCTCTCCCAACCGGGGCGGGGCGATGTGTCTGGCCGGCCGCTGGGCCTGTTCTGTCGGTGGTCAGGGTTCTGCCTACCTAGCAGGCTCGTGGGGCAGCTGTGCCCCTCCGCAGGTTTTTGGGCCTGACCTGCCGGTGGATCGCAGGTCTGCCTACCTTGTAGGCTTGGGGGGTGGCTCTGCCGCTCTGTGGATTGCTGTGCCTGTTATGCTGGTGGGTAGTGGGTCCGCCTACCTTGCAGGCGCCCGGCGGCTCTGCCCCTCCCCCAACTGGAGCGATGTGTCTGGCAGTCCACTGGGCCTGTTTTGTCGGTGGTCACAGTTCCGCCTACCTTGCACACGCGTGGAGCAGCTGTTTCATTAGTGCCTGGGCACACTCTCCTTGTTTGCCTCCCTCAGGCCCTAAGTTTGTAGAGCTTGGGGCTGAGAACCCCCAGCAAATTTGCTTACCTTCTGATAGCCACGCCCCTGTATCTGGTGCAAGAGACCTCAGTTGTCAGCACTGGTGGGAGCGGTAGCCGTGAGTCCCACGCCGAGGCGAGTCGGTGCAAGAGACCTCAGTTGTCAGCACTGGTGGGAGCGGTAGCTGGGAGTCCTGCACGGCGCGGCTCCCGCTGGCTCCTGCGCCAGCGCTGCCGTGGCTCCCGCCGGCTCCCGTGCCGCTGGCGCGGCTCCCGCCGGCTCTGGCCGGCTCCTGTGCCGCTGCCGCGGCTGCCGCCAGCTCCCGCGCCACCGCCGTGGCTGCCGCCGGCTCTCGCGCCGCCGCCGCGGCTCCCGCCGGCTCCCGCGCCACCCTTGGTCTGGCTATTGCGCTCACAGGAGAGCTGGGAGGGGCCCTTAAGTTTTCCCTGCTGATCTATAGCTGAAAGAGCTGTGATCAGTCAAAAAACAGAGATGATGACGTCAGCTCTCCAAGATGGTGGCCGCTGGCTTCCTCTGTGGTCTGACCGATGTGGAGAACCGAATTGGATAGCTTCCTTCCCTGTCTTAAGCCCAGAATTCAGCTCTGAGTACAGTATTTGCACAGCTGGTGGGAGCCTGCAGAATCCGTAGCGCTGTATCTTTGCATTGTTATCTTATCGTCGTTTCCCAGTGAGCGCCACAGACTCTGGCCGTGGGGTGATTTGCTGCATACGCAGCGTGACCCTCCGTGCGGACAAATCTCTCGCGTTTGAGCTCCAGTAGCTGGTCCTTATGCAATGGAAATCCTTCCTCTAGGTTTCGGAGCACCCCAATTTTGCTGGAAATTCCTAACAAGCTAGCTTTTACCCATTCTACCTTGTCTTTTTCCTGCTCAGTGATGCAGTACACGGGGGTGCTGCACTCCCTTCGCAGCCATCTTCCTTTTCAAATTGGATGTTTTTGTGACTGACCTAAAAACAACTGAGGATGCAGCACTCTCAACCTTATAAACAGGTGATCTGCAGGGAATCCACATTCATCTCAGTAGAAACTTCTTTACTTTTTTCCTCGAACAGATGGAGGTTTATTGTTCTGATTTTCATGCCCACAGGAAATTTGTGAGCGCAGCAGTAAATGTTTGGCAAATGTCGGGGCTTCTCTGCGGCAATTCTTAGCCTCCACCTCGTGGAAACGAGAAAATGCAGTTGCGAAGCCAACATAGTGATCTTAAAATTTATGTTTAAATCACTTATTCTTAGTATGAAAATATTGTTCTCTACTGAGAGAAGCAGTACACTTTAATTGTATTTCAATTTTGGTTCAACTTTATGTTTTACACAAATAGATGATTGTATTTTTCATTTGCATAATTTCACTGAATTTATGGAAAAGCATTGTAGCATATTTCTCACCATAATTTTCTACATTTTTAATTCTTTCACATAATTAAATACCTTATTTTCCTCATTAGAGATATCCCTCCTCTTCTTATTCTCCACTATAGAGCTAGGGTTTCTTTCTGTTTTGATTATGGGAATCACCTTTATGTCTTCATGGTTTCCTATACACGTTACATGTGATGAATGTGTGTGTGTGTGTGTGTGTGTGTGTGTGTGTGTGTGTGTGATTATTACTATTTGTGCTGGATCCAATGCCTAAAATCAAGCCTCTTTCCTTTTGTAATGCTTTAAAACATGTTAACAAAGACCCAGATCAGCTCAATTTCCTGAGACGCCAGAGAATAAATTTACTTTATACTTAACATTCACTGAATAATTTTTATGGATATCAAATTCTACATAAAAAATTATTTCATAATGTTGAACAAATATACTATTGAATTCTATCTAGTTTATGATACTGATGATCAGACAGAATTTATATTTTAAATCCTGTTTCATTTTACCTGATTTTAGTTGTCTTATGAAAAAATTTCATATATTTCCCCATGTTTCTGAAATTTTATATTGAAGTACCTTCACATGAATCCATGAATCTGTTTCAGTAATTGAGTTGGGCTATGAGTTTTCTTCCCATCTGGAGAGTGTGTGTATATATATATATATATATATATATATATATATATATATATATATATATATATATATATAATGTCCAGTTAAAAGTAGACACATTTTCTGTGCTAAGTACATTTTTAAATGTGTAAAACTCAGACTCAGTAAATCTTTTGCTGAGAGCCATTCAATTTTAGGAAGCACTAATAATTTAAATGGAGCAAGTGCAACAGCATGTTATTCTTACACAAAGTGACAAGATTAAACATGAAGTAACATATTTAACTCTAAAATTTTGGCCTTCTAATGTTTAAAATGTTGAATGCTGTGTAACATAAAATACTTTTCTCAAGAGATTTAAATTAGTTTCTTATTGTGTTCATAGATTTTCTGGGGCATGCATAATAAGCTAGTTAAACATTGATGTGAGTTGTTTTGGATTTATTAACATCAGTGAGTTTGTTGTCAGGGAATACATTTCCTATTTCATCCATCTTAGTTTACCTAAGAGTAGCCTGATAAAGGGAGGAGTTCAGCTTCATCTGCAGTATATAAGATAGTGTCCCTTAAGAAAATATGGTACACAATGTGTAATGGTCTAATTTCCAATTCCATTGATTTCAACACTAGAAATATGGTGATGTCTAAAGAGTGATTATAAAATCTATATGGAACTGATTATTGCCATTATTTTTATCAGAGTCACTCTGAGAAACATCCAGACGTGTCTGCTTCTTGTATATCTGGTGAGTTTCCTCGAAGAGCAAAGAAAGAAGGTAATAGACATGTAGAATATACAAATCATATGGGATTAAAATGTTTTAAATTGAATGTGCCTTAAATCCTGAACACTAGAATATTGTAAGTTTTTCAAAGAATGTACCTATCAAATAGAAAAAGAGTGGAATAATTATTAGGTTTTTAGCCACAGGTTAAATTGGGTGTGTTGTTAAAGGAACTGAAATATGAGTTGCATTTGAAACATGCTTCACTCCCAGGAAAGTTGGAAATAAGGAAAAGGAGAGAAGAGGAGGCAATGAAGATTGAGGATGATAATAAAATCAGCGAGTCGAGGAAGGGAAAAAAAATAGTTGAATTCAGTGGAGGGTAGGAAATTCAAGCCATATTTAAGAAGGGTAAAGAACAGGTTTTTGAAAATGTGGGAAGAACTTGTGAGTTTCAAGTTCCAAAGATGTATGAAGGGTAGTTAATGTAAAGCTTTCCCAACTTTCCTGACTTATTCACTGTTGGAAATTAATTGAGAAGTGAAGATCTGATCCCACAAAGCTAAGTTCACTGACCATGAATGATTAGGCATATATACAATTTAATGATATGCAACATGTTGCTACTCCCTAGGACAAAATTCAGGGAACAAATAGCAAATGGAATAATAGAGAGAAGTAGGAATGGTTATGGAGCAATCTCCAAATCCAAAGATATCTAAAATTTACTTTGGAAAGATTATAGTTACTTTTACATTTTATTTGAGGGGGAAAGCATAGGGAAGAAATGAGACGTTCATTCAAATTAATATAGAATAATTGGAACTGACAGTGTTCAAACTGGAACTCTTAAACTGTAAGGAATCATCTCTTGGGGACCATGTTCAAAACATTTTGACTGAGTAGGTCTTTGCTTCTACATATCCATTACATTTTAAGGTCATTACAAAGATTCCTGTCATAGAGAGTATTTGGGGCCAATTTTTTGTGGGGGAATTTTTTGGGGGGAAATTTAAAAAAAAACCAGCTATTGGTTCCAACAATTTAGGACAGAAAATGATTAAGTGCAAGCACAAATTTTGCTTACATTCTAAGCATGTCTCTTGGTAATTGAGATTGACTCAAAAGACAAAGATGAAGAAATTATATATCTTAAGGAGGCTGATTCATAGTGGGGTGGGGAGCATGGGAGAAATAGAAAAACTCTAGATAGGGCAGAGGGATAGGAGGGGAAGATAGGGGGCATGGGGTTAGAAATGATAGTGGATTGTGATGGACATAATTATCCAAAGTACATGTATGAAGACATGACTTGGTGTGAATATACTTTGTATACAATCAGAGTAATGAAAAATTGTGCTCTACATGTATAATATGAAAAGTAATGAATTCTGCTGTCATATATAAATAAAAAACTAATTTAATAAAAGAAATATCTAAGATAAAGTTGCTACATTGGCAGGCAAGGTGTGAAAACTAATCAAAACAAAGAATGTAAAATGGAAAGAATCAAGCCTTCTCTGGGGGTGTCTTTGAAAAGCCAATGGGAAAGGAAAATAATGTAGGAACTGAATAAGTTAGCTAGGAAAAATGAGAAAATGGACAAAATGCTATTCAGCTGTTTTACGTTTATCTGCCTCAAATCAAAGTGAGACTGTTCCTGGTCCAGAGATGATTGGAAGCAGTAGAGACTGGAAGAATCAGAGCAACCTGCAGCTACAAATTTCTTTCCTCTATATCTAGTAGGCACCATAATGTAGAAGATATCCTTAGCAGTCACTCAGATGAGCAACCTAGCATTTTTGACACAATGATTGTTAAGGACAGCTAATATTCTATGGTTTCATTGATTAAGATTTTTATTAATATTATTGTATTTCTTATTATTTTATTGGTGTGTTTCAGTGAAAATATGTTCCTGAATGTGTCAGGAAAGTACAGTACTCCTGAGAAAAATTCTAGATAGCAAATATTGTGTTCAACCAGCCCTTTTGTGAAAATACTTGAAAAGCTGTTTAGACTTGCCACATCAGATTCATTTTTTTAAAGCAGAAGTATTTTTGGAGTTTACCCTGAAACACCAACACTGTTAGTTTTAGTGCATTTTAAAAGTTCTTTGAAACACAAAATTTTATTCATATTGGTTGATTCTTTAAGCTTCAAAAAACATTGTCTTTTGGATTGCCTTATCTGAACTCCTTATTCTTTGTCATACATTTTTTTTTCATAGATATGGAACAACTATCTTCACAGAAGACAGAAAAAAACAATTTGATGTTGTTTAAACTGGAGGATACACGAAAAGGAAATGCACCATTTTTCCACATGGGTATGAACAAACACTAGCTGTTATTCTAAATATTACATCTAAGCTAATTATCTTAGAAAAGTCACTCTGATTGGCAAACAAGTATACCTTCCCCTGGAATATCATAAAAGTTGGAATTGCTAATTATAAGGCAAATAAGGGACAGGAAATGTACTTGTATTAAAATGGAATAAGTGATTCTGATAGGATTCACTCAAGATATGTGATGCCACATTTTTAATTCAGTTTTGACATTGAACTATGCAGGGTCTTTCTTTCCTACTCTGACAACAAATCACTGTTCTTTCCAGCATTCTGCATCTTGACATTGGTATGTATACCAATGTCTTTGTATTATTGGCCATTGCAAAAATGATTTTTTCTTTGGAAAATTAACTGCAAATTTTGCAAAATCTATATTACTGATTTTGATTTAGTACATCTTATTCTTGTGGTTTTACTCAACACATATGTAATTTATTTTAGTCCTTTTCTGTAAAATGAATCCATTATTTGCTAGAGAACAGTCTTTCCAGAAATTTTTGACTAAGAGTTGTAAATCAAGAATATGCTTGCACCTAACAATTAAGTGATTGCTCATATTTTTATGATGTTTTTATTGTTTATTTTCTTCTCACTGGTGGGCACTGAATGACATGCTTTTATATGCAAAGAAGTTGCTGTCTGACTGAGCCTCTACTACAGACCTCTCTGATTCTCCAGTGGGTTTTGTATATCCATATTTCAGAAAATTTCTGACCAATTTTCTAAATGAGTTCCCTCAACATAGGAAGATATTGCAATTGGAGAAATTACATGGTAAAGGAAAGCAACATTCACAGTTGCTGCATTTTATTACACATTTTATTACACATCTCATTTGAAACCTTGAGTGAGTTACAGTCAGGAGCAGAATCTCACATTCCTGTGGCTCATTCATTTGATTAAACTTCATTCAACAAAAGTCACTGAAAATTTTCTATCCTCTGTTATTTCTGGAAACATTCCTTTCAATCAGGCCTGCATCAACAAACTCATGCAATGCTACATTCTCGTCACTCATCTCCATTCATACACATGCCCCTCATGTTTGCCTGCTCATAGCATTGAGGTTAGTCCTGATATTTTTGTATATACTGCACATATTACCATCAGCCCTCTTTAGAATATGGATGTCCAAGCATCTTAGCTTTCCTAGGAATCTTTCATAGTACAAAATCTGCCTCACTCTCTATGTTGATCCCACTCTATGTCTGCAATGTCCTCTGGCAGGTCTCCTTCCAATCACTATAATGTCAGGCAAACATGTTCCATTTAAATGCTATCTTATGTACAGCCTTTCATGCTCTCAGCATTTTCTGCCTCTGGATGATAACCTCACTTTTGAAGTTTCCATTCATCACTACCTCAAGAAAAGTTTTCATCCCTGGCACCTGTTATCTCCTCTAGATCTTACCACAAAATTAAATACATGTAGAAATAAATAAAATTGTTTAGAGCAACATGATGTAAAATCAGCTCCTTCAAGTCCAGGAACTGATGGACTAGACAAAAGAGGAATAATTTGATGGTTAAATGCTTATTATGGAGTTGGGAAGATGAAAAATGTGTCAGAGAGCCTCCTGGAAAGCAAAACCAGATTATGTCAAGAATAACAGACATAATCATGGAATTTTCAAAAGACAAAGATTCCTAATAGAAAAAGAAAGAAGAAGAAATGAAAAGGAGAATGAAAAAGAAACAACATGGACTTCATTGTATCAAGATGTAAATGTGATCAGTTATATGGAACACCAACAATGAAGTACAATGGGTTTTTAAAGCTTAATATTTGAACAGAGAACTGTGTGATGCTTCTTGTTCCAAGGAAATGCAAATTTTGTTCTGTGAAATTTTCACCTTGAGTGGATCCACATGTGAGTTATTATAGGGATTATGCATGGTGACACCTACTGTCTCCCCAAATGGTGTTCTGGAGTATTGGATTAGTAAAACTACTCCTAAGTTATGTCAGTATGTACTGGGTTCAGAGGAGCACATCTGGATTTGCAGGTACTTGAGAGGCAGAGGGAGGCCCTTGTCAGGTTACCAGCAAACCAGGGACTTCACAGACTATCTGTCTCCAAATATAAAGACATGGAATTTGAAGTAAGAGCTATAGTATTTGCCAAGAATACACATGTCCCTGTGTAGAATACACAGGCCTACAAAAAAATCCAACAATTTCAAACAGTAGATATATTCACCTAAAATTAAACTCAATTTAAAACTATAATTGACAAAATAAATTTGTATGATTATTACTACTCTTCCTTTTAATGTTTTTCACATTAATTTATTAAGTAATTTAAGTAAATCTGTGCATTTTTTAGCAGAGTCACATTTCGACATATCATCAGAGGCAAAACAGAAGAGGCCTGATGACACTGGACATAGCCAGCAAGAGGTATGCATGTGTATCAACTTAATGCCTGATTACTTCTCATTTTTTTGCTTCCAGAAGGTAAATCAAGCCAAATGAAATGACCCTGTAAAATACTGCTTGGGAATCCAAACACAGTAATTAAATATTTAAGTATAGAGAATTTAACTTGTCCTGAACATGAAAGTAACATGAAATCAAAGTGGATTACAGATAAACTTTATGACAGCAACTACACTAATATTTTTGAATAATGTTTGCATTTTATTCTGTGTAACATCCTTAAATGGTTATTGATAAATTGGAGACTTAGGAATAGCCAGTGGAAACTAGGAACATACATAATTGCAATGACCACTGAATCTATTCATATAAAATAATTTCATTCCCAAAGCTTTGACATTTAATTTCCCATTACCTGTTATCCATGCTGAGGTTAAAAGTATTGCATGTTAACAGAATCAGAACAATTCAAGATGGGTACTTTTCTGTTAATGTACAAACAATAACTATTTTATATCTTTTCCTGCAAGAAATCAATGCACTTATTAAATATATTTATCTTACCTACTTTGTTGTTGTTAGACCTAGGACATTTGATGCAATTACTAGAAAATCATAAAATTTTGGACATGTCTTTTTGCCTCTGTTTCTCATGTTGTCTGTGTTAGTAGGTGGTGGATTTGCATGCATTTGAATGGACTTCTCTTACACTTCTTGTGTGGGTATTTGTAGTGTGCAGGTTTCCCCTTAGAATATGTCCTGAGCACAATTTATATATGAGTACCATGTGTGAAAATTATCATGTTATTCATGCAATTTTCATTCCCCAGAATTTCTGTTAGAGGAGATAATAAACTCCAACAATGATCAGAGCTTAAAGCAAAACATTTATCAACTGTATATAAGATAGGTATTTCAAATGATCTCTATAACAGCACAAAATTAAGAAAAGGAGAAGGAAATAACAATATTTGGCCACAAAAGATGCCTTGTTTATAATACAATTAGTAGGACACATTTAAAAAAAAAGAAGAAGAGTGAAAGTGGTGGGACTAAAGTTAGGCAGAGAAGAGATAAGGAGGAAATGCAATAAAATGGTAAAAGAAAGGATTTTAAAGGAGAGTAAAAAAGATCTCTCAATAGTGACCAGGGAGGGAGTGAGGATAGCAGGGGGGAGGAAGAGAGAATGGAGTAAAACTCTCATAAAAAATTGGATAGAATGTGAAAAATTATCATGGAAAACCCATACAAATAATGGACAAAAATATATCAAGAACAACAATAGCGAAAGCTTGAGACTTCCTAATGTAAAGATAGTAGAAAGAAGATATTTCTGTTTAGGATTTCTAATTTTAGACACACACATAACTTTGGGGGTTTCTGGGAAACAAATATTATCCAGCTATTTCTTTATTTGCTCTATAGCCCCCAAAGGCCTAACCTGTTATTTTGCATGAATAAGCAGAGCTCCTCTGCTACTTTGTCCCCCAACCACACACAGAGAATGCTGAGGGAACTTTGCAATTTGAAGAAAACCCTCACCCTCAGTAGAAGTTCATGTATTCAGACATATGGGTCTATCTAATGTGGGAACTTCCTGACACATACTCTGGTTCATGGGGCCTGAGGACTAGTATGTAATGCAGACCACCTGATGGATTCCTGTAGTGGTCTAAAGGGGGGCAAGATTCCATGTCTCTGAGGCATTTCCTGGCAACCTATTGGGGCATGGCAGTCATGGCATCCTTCCAGAACCTGTGATTTCTTTTGGGAACTGAAGGAAAATACCATTGCATCTGACAATACCCAACACTCCTTGAATATTTTGTCACTTGAATTCTCAAAAAAGCCCTCTACCCTCACTAATATTTTTCTAAACTACCATTTAAAGAGGTAATGCTCTTTAGGCCTCCACACTTCTGCTAAGTGTCCAACAGGCATAACACATGAATTCCTGATGAGAGTTTTCAGCACATTTCTATTACTATCCTGAGATCATATGATCAGGGATAACTTCACCATTTTGTGAAGATAGTTGACTATGCAACTGAGAAGTTTAGACATGCAGTGGTTTAGATCTCTCCCACAGATATACATTGTAGGGACCTTTCTCAATGGTGTTTGACCTCAGGATTTTATTTAATCCCCAGGAGAGTTCTAAAGCTCCAGTGTGGTGGAAATGTGGATAAGGAATCCAAATGCTTCTCAACTGAGTGTCTTAAACATACCTGGCGTGTCTGCTCAAGTTTGTTGTTCTGCAGGAGAGCATTTTTCTGCCAGACATAACTTTGGCAAATGATGTCACACAACTTCAAACAATATGTTTCAATGAAAGTGTCATGATCTTTTATTCTTTAGGCAGACAGGAGGAACAAGTTGTAGCTTCCCAAAGCTCTCAGCATATCTATATCTCAGTTTCTCTTTTACATGACCCTAATTCTTGTAATGGGTGCCTCCATAACCACTGTTTTTTGCCAGAAGTCCATCCCATAAAATTTAACATATGAATGTATATTTTTCTGGTATTCCAAGAAGAAAATATATATAATGTAGTCAGCAAAAAGAGAATCATATTCTTGTACTCTCACTCTGCCAGGGAGATTTGGCAGTAATTCAAATTCAGCTTTATATCTATGCAAAAAATCCAATCTCTCCTTTGCTGAAAAAGTTATATTTGAATTGAGAGGAATCTACATTAGTTTCCTAATTTTGCTCTGAAATATTTTCCTTTATAAAATTAAGGAGACTTTTCTGTTACGACTTTATATTTTATATTCTAAAATTTCATATACTATAAAATCACTACACACAATGATTTCATATATAATTGGGTATTCATTTTGACATAATGTTGTGTCATGAAGAACTAATTTGCTCAAACTCAGTGCAAGTATCTCCACTTGTTTTGTATTCCATTCTTCTACTGATGGGTATCAGAGATAGTCCTATAACTTTATAATTTTGACTTGTAATGCTAAAACATCATATTTCATATGTAACATGTGCATACTGATTTCCATACATTGGGATTCAGATCAAGGAGTGAGAAATCTGGGTTATGTGGCAGTCATATTCCTAGTATCCAAAGGAATCTCCATAATGATTTCCAGCTTGGAAGTCTTAATTTTAAGTCTGATAGTGTAAGATTGTTGCTTCCTGCCACATCCTGCACTGCACTTATTATTTAACTACTTGATAAATGTCATTCTGACTGGGGAAATCTGAAATGTTAATGCAATTTTGAATGGTATTTCCTTGAGTGCTAGATGTTGACCAAATGTGGTATGTCTTTGGGCAATTTGTAATTCCTGATTTAAGAACAATCTCTTGCTTTTTGTCATTTCCTAATTGGGTGGGTGAGATTCTCTGCTGCTCACCAGAGGTGAGATTCCTCTCTTCTACCCAGTTAGTTTTCCCTGGCACAGCTGCAGCCTATTCCTTCTACAAATGAATTTCATTTTTTAAGAGCCATGATTCTGTGTTTTATCTGTTGACTGGCTCTGGGTCATGGCATTCCAGTGTTTCCCTCACAGACTGTCTTTTTTATTATGCAGCCCTATAACCATTTTCCTGGATCCAATCTTTGAAAATATTCAGACAGTAAACACAGCATGATACGTTGCTAGTGTCTTAATTTCTTGGAATTCCTTTTAGTTATTCTTTAATAAAAAGTGTTGCATACTCTAACCAAATTGAGTGTGCCCATTTGTCTACATAAAATATAGACACATTTTCATTCTGAATTTCTCTCTTTTTAAAATTAATTTTTGACTATATATATTTTTCTAAATGACATTCACGTTTTCCAAGCTCTGTGACTCAAACAAGTCCAAGTGTGTTTTATTTCTACACAAAGTGACAGATTTGAAAATCTCTTAACACATCAATTTTAACACTAAAAAATTGTCCTTTATTGTTTTAAATGTTGAACCTGTATAATATCAAGTCCATTTCTCAAGAGAGTTTTAAATTAATTTTCTGTTGTGTTTATAGTATTGCTGAGTATGTTTGCTAGTTAAGCACTGATTTAAATTGTTTTAGATATATGCATATCAGTGTTTGTTATCAGGGAACACATTCTCTCTTAATTCTTCCTGGTTTTACCCCAGCAGAAGCCAGATGAAGAAAGCATCTCAGCTTCATCTGGAATGCATAAGATAGTGTCTCATTTGGAAAGTACTGTTGCAAAAAATGTAATGGTCTTATCTCCAATTGCAATGACTTCATATCTATGAACATGGTGGTGTCTAAAGAGTGATGATGAAATCTATATGTAACTCATTACTGCCATTATTTTTAGCAGAGTGAGTCTGAGCAAGATAATGAGTGTACTTCTTGTCTATTTGGTGCATTCCATTCAACCAGAAAAAAAAGAATAAAAGGATATGTAAAAGGTAAGATACACATAGTATACAAAATATAATAGAGAGACTATTACCAAAAAATATGAGCACTAGCATAGAGTAATTGTTCAAAGAATATGTCTATTAAATAGCTAGCAAGGAAAAAGGAAGATAAGAAGTGGCATCTTATTAGGTTTCATTCACAGGTTAAATTGGGAGTATTGCTAAATGAATACAATTTTGAGTTGCATTTAAGACATGCTTCTATCACAGGTAAATCTAAAATAAGGAAAAAGCAAGAAGAAGATGTAATGAAGACCAAGAAAGACAGTGAGTTCATGGAGTCAAAAAGAAAAAGGAATAAGTTTTACCAAGGAGAGGGCGGGAAATTCAAGACACATATGAGAAGGGTAAAGAGCAGTGTTTTCAAAATGTGGGAAGAATTTGTGAGTTTCAGATTCCAAAGATGAATGAAGGGGAGAGTACATCTTTCTGAACCTTCATTACTTATTCACACTTGAAAATCAATTGAGGAGTAAACACTTGATGCCACAAAGCTAAGTTTATTTACCATAAATGATTAGGCATGTACAAAATTTAGTGACAACATTTTGCTACACCCTAGGACAAAAACACAGGGAAGAAACAGCAAATGGAAAAGGTGAAAGAAGTACAAATAGTCATGAAGCATTCCCCCCGAAACCCACAGGTATCTAAAATTAATGTTGGAAAAAGATTACAGATTCTTCTAAACTTGACTTTGAAGGGACATCCTAAGGTAAAATCCACAACTATATTCAAATTAACTTAGAGGAATTGGAAGCTGACATATTTCACACTGGAACTCTAAAAACGTAAGGAATCATCTCTTGGGGATCATGTCCAAAATCTCATTCTGACTGAGCAAGTCTTTCCTTCTCTATGTCCATTACATTCTATAGTGATTCCAAAGATCCTGTTTTTCAGCCAGGGAATGCATGTTCTTTTAAGAAATATGCAAGAACAGCTAGGGGTTCCTATAGTTTAGGACACAACCAGATCAATTGCAAGGATAAATATTGAGTTCATTCTAAACATGTCTCTTGAGAATTGAGAGGGACGCAAAAGTCTAAGATGAAGAAATTATATTTCTATGATAAATTTGTTACATTGCTAGGAAAGAAAGTGGCAAAAATCCATTCAAAGAATTTTAAATGGAAAGAAACAAGCCTCCACTCTAGTGTTCTTTTTGAAAAGCTAAAGGGAAGGGAAAATGAAGGAGGAATCATAAAATTTAGCTAGGAAATATGAGTAAATGGAGAGAATACTCTTCAGGTCTTTACAGTTTGTCTCATTTCATATCAATATCTGATGGAGAGATGATTAGAACTAGTGGGGCCTGGAAGATTAAGGGCAACCTAAAGATGCCAATTTCTCTCCTCCATATGTAGCAGGCCCCACAATGTGTGAGGCATCCATATATGTCATTCAGAAGAGCAGCATTGCATTTTTGAAGAATTAATTGTTTTAAAGAAAGCTAATATTTTCATTCATACTATTCTTATCATTAATACATATTTGTTTAAGCCATTATTTTATTGGTGCTTTGTTGGGAAACCATGTTGCTTACATGCCAAGAATCCACAGTACTGCTGAGATACCTTCTGAACTGTAGAGGACAAATGTTGTTCTGAACTGGGACTTTTTTGAAAATACTTTAAAAGCCTTGTAGATATGCCACATCAGACTCAAACTGGAACCAGAAATCTTTATGCAGTTTACTCCTCAAAAACCAACACCATTATTCTTATTTACCAATTTCTTCAAAACATAATAGTTTATTGATATCTGCAATTTCTGCAAGATTTCAGAACAATTTTTTGATGGACTAGTCTGAATCCTTTGTGCTTTATCATATTTCTTTTTTTTTTCATAGATGTTCTCTGGCAGTTCTCCTTGCCAATCTCTATAGTCAGTCAGGCATGTTCCATTTAAGCCCTGTGTGTATGTACAGTCTCATATACCCTCAACATTTCCTCCCTCTGGCAGATAACCTCACTTTTCAAGTCTCCATTAATCTCTATCTCTAGAAAAGACATCATCCCTGGCCCCTATTTTCTCCTCTAGTTCTTGCCACAAATTCAATTACATGTGGAAATAAATAAAGCTTTTGACAGTAAATGATATAAAAGCAGTCCTCTCAAGTCCAGTAACTGATGAACTGGGTAGGAAAATGAATACTTTACATCTCACATGTTTATTAGTCAGTACAAAAATTGTAATCTGTCTGAGGAAGTTCCAAGGAAAGAGAACCAGTTTATGTCAGGAATAACAGGCATAATCATGAATGTTTTGCAAGACAGAGGCAATTTTGATTGAAAAAAATATATAAAAAGAAATGGAAGCTAAAAAGAAAAATAATATGTAATTCATTCTATTAAGGTGTAAATGCAATCATTTATTTGGAACACATTGAAGTACAATGGATTTTTAAAATTTAATAATTGAGGAAGAGAGAGTAAACAGTGTGATGATTATAGTGTACATAGAAATTTAATTTTTTTACTATGAAATTTTCATTCAACTTGAATGGAACAAGTTGTGAGTTATTATAGGCATCATACATGGTGAATACTTGGTGTCTCCCCACGTGGTTTTCTGAGGTATTGGAGCAGTAAAATTACTCTTCAATGATGTTAGTATGCATGGGGTTCAGAGACACACATCCATAATTGCAGGTACTTCAGAGGCTGAGGCAGCCTCTCAGGTTTCCAGCAAACCCAGGAATTGAAAAACATCCTGTCTCCAAGTTTAAAGACTTGGGATCTGAAGTATGCATTATAGTATTTTCCAAGGATACACGTTTTGGGGTAAAATACCTAGGCCCACACACAAACAGCAATAAAAATTTCAAACATGATGTATATTCTTCTAAAGTAAAACTTCAATAAAAATATAACTGGACAAATAAAATTATATGATTATTAGTACTCTTCCTTTTTATAATTTGGATAATTTGTCTTTCACATGAATTTTTTAAGTATTTTAAGTTTATCTGTGCATTTGTCAGCAGAGTCAAATTTGGACAGATCATCTGAGGCAGAACAGAAGAGGCTTCATGATATGGATGATACTGCACATCACCAGCAAAAGGTAGGCATATGTGTCAATTTAAGTTCCTGGTCATTTCTTTTTCCTGCTTCCAGATGCCAATTGAAATGACCTACTACAATACTCTTTGAAAATCCAAACATAGTAATTAAATAAGTACAGAGAAGTTAACTGGTCATCAAAATAAAAATACCTTTAGCAATCAAGGTGGATGCCAGATAAACTTTATGTAAGCAATTGCACTAATATTTTCCAATAACGTTTGCATTTTCATCTATGTGACAGCCTTAAATGGTGAATGATAAATTGGAGAATATCATATCAGTTGAAACTAGGATCATGCATACATACAATGACTGCTGAACACATTCATGTAAAAATAGCTTCATTCCCAAAGGCTCAGTGTTTAATTTCACATTAGCTGTCACCCATGACAAGGTTAAAGATTTTATTCTCCATGGATTCCTGTGTCTTTACTGAGGAAGATACCAGACTCAAATGAGACACAAAACTGCCTGTTAATGGAAAATGATTCAGGATGGGTACTTTTCTGTTAATATACATACAATTTCTATTGATTTTATGTCCTTTCCCTTTAAGAAATCAATTTACTTATTTAACATATTTTTTCTTAGTATCTAGTTGTTGTTAGACTTAAGTCATTGAATGCAATTATTGAGAAATCATGAAATTTGAGAGGTGTATTTTTCCTCTGTTCTCATGTTGTCTGTGTTAGTAGATGGTAGATTTCCATGCATTTGAATGGATTTCTGTTCCATAGTGTCTCCTGGGTACTTGTAGTGTGCAAGTTTCTCTTTGGGATGTTTCCTGGACAGGGTTTATAGATGAGGATCACATCTGAAAAATGAGCATGTTTAACATGTTACTTTCACTCACAAGTATCTCTGTAAGGGGAGAGTATCACAGAGCCACCATCACCTTGCCAGGGTAGTTTCATGCTCAGAAGGTGTAAACCACCTGGGAAAAATAAAGTCTCAAATAATTAGTAAAGAAATAAGAGACAGAGACAGAAATTTGAAAAGGAAAGCAGAGCTCCTGAAAGGTTCCCCAATCCCAGTAGAAGCTGGAACTGAACAACTAGGAAAAGGATCAAGTTGTTTCTTTAAGGGAGAGTAGATCAAAGGCAGAGATAAGTTTTTAGCAGGAGGAATATTGCTTTTTGGTGTGTTAGGGTTCTTGCAGCAATTAAGTTGATTGGCATCTTGACAGGCCACACCCAACTCTGAATGGCTGTGTAGCTGTGAGGCTCCAGCTGGTCCACCCATCTCCAGTGCAGTGCTAAAACTGACACAGCTTTGTAAGAAGTCAGTGGCTTCTAAGTCAATTTGCTTCACACCAAGTTCACATTGGCTCCTGTCAGGAGAGAATAAACTCCAATAATGATCACAGCATAAACCAAAATATGTATCCACTGTACATAAAATATATGTTTTAAATGATCTCCAGAACAGCACAAAATGATGAGATGGAGTAGGAAATAACAGTGTTAACCTGCAAAAAAAATATGTCCTGTTTATAATATAATTATTAGAACATATTTCAAAAAAGTAAGTAGAGTGAAAGTGGTGAGAGTAAGCAGAGTCAGAATAGGAGAAGTGGAAAAAATGCAATAAAAATGAGAAATGAAAAGATTTAAAATGAGAATAAAAATTGTCTCTGGCTAACAAAAAATGAATGATTGGAATAAATCTCTCAAATAAATAGAAAAAGAAAAATAAATAGCATGGAAAACTCATAAAAATTATCAAACAAAAATATCAAAAACAATAATAGCAAAAGCTTTGAGATTTCCTAATATTAACATAGTAGAAAAGAAGATATTTCTTTCTGTCCAGGATTTCTAATTTTACTCACACATAACTTTGGGGGTTTCTGGGGAAACAAATATTATTCAACACTTTATTTGTTCTAACTCCAAAAGTCCTAACCTGTTATTTTCATAAAGAAGCTGAGCTTCTCTGCTCCTTTGTCTCCTACCGCATACAGAGAATGCTGAGGGAACTTAGCAATTTCAAGGAAAATCTCACCATCATTACTTATTAATCTACTCAGAAATGTGGGGCTATCTAATGTGGAAACTTCCTGACACACACTCTGGTTCATGGAGCCTAGGAACCAGTATGTAATGCAGACCACCTGATGGATTCCTGTAGTCAATGGTCTAAAGGTGGGCAAGATTCCATGTCTCTGAGAGGTTTCCTGGAAACTTATTGGAACATGGCAGTCATAGCCTCCTTGCAGAATTTTTGGGAACTGAAGGATCATACCATTGCACCTGACAGTGCCCCAGCACTGCTGGATTCTTCTGTCACTTGAATTCTCAAAAAGCAGTCTCCTTCACTATCATTATTGTAAACCACCTATTTAAAGAGGCAGTGCTCCATGAAACAGTATGCAGCTAACTGTCCCACAGACACAACACATGTATTCCTAATGAGAATTTTCAGCCCATTCCTATCACTATCTTGAGAACGTATAAGAGGATGAACCTCCACCATTCTGTGTGGAGAGTTGGTTATGCATCTGGGAAGTTCAAACATGCAATGGTTTCAGATCTTGCCCACAGAGTTACTACAATGGAACACTTCTCAAAGATGTTGGCCCTCAGGATTTTATTGTAATTCCCTGGATGGTGTCTACAATATCAGTATAGTGATCATATGGACAAAAACTTGAAGTGCCTCTCAACTGAGTGACTTGACCATAAATGGTGTGTATGCACATGTATGTTGTTTTACAGGAGAGCAATTTTTTACCAGGCATAACCTTGGCACTTGCTGTCACAGAAAATCAAACAACATGTTTCAGTGAAAGTTCCCGGAACTTTTAATCTTCAGGCGGACCACAGAACTAAAATGTAGCCGCCCAGAGCTATCAACAGATCTATGTCTCAGTTTCAGTTTATACCACTCTAATACTTGTTGTGAGTACCTCCATTAACCACTGTCTGTTTCAGAGGACCATCTTATTAAAAAATAGTGATAAAATTTTTTTCTGAAATCTGGGAAAAAAGTGTGGATAATGTGCATTGGGTGATGAGGCTCTTGAATATTGCCTAGAATATTTAGCAGTATTTTGAATACTGGTTGATTCACCTTAAAAAATTCAACTCCTTCCTTTGCTGAGAATGTTGTATTTGAACTGAGAGGAATCTATATTAGTTTCCTATTTGTACTAAACTATTTTTCTTTAAATACTTAAGGAGATTTTGCTGTTGTGCCTTTTGTATATTAGAATATTTTAGGGCGCTGAATTCATATAAAGGATTGGGATTCATTTTGACATACTGGGGTACCATGAATAAGTATATTGCTGCTTATTCATTGCTACTTATTCAGTGCTAAGTGTCTTTTTGGTTTTTTTAAATACATTTTACTCTTGGTGGGTATCAGAATTAGTTCCATAACTTTACAATCTTGACTTGCAGTGCTAAAACAGCAATATTCATAAATCACATGTGCATGCTGGTATTGGTGCACTGGGGTTCTGATCGAGGAGTAGAAAATTTGGGTCATATGGCAGTCATATTCTTAGCACTCTGAGGAATCTAAAAAATGCTTTCTAGTGTGGAAGTCTTAATTTTCCGTCTGGCAGTGTAGGATTGGACTTTCCTGCTATATCCTGCACTGCATTATTTTTTGACTACTTGATGAATATCATTCTTACTGGGGACATCTGAAATATCAATTCAGATTTAAATGATATTTCTTTTTTATTTATTAAAAAATAAATAACAGTGGGATGCATTACAACTGTTAATACACGTGTACAGCACAATTTTTCATATATCTGGTTGTATATAAAGTATGTTGTCACCAATTCATGCATGTCTTCATACATGTACTTTGGATAATGATGTCTATCACTTTCTGCCATCCTTACTAACTCTCTGCACCCTTCTTTTCCCTCCCATCCCTCTGCCTTATCTAGAGTTCATCTATTCCTCCCTTGCTCCCCCTCCTATAGCAGCACAATTCATAATAGCTAAACTGTGGAGCTAACCTAGATGACCTTAATAGATGAATGGAAAAAAATGTGGCATATGTACACAGTGGAATTTTACTCAGCAATAAAAGAGAATAAAGTCATGGCATGATATTGACCAAATGTGATATATCTGTGAACAATTTGTAATTCCTGATTTGAGAACTTCCTATTTTTTGCTTTTTGCCATTGCCTAATTGGGTTTGTGAGACTCTCCTCAATGCTCTAGAAGGGGAATTCATTGCTTGCACATCACTAGTTTTCCCTGGCACTGTTGCCATCTATTTCTTCTATGAATGCACATCTTGTTTTAAAAGCCATGATTTCTGTGTTGCCCACAGAGGTACTACAACAGAACACTTTTCAAAGGTGTTTGCCCTCAGGATTTTATTGTAATTTCCAGGATGGTGTCTACAATATCAATGTGGTGATAATGTGAACAAGAACTTGAAATGCTTGTCAGCTGAGTGGCTTGACCTTACATGGTGTGTAGGCACATGAATGTTCTTCTGGTCACTGATTCCTATTGAGGGTCCCTAGTATTTCCACACAGGCTGTCCTATTCGTTATGCAAATTCATCAGTTTTTCTGATTCCAAACTTTGAAAGTAGTCAGTCAAGAAACTCAGTGTGATGCTGTGCTACTGCCTTACTATTTTGAAATTTCTATTAGTTCCTTCTTTGATGAAAAGTATTGCATACTGTAACCAAATTGAGTGTGCTTCTTTGTTCACATAAAATATGCACTATACTTTATACACAACCAGAGATATGATAAATCGTGCTCTTTATGTGTAATATGAATTGTAATCATTCTGTGATATGTAACAAATTAGAATACAAAATAGACACATTCTCTTATTGACGCTTACTTTTTTAAAAATGAAATTTTGACTATATAAATACTTTGCTTAATGAGGCAAATATTTGGAAGTCTCTGGAGACTCAAATGAAACAAGTCCAAGAGTATTTTCTTCCTACTGGAGGTGACCCATTGGAAGGGTCTTATCATAACAAATATCATATAAATCAATAAAACAATTGGCCCTTCATTGTTAGAAATAGTGAATCTGTTAAACATGAAATCTAATTCACAAAAGCATTTTAAATATATTTTATACTCTGTTTTTAGATTTGAGTAAGAATGCAGAGCTTACTAATTAAGCACTGATGTTAGTTGTTTTGGATATATGCATATCAGTGAGTTTGGTGTAAGAGAACACATTTCCTCTTTCATTCTTCCTGATATTCCCAATCAGTAGCCAGATGAAGAGAGGAGCTCAGCTTCATCAGGACAGCATGTGAAATTGTGTCTCATATGGAAATATTGTTGCAGAAAATGTAATGGTGCAATCTGCAATTGCAATGTCTTCCTAACTATAAATATAAAGATGGTCAGAGAGGGATGCAGAAAGCTATATGAAACTTATTATTGTCATTATTTTTACCAGAGTGATTCTGAGAAACGTCAAAAGGTATGTGCTGCTTGTGGGTCCAGGACGTTTGAACCAAGCACAAACACAATAAATGGACACGGACAAGGTAAGAACCATATAGAATACAAAATACATTGTAAAGGGCATTGCCAAAAAATATGAGCACTGGTATACAGTACTTGTTCAAGAAATATGTCTATTAAAATAAATAGTAGAGTTAAATAAATATAAGAAATGGTGTATTTCATTACTTTTCAGCCACAGGTAGAATTGAATGTATTGCTTAAAGAATTGCATTGTGAATTGCATTTGATACATGCTTCTCTAACAGGTAAATCTGAAATAAGGAAAACAACAGAAGAAGGGGGAGTGAAGACTGAGAAAGGCGGTAAGTACACATAGTAAAAAAAAAAAAAAATAGAGGGGCTGGGGATGTGGCTCAAGCGGTAGCATGCTCGCCTGGCATGCGCACAGCCCGGGTTCGATCCTCAGCACCACATACAAAGAAAGATGTTGTGTCCGCCGAGAACTAAAAAAAATAAATAAATATTAAAAAAAATTCTCTCTCTCTCTCTCTCCCCCCCACTCTCTCTTTAAAAAAAAACCAGAAAGAATAAATGGTAGTCAGGATAGGGTAGGAAATTTCAACACTTGAAAAGGGAAAAGAACAGGGTTTTCAAAATGTGGGAAGAATTTGCATGTTTCCATTCCCAAAGTTGAGTGAAGGAGAAAGTATAACTTTCCCACTCTTTTTGACTTATTCACAGTTGGGAATAAATTGAGGAGTGAAGACCTGTTGCCACAGAGCTAAGTTCAGTTACCCCAAATGATTTAATGACATACAATATGTTGATACAGCCTAGGGCAAAATGATAGTGTAGAAACACCAAATGTAAAAGTAGAAAGAAGTATGAATGGTAATTAAGCATGTCCAAAATCCACAGATATCTAAAGTTAATCTAAAATTAATAATAAAAAATTATCAATGAAGATATTACACATCCTTATGAATTTTAATTTGTGGGGACATTTTAGGGAGGAATCCACAGATACATTGAAATTAGATGAATTTGAAGATGATAAATTTCACACTGAAACTCTGCAACTATAAGGAATCATCCTTTGGGCACCATCTTGAAACTCTTGCTTCTACTTGTCCATTAGAATCTAAGGTGATTCCAATGATTCTGATGTATAAACAACATGATTTGGATCTGTGGATTGTATCTCCTTTTGGGAAATATGCAAGAACTGCTATTGATTCCTACAGTTTGAGGACACAACCAGATCAAGTGCAACCATAAATCTTGCTTTCATTCTGAGCATGTCTCTTGAGATATGCAAAGGACATAGGACTAAGATGAAGAAATGATATTTCTAAGATAAATCTGTTACTTTGGTAGGCAACAAATAGTGGCAAAGATCCATTATAAAGGGTGTAAAATGGAAAAAGGGAAGCTCCCACTTTATGGATTTTTTGGAAAAACTAAAGGGAAAGTGAGGGAGGAAATAGCATTTAGGTAGAAAATACAAGTAAATGGAGAGAATTCTTGCCAGCTCTCTTCAGTTTGTCTGCTTTCAAGTCAAAATCTGGTGCTAAGATGATAAGAACGAGTAGCAGCTGGAAGAATCAGGGTACCCTACAGCTACCAATTTCTCCCCTTCTAAAATTTAGTAGGCACAACATTGTGTGAGGTATTAGTATGTGTCATTCATTTTAGCAACATTGCATTTTTTAAGGATTCTTTACTTTAATGAAGTCTAATATTTTCATCTATACATTTCTTATTAACATCCTTAATATTTTGCTTTCATCATTATTTTATTGATTTTTGTGAGAAACCATGTCCCTGGACATGTCAGGAATGCACCATATTACTGAGAAAAGTTATGAACTCTAGAAAGCAGATAGATGTTGGGATGATCTGGGACTTGTGTGCAATTCCTTAAAAAGCTGTCTATATATGCCACACCAGACTCAAATTTTAACCAGAAACTTTTATTCAGTTACTCCTCAAACACTAACACTATTACTCTTAAAGTATTTACCAATTTCTTTAAAACACAATGGTTTATTGATATCTGATAACTCTTCAAGTTTTCAAAACAATTTTTCTTTGGGTTGGCCTTGTCTGAATCCTTTGAGCCTTATCATACATCTTTTTTTTCCATAGATGTTATATCACTTTCTTCATACAAGAGAGGAAATATAAAACTGATGTTGGTTAAACGAGTGGATAAAGGAAAAGATGACACACCAGTTTCCAACATGGGTATGAACAAACATTGAGATGGTGTTAGCTGATGCTCTCAGCGCATATATCTGAGCTAATTAGCTCAGAAAACTCTCCATGATGAGCAAACAATTATATCTTCCCTGGGAATTTCATAACAATTTTGGAATTATTAATTATAAGGCAAATGAGGATTAGGAAACATAATAAAATGTATTAATTGATTCTGATAAGATTCACTAAAGATTTGCACTGCCACATTTTTAACTCAGCTTTGACACTGAATTTCTCAGGCTTCTTCTTTCCTCCTCTGACTACAGTTCATTCTGCATCTTGACACTGGTATATATACCTATGTCTTTCTATAATTGGTCATTCCAAAAATGATTTTTCCTTTAAAACTCAACTGCGTAAATATTATTGAGCCCATATTCCTGATTTTGTTTTAGTACTTTGAGTATTGTGGCTTTACTCAACACATATATTTAATTCATTTTACTGCTTTCATTGGCCCTTTTTTGCACATAGATGTCTATTTGTTGGAGTATAGTTTTCCAGAAATTTTGAGTAAGAGTTGTAATTCAAATATATACTAGCATATACCAAAGAAACATTTGCTCATATTTCTTTGACATGGTTGGTTTGTTCCTATTCTTCTCAATGCTGGGCACTGAACAGGATCCTTTTACATGCTAAGCAGTGATCTCCCACTGAACCTCTCCCACAGACCTCTCTCATTTTCTGGTGTGTTTTATATATCCAAGATTCAGAAAATTGCCCACCTTCTTTCTAAAGGAGTTTCCTGAACATAGGAAGATGTTACCATAAGAAAAACTACTTGGTAAAGAAAAGCAGCATTCACATTAGCTGTACTTTACTGCACTTCTTATTTGAAATCTTTGTAACAGTGAGGTACAAAACCATTCATTCCTGTGGCCTACCTTTTTTCTTTGTTCATGTCATTAATCTTCTTTCTAAAAAGGTCACCGACAATTTTCTATCCTCTGTATTTCTGGAAATATTTCCTCCATTCAGGCTGGCATCAACTTGCTAATGCACTTATTGCCTTCTCATTATTCATCTCCATTCATGCACAGGTACTTCTTCATCATCACCTGCTCATAGCACTGAGGATGGTCCTGTTACTTATGCATATGCTGCACATATGACCATTGTCCCTCTTTAGAACATGAATGTCCAAGCATCTTAACTTTCCTAGGAATCTTTCATAATGTAAATTTTGCCTCAGTCTCTGTCTTGTTCCCTCTATCTGCCTGCACTGTCCTCTTGCTCTTCTCTCACCAATCCCTAAATCATCATAAAACATGTTCCTATTTAAACCCTGTCTCTATGTACAGCCTTTCAGCTCTGAGTATTTCTAGCCTCTGGTGGGTAATCTCACTTCTGAAGTCTCCACTATCTCCATCTCTAGAATATAAATCATTGCTAGCACCTAAGGCTCTTATCACAAACTCAACTGTGGTGGAAATTAATAAAAATGTTGACTTCAACATAATATAAAAGTAGTAACACTCAAGTCCAGGAAATGAGAAAGTAGACAGGAAAGTGAATACTTTACATTTCTAATGTTTATTACCCATTTTGGAAGCTATAAAATGTCTGTTGAAGCCCCAGCAAAAGAAAAAAGACTTTACATCAGGAATAACAGCAATAATCATAGATGATTCACAAGTCACACTGATTCCTAATAGTAAAAAAGAAAAGAAACAAATTTTTAAAAACTATGAATTTTGTTGATAAAGATGTAAATGTGATCACTTTTGCAAGATATCACAAATGATGTACAATGTACATTTTTAAATATAATATGTAAAAGAAGAGATAGTAAAAATTCTGATGCCTCCTATTTCCATAGAAAAATAATTTTTTTTCTCTGTGAAATTCACTTTCACCTAAAGTAGATCAACCTGTGAGTTATTTTAGCATTGTACATAGTGACACAGGGTATCACCCCAATTGGTGCTCTGATGCATTGATCACTAAAATTACTACTAATTGATATCAATATGTACTAGCTTCAGAAGGACACGTCTATAATTGCAGGCGGCTGAGGACAGATCCCTGTCAGGTTTCAAGCCAACTTTGGTACTTACAGACGCCCTGTCTCCAAATATTAAGACAGGTAATTTGATATAAACGCAATATTTCTTGCCAAGGACATACATGTCCCTGGATAAAATACCCAGGCCTACATGCAAACAAAATAACAATTTCAAACATGAGATATATTCACTTAAAATTAAGCTTGATTGAAACTGTATTTTGAGGAAAGTAAAATGATAGGATTATTACTACTGTTCCTTTTTACTTGGATTAATTGTCATTCACATTATTTTCTAAGTAGTTTAAAAATTTGTGAATTTTTCAGCAGAGTCCCATTTGGGCAAGTCATCACAATTAGAGAAACAGAGACTTGAAGGCCCTGAGCACAGCAAAAAACAGGTATGCACATTAGTCAAATTCCCAATTACTTCGATTCTTCGCATTCTCAGAAGATCAATTAGGCCAAGTGAATTGAACTCATAGAACACTCTTTGGGGATCCAAACATCACAAATTAATATTTAAGTGTAAAGATGTTAACAGATCATGAATATAAAAATAGCTTTAGAAATCAAGGTGATTACAGGTAAGCTTTATGCTAGCATTGTTTCTGTATTTTTGAAGAATGTTTGTGTTTGCATCTGTGCACCATCCATAAGTGGAGAGTGATAACTTGAAGAATTATAAATGACCAGTTGAAACTAGGAACACACGAAAGGCAATGACTCACTGAATCCAATGGAAGAAACATGTTCATTCCCAAAGGCTTAACATTTAATTTCACATTACCTGTCATCTAGGCCAAGGTTTCCAGTGTCTCCATTGAGTAAGGGAACAGGCTTCAATCAGAAACAAAACCTTATGGGATGAGAAAACATCAGGATGGGTATTGTTCTGCTAATGTACAAACAATACTTGTTTCCTATCCATTGTCTGCAAGAAATCAATAAAATTATGAAAATGTTTACTTTACCTCTTTATGTGAGGTTAGACCAAAGATTTTGGATGCTATTTTTGGGAAATTATGAAATTCTGAAGGGTTGTTTGCCTCCTGTTCTCATATGATCTGTGTTACCATGTGAAGGATTTATATGCATTTACATGGGTTCTTATCCACATTTACACGTGGGTCCTTGTAGTGTTCAAGATTCTCTTTGGGATGTGTCCTTAGCAGGAATTATATCTGAGTATCAGGTTTGAAAACCAGCATTTTCCACATGCCAGTTTCACTCACAGGTATTTCTGTGAGAGTAGACAATAAACTCCCAACAATGATCACAGTTTATTGAAAAACACAACTATTAATAAAATGTATTTTTAAAATCATCACTAGAACACCACAAAAGGAAGAGATAAAGTAGGAAATAATAATGTTTACCTGGCAAATCAAAAGGACCTTGGTGATAATACAATTATTAGGATTTCTGTTAAAAATGAAGGAAAGTTGGGCTGGGGATGTGGCTCAAGTAGTAGCATGCTCACCTGGCATGTGTGTGGCCCAGGTTTGATCCTCAGCACCACATACAAACAAAGATGTTGTGTCCGCCAAAAACTAAAAAATAAATATTAAAACACACACTCTCTCTCTCTCTCTCTCTCTCTCTCTCTCTCTCTCTCAAGTTGAAAAGAAAAATTAAAATGAGAACTAAACTGGCCACTTCATAATGAATGCACAGCCCCCCACCCAAACACACACACACACACACACAGAGTAATGGAATGAAATTTTAAGAAAAAAAAATAAGATTGAAGGTTAAAAACGAAATAATGTGAAAACTCTATACCAATAGCAGACAAAAACATATCAAGAACAGCAACAGCAAAAGCTTCAGATTTCCCTTATACTAACATTATAGAAGATAGTTTGTCCAGGATTTCTAATTTTAGAAACCTATTTTGGGAGGTTTCTGGGAAACAAAAATAATCCAGCTCTTTAATTATTTGCTCTAGCCCCAAAAGGCCTAACCTGCTATTGGCATGAATAAGCTGAGCTCAGAGGCTCCTTGGTTTCATTACACCTTATAATGTCCCAGCACTGCTGCATTCTTTTGTCACTTGAATTTTCAAAAAGCACTTCTCCTTCACTGTCATTATTCTAAACAACCATTTCAAGAGATAGTGTTCTGTGGACCTCTACTCAAAATAACTATCCAACAGGCACAACACATGTATTCCTGGTGAGAGATTCCATCCCACTCCAATTATCACTATCCTGACACCATTTGATCAGGGTAAACTTCTACTATTCTGTAAGCAGACTAGATTCTGTGTTTTGAAGTTGCAATACCTGCAGTGGTTTCTGATCCAGCACACAGGGTCACTACAATGGGACTCTTCTCCAAGGTGTGTGCCCCGAGGATTTTATTGTAATTCCCAGGAGACTTTCTGTAAGCACCAGTGTGTTGGAAATATGAACAAATCTCCAAATGCCTCTCAGCTGAGATTGTTTACCATCCCTGGTGTGGCTGTTGATTTGTGCTTTTAGAATGCAGCATGCTTAGAGCTTCAAATAACACATTTCAATGAAAGTACCATAACTTTTTAATCTTTGTCAGACCACAGGTCCAAGCTGCAGCTCTGCAGAGCTCTCAGCAGATCTGGTCTCAAATTCTTTTTAAAACCCATTTTAATTCTTCTTTGGGGTGCCTCTTAACCATTGTTTTGTGCCATGGTTTCATCTGATAGAAGCTGAAATAGGAATGTATGTTTTTTTTCAGTTATCCCAAGAAAAAAGCCTCAGTGAGGTAACCAGAGTGAAAAAAAAAAGATACTGCACTCACCATCTAATTCTGCCTAGGATTTTGGGCAGTATTTTGAACTTTGTTTGAAAACCATGCAAAAATCCAAGTCTCTCCTTTGCTGAGAATGTTGTATTTGAGTTGAAAGGAATATTCCTATTTTCTCTCTAAAATAATTTTTATACATTTAAGAAGATCTTGGTGCTATAACTTTTATATGTTTGAAAGATTTAAGTCAGTATTTTAATACACTATATGAGGAATCATTTTGCCATAATGGCTTATCAAGAATAACTAAATTGCTAAAAATCAGTGCTGAAGAGGCTGGGGTTATGGCTCAGTGGTAGAGCACTCGCCTCGCAAGTGCAAGGCCCTGGGTTCAATCCTCAACACCACATAAAAATAAATAATTAATAAATAAATAGATAGATAGATAAATAAATAAATAAATAAAAGTTATTGTGCACAACTACCAAAAATAAATATTAAAAAAAAATCGGTGCTGAATATTCCATGTGTTTTCTTTAATCCATTCTTTGTTGGTGGGTGTCAATTAGTTCTATAACTCTATAAATGTGACTTGCAGTACTAAAATTGAAGTTCATATATCACATGTGCATTCTGATTCATACGTTGGGATTAATTGGAAGGAGTGGGAAAGCTGGATTGTATTCCTAGAATCTAAAGGAATCTCCATAATGCTTTCCAATGTGGAGGTCTTAATTTTCAGTCTGGCAGTCTAGGACTGGATTTTCCTGCCACATCCTTAACTGCATTTATTATTTGAATACTTGAAAAATGTCATTCGGACTGGGGGCATCTGAAATGCCAATGAAGTTTGGAATGGTATTTCCTTGAATTCTAGTGGGCATTTTGTAATTCCCGATTTAAGAACTGTGTATCTCTTGCTTTTCCCATTGTTTAATTGGGTTAGTGAGATTCTCCTCAGCCTTCCAAAGGAAAAATTCATTACTTGTACTCTGCTACTTTTTCCTGGCAATGCTGCAGTGTATTTCTTCAATGAATGCATTTCTTTAAAAAAAAAACAAAAACATGGATTCTGTATTTCATCTCACCACTGGTTCTCTGTTGTGGCTTTCCAGCATTTCCACACAGCCTGACTTATTCATTATGCAGTCATACACCAGTTTTTCTGGCTCAAATCTCTGAAAATATTCAGTCATTAAATAGTGCATTCCTTCCTTGGAATTCCAAGAATTTCTTCAATGAAGATATTTGCATACCCTACCCAAATGCAGTGTTTTCCTTTGTCCACATTAATTGTAGACATATTTTCATTCCAAATTTCTCTTCCTTGAAAATGAAATTTTCATGAAGTAAATACTTTGCTGAAACATATTAATTTTTGGAAGATTCAATGACTCAAATTACACAATTTCAAGCATATTTTCTTCCGACTTGACGTGACACATTTGAAAGTCTCCATCACATGAAATATCACATTTTGACATTAAGTATTTAACCCTCCCAGGCTGCAGTTGTGGCTTAGTGATAAGACTGTTTGCCTTGCATTTGTGAAACCCAGGATTTGATTCAGCATCACTTAAAAATAAATTAATCAAATAAATGAATCATGCCCAACCACAAGCAAAATTTTAAAAAAATAAATTTAACCCTCCTATGACTAAAATTTCAAATCTATATAACATCAAGTTCCAGTCTCAAATGAGTTTTGATTGTTTACTACTGTGTTCTTAGTTTTGTTGGGAGAATGCACACATTCCTAGTTAAGCACTGATGTGAGATGTTTTGAATATATATGTATCAGTGATTGTTGTCAGAGAACACATTTCCTCTTTCATTTTTCCTAGTTTTATCTTATGGGTAGCCAGATGAATAGAAGAGCTCAGCTTCATTGGGGCTGCATAAGATCATGCCTCATAAGGAAATATTGTTTCACTAAGTGTAATGGTCTAATCTCCAATTCAAAGACTGCACAAATGTAAATATGGGGATGTGCAAAGAGTGATGATATTATCTATATGTAAGTCATTTTTGTCATTATTATTACCAGAGTGATTCTGAGCAACATCAGGAGATGTGTGCTGCTTCTGAATCTGTTGAGATCAATGCAAGCACAAAAAAGGGAATAAGTGAACTTGGAAAAGGTAAGAACCACATAGAAGACTAAATACATTGGAAAGAATATGGCCAAGAAATATGAGCACTGGTAAATACTAATTGTGCAAGACATGTGCATATTAAATAAGTAGTAAAGTTTAAGAAAAAAAAATGTAAAAAGTGGAGTATCTCATTAGGTTTCAGCCACAGGTTAAATTGGATGTATAGATAAAGGTACTGAACTATTAGTTGCATTGAGACATGCTTTTATCACAGGGAAATTTAAATAAGGAAAAGGTCATAAAAAAGAGGGAATTAAGACTGATGAAGGTAGTGAGTACACATCATCAAAAAGAATAAAAGTAAAAAAGAATCAGTGGTACTCAGGAGAGGGTAGGAAATCCCAACAACATGTGAGAAGGGAAAAGAACAGGGTTTTCAAAATGTGGGAAGAATTTGTGTGTTTCCAGTTCCAAAGCTGAATGATGGAGGATTTAACTTTTCCACTGTTCTGACTTACCCACAGTTGGGAATGAATTGAGAAGTGAAGACCTGTTTCCACAGAGCAAAGTTCACTTACCCTAATGACTAGGCAGGTGTACAAGTTAATGACATGCAATATGTTGCTACTCACTAGGGCAAAATTTTAGGGCAGAAACAGCAAATGGATTAGTTGAAAAAATTAGGAATTGTTATTGGGCATTTTCCAAATCCACAGGTATCTAAAATTAACTGTGGAAAGCTTACAGATTCTTCTCAACTTTATTTTGAGGGAGGAATCCAGAGCTATATTCAAATTAACCTAGAGGAATTAGAAGCTGACAAATTTCACACTGTCACTCTGCAACTTTTAGGAATCATCTCTTAGTTACCATGTTCAAAACCTTGTTCTGACTCAGCAGGTCGTAGCTTCTATATGTTCATTATACTCTATGGTGATTCAAATGATCCTGGTCTGTAGAAAAAATGATTTGGAGCTGTGCATTGGATATCCTTTTGGGAACTATGCAAGAAACACTATCAGTTCCTACATTTCAGGACACAACCAGGTCAAGTGCAAGCACAAATCTTGCTTTTCATTCTGAGCATGTCTCTTGAGATGTGGGAGGAACCCAAAGACTAAGGTGAAGAGAAGATATTTCTAAGATAAATCTGTCACATTGACAGGCAGCAAGGTGTGGCAAAGAGCCACACATAAAATGTAAAATGTAAGGAGACAAGCTCCCACTTCTGTGGGTTTCTTTGGAAAAGCTAAAGGGATGGGAATGTGAGGAAGGTAACATAGAATTTAGCAAGGAAATATGAGGAGCAGGACAGAATTCTCATCAGTTCTCTTCAGTTTGTCTGTTTCAACTCAAAATCCCAAGCAGTCATGATAGGAATCATTTACAACCAGAAGAATCTGAGTAACCTGCAGCTACTTATTTCCCCCAACTACATCCAGAGGTATCACAGTGTGTGAGGCATCCATGTGTCATTCAGATGAGCACTGTTGCATTTTTGAAGCATTCATTGCTTTAAAGGACACTAATATTTCCATACTTACTATTCTCATTATTATTCTTAATATTGTTGATTTCATTATTTTATTGGTGCTTTGTGAGAGACCATGTCCCTGGACATTCCAGGAATGCACCATATTGCTGAGGTAAATTCTGAACTCTAGAAAGCAAATGTTGTGATCATCTGGAACTTATGTGCAATTACTTGAAAAGCTGTCATTATAAGCCACACCAGACTCATTTTTTAACCAGAAAACTTTTATGAAGTTTTCTCCTCCAACACCAATACAATACTCTTTTTGTATCAACAAATTTCTTTGAAACACACTAGTCTATTGATATCTGATAATTCCGAAAACTTTCAGAACACTTTTCTTTTTGGAAAAGTGCCTACTATTTCCTAGTCTGCACACTTTAGCTTTACTGTATATTTTTTTCAATGGGTGAGGAACCACTGTCTTCCCAGGAGAGTGCAAAAAGAAAGTAATTATTGATTAAACAAGGGATTCTGGGAAAAAAATCAGTTTTTCACATAAGTTTGAGCAATATGTGTATTACTTTTTATTCTAAAAACACATATCTTGGCTAATTAGCTCAGAAAATTCTCTCTGATGTGCACATAAGTATACCTTCTCCTGAAAACTCATCACAAAAATGGATTTGTTAATTATGAGGCAAATGAGAGACAGGAAGAATACTTATAATAAAATGGATTAAATGATTCTGATAGGGTTCACTCGAGATATGTCCTGCCACATTTTAAACTCAGTTTCCTTATTGCACTTCTCAGGGTCCTTTGTTTCCTCTTCTGAAAACAGATCACTGTGCTCTTCAGCATTCTGCATATCTAGCATTCTATTAAAGACAATTGCAAACGTGATTTTACTACTGGAAACTTAACTGGAAGTTTTCTGAAACCTATATTCCTGATTCTGATTTAGTACATTTGAGTCTTCTGTCATTGCTCAACATAAAGCCCCCAAATGAAAGAGGATTACTAAAGCTAAAATAATCTTCACCAATGCTAACTAACAGGACTAGGGTCCATATTCATTTAGTGTGTAATGAGGGTAGTTTTGTTATATTCAGATTTTTTGAAAGTAATTAATTTTAATTAGGTATATACATGACAGCAGAATGCATTTTGATGCAGCACAGCTTCACATTTCTATGGTTGTACACAGTGTAGTGTCACCATATATATACAGTACCTAGGTAATGATGTCCATCTATTCCACCATCTTTCCTGCCTCCACATACCCTCCCCCTCCCCTTTGCATATTCAGATTTATTTGAGCATCATCTCAATCTCTTTTCAGTTCCTCGGGATTTATGTGATTCCTTCAAGGTAAAATTTATCTTCTATGTTTATTTTACATTTTTAAGTGCATGCTGGATGGGATCAAATCTAAAATATATATTATATCTTTTATCCAAGAACATCAAGCCTATGAAAAAAATCGAAGAAAAAATGGCAAAATTGACAATGGAAACATGGAACTTCAATATAGGTAACTTTTGTGGTACAATTTTTCTAGAAACAATATAATGAAACCTTTGAAAGGATAACAAACTATTCATACATGATATATATATTCCACAATGTGTTGTGATTATTGCCACAACATGTGGATGTTGATGCTTGATCCATTTTTCAAAATATTTTTGTAAACTCATGAGAAAAATATATTAAAAAGTGCTTATATCATACTTATATCTAAAATTATATTTCCCAGACTGGAGTCATTATAGTGGTTAGTTGAAATGTGAGGCTGATTTTCTTTCTTCCCTAAATTTAAAAAGATTTTAAAGGGGCAGATCTAGAACTGAGAGGCCTGAGAGAATGAAGATATGTTTTTTTGCTTGAATCTAGGAGGCCAGTATCAGCCTGTGACATAGGAGAAACCCATTGAAAAGAGAATGTCAACTCTACTATGACAACTTGTGTATGGACTAATTTCATGACTTTGTGTTTTGTTTCATGCTTTACTTTTGTTCATGCCCTTCACCATTGATATGATCAGTCTATAGCAAGAAACGATGCAATGTATGATCATATGTAATTTATTTTACTCCTTTCCTATAAAATAAATCCATTATTTCTGAGAACCTTCTTTCCAGGAATTTGGACTAAATGATCTAAATCAAAAATAAACTTCCACATAGCAATAAGAGAATTCTCATATTCCTATGACATGGTTTGTTTATGTTGTTCTCAATGCTTGGCATTGAACTGGATTCTTTTGCATGCTGGGCAGTTGATCTCCCATTGATCCTCTCCCACAGACTTTTCTGATAGTCCTGTGGTATTTGTAAATCCAATTTCAGAAAATTTCACACCAAGTTTCTAAATGAGTTATCTCAACACAGGATGATTTTGCTACAGGAGAAACTACATGCTAAATGGAAGCAACATTCACAGTTCCTGCACTGTATTAAGCATCTCATTTGTGAACATGAATAACAGAATCTCAAATTACTCAGACCCACCTTCTGTATTTGTTCATTTAATTAAAATTGATTCTTACATCTCACTGAAATTTTTCTACTCTCTATATTTTGAGAAAAATGCCATCCAATCAGGATGCATCAATTTTCTAGTGCACTGTTGCCTTCTCATTACTCATCTCCATTTCATGCACATGCCACTCAAGGTCACCTGCATATTGCATTGAGGTTGGTTCTGCTATTTATGCATATACTGCATATATGACCATCAGCCCACTTTAATACAAGGATGTCCAAGCATCTTAACTTCCTCAGGAATCTTTTATAATACAAATTTTTCCTCACTGCGTATTTTATCCCTCTCTCTGCCTGCAATATCCTCTGGCCATTCTCCTTGCCAATCCCTATATAGTCAGACAAGCATGTCCCATTTAAACCTTGTGTCTATGTATAGCCTTCCATTCTTTCAGCATTTCCTTCATCTAGCGAATATCCTCACTTTTGAAGTCTCCTTTCATCTTTATCTCTAGAAAAGTATTTACCCCTGGTCCCTAGTTTCACCTCTAGCTCTTATCACAAATTCAACTATAGGTAGAAATAAATAAACCTGTTGACAATAACATGATATAAAAGCAGTTCCCTCAAGTTCAGTAGCTGATGAACTGGCTAGGAAACTGAATACTTTACAGCTCACGTGTTTATTACCTATACAAAAGTTGTAATATGTCTAAAGTAGTCCCAAGGAAAAGCAAAAACAATTTATGTCAGGAATAAGAGGAATAATCATGGACGTTTTGCATGAAAGAGGCAATTATAATAGAAAAAATATGAAAAGAAAGGGAAATTAAAAAGAAAAATAATATGGAATTCATTTTATTAAGGTGTAAATGTGATCATTTATCTGGGACACAATTAAGTACAAAGGATTTTTAAAATTTAAAAATTGAGCAAAGGATAAACAGTGTGATGATTTTTGTTTACATGGAAATTTAATTTTTCTAATAAAATATTTTATTCAAGTTGAATGAATCAAGTTGTGAGTTATTATAGACATCATACATGGTGAATACCTAGTGTCTTCCCCGGTGGTTTTCTGAGTTAGTGAACCAGTAAAATTACTCTTCAATGATGTCAGTATAAATGGGGTTCAGAGGAACACATCCATAATTGCAGGTACTTGAGAGGCTGAGGCAGGCCCCTGCAGGGTTTCCAGTAAACCTTGGACTTTACAGACACCCTGTCTCCCAATATAAAGACGTAAGATCTGAAGTAAGCATTATAATATTTGCCAAGGATACACATGTTTTGGGGTAAAATACACAGGCCCACACACAAATAAAAATTTCACACATGACATACATTCTCCTAAAGTAAAACTTCAATAAAAATATAACTGGGCAAATAAAATTATAAGATTATCCATACTCTTCCTTTTTATTTGGATAATTTGTCTTTCACATGAATTTTTTTAAGTAGTTTAAGTTTATCTGTGCATTTGTCAACAGAGCCACATTTGGACAGATCATCCGAGGCAGAACAGAAGAGTTTTCATAATATTGATGATACTGCACATTTCCAGCAAAAGGTAGGCACATGGGTCAATTTAAATTCCTTGTCATTTTTTTTTTGCTTCCAGACTTTAAACTAGGCCAATGGAAATGACCTACTACAATACTCTTTGGGAATCCAAACATAGTAATTAAATATTTAAGTACAGAGAAGTTAACTGGTCAGCTACAAGTAAAAATTTTTTTAAAAAAAATCAATGCAACTATTAATTATATTTACCTTATCTATTTAGTTGTGGTTAGACCTAATTCTTTGGATGCAATTTTAGGGAAATCATGAAATTTTGGAGGTCTTTTCCTCTGTTTTCCTGTTGTCTGTGTTAGTAGGTGGTTCATTTCCATGTACTTGAATGGATTTCTATTCCACAGACTCATGTGGGTACTTGTAGTGTGCAAGTTTCTCTTTGGGATGTTTCCTGGCCAATATTTATTTCTGAGTATCACAGCTGAAAATGAGCATATTTTACGGTCTATTTTCACTCACAAGTATCGCTGTAAGGGGAGAGTATCATGAGGCCACCATCACCCTGCTCATAAGGTGTAAGCCATCTGAGAAAAAGAAGGTCTGAAATAAATAGTAAAGAAATAAGAGTCAGAGATAGAAATTAAGTTTGAAAGGTGAAGCAGAACTCTTAAATGGATCCCCAATTTCAGTGGAGCTGCAACGGAGCAACTAGAAAATGTCTCCAATTCTTCATTTAAGGGAGAGTGTATCAAACGCAGGGATAAGTTTTCAGAAAAAGGAAACTTGTGTGTGTGTGTGTGTGTGTGTGTGTGTGTGTGTGTGTGTGTGTACATACTAGGGATTGAACTCAGGGCCACTAAGCCACATCCTCCACCCTATTTTGTATTTGATTAAGAGACAGGGTCTCACTGAGTTGCTTAGCACCTCACTCTTTGCTGAGACTGGCTTTGCACTCATGATCCTCCTGCTCAGTCTCCTGTGCTACTGGAATTATAGGCATGCACCACTGCACCTGAAAACAGGAGAAATGTTCTTTTTGTTGTGGTAGGTGTCTTGCAGCAAAGAGGCTGATTAGCACAGTGGCCACACCCAACTCTAGCTGTGTGGCTATGTGGCTTCACCTGGTCCACCCATCTCCAGTGCAGTGCTGAACCTGATAAAGCTGTGTAAGAAGTCACACGTAGGGGCCAGTCTCTCAAACCAGTAAGATTGCTGATGGAAATTCCCAGATACCAGACTTTTTCTACCAAATGGCTTTTATGTCTATTTGATTCTCGTAAAGTGCATGGCTGGTTCCTGTCAGGAGAGAGTAAACTCCAACAACCATCACAGTATAAAGAAAAACATGTATTCACTGTACACAAAATGTATGTTTTAAATTATTTCTAGAACAGAAACAAATGAAGAAATGGAGTAGGAAATAACAAGGTTGACCTCCAAAAACACCTGCCTTGGTTATAATACAATTATTGGAATATATTTTTAATATGAAGTAGAGTGAAAGTGGTGGGACTAAAGAAAGACAGAATAGGAGAAGAGGAGAAAATGCAATAAAAATTAGAAATGAAAGGATTTATAGTGAGAATAAAAATTATCTCTGGGTACCAACCCCCCCCAAAATAGAATGAAACTCTCATTAAAAAAAAGAGAGAAAAATGAAATAACATGGAAAAACAATACAAATAACAGACCAAAAATAATGAACAATAACAGCAAGAGCTTTAAACTCCCTAATATTAACACAGTAGAAAAGAAGATATTTCTGTCCAGGATTTCTAAATCTAGCCACAAATAACTTTGGGGTTTCTGGGAAACAAATATTATCCAACATTATCTTTATTTGCTCTAGCTGCAAAATGCCTAACCTGATATTTGTATGAATAAGCTGAGCCCCTCTGCTCCTTTGTCTCCCACCACACTCAGAGAATACTGAGGAAATTTAGCAATTTAAAGGAAACCCTTACCCTCAGTACTTGTTCATGACTCAGACAAGTGGGTCTATCTAATTTGGGAACTTCCTGACAAACACTCTGGTTCATGGATCCTAGGGAATAGTATGTAATGCAGACCACCTGATGGATTCCTGTAGCCAGTGGTGTAGAGATGGGCAAGATTCCATGTCTCTGAGTATTTTCCTGGCAAACTATTGGAGCATGACATTCATAGTCTGCTTGCAGAATCTTTTGGAAACTGAAGGAAAATATCATTGCACCTAACAATGCCCCAGCACTGCTGGATTCTTCTGTCACTTGAATTCTCAAAAAAGCACTCTCCTTCACTATCATTATTCTAAATACTTATTTAAAGAGGCAGTGCTCTGTGGATTTCTACTCAAGTAACTGTCCAACAAGCATTACACATGTATTGCTGATGATAATTTTCAGCCCATTCCTGACTATCACTATCCTGAGAACATATGATGAGGGTGAACCTCCACCATTCTGTGTGGAGAGTTGGCTATGCATCTGGGAAGTTCAAGATCAGCAGTGGTTTCTGATCTCACCCACAGAATTACTACAAGGGGACCCTTGTCAAAGGTGTCTGCTCTCAGGATTTATTGTAGTACCCAGCAGGGTGTCTACAAGTATAAGCATGGTGGTAACAGACAAGAACTTGAAATGCCTCTCAAGCCAGCTGACTGGTTTGACCCTATCTGCACATGTGTGTCTGCACATGTGTGTTGTTCTGTAGGAGGACAATTTTTCTACCAGAAATAACCTTGGCACTTGCTTTCACAAATCTTCAAACAACATCATTCAATGAAAATGCCAAGAACTCTTCATCCTTAGGCAGACCACAGGACTAAAGTCTAGCTGCCCAGAGCCATCAGCAGATCTGTCTCAGTTCTCTTTTACATCTACCTTAATACTTGTTGTGGGTGCCTCAATGACCACAGTTTATGAAAGAGTTCCATCTTATAAAAGTTAAAATAAGAATGAAGGTTTTTTTCTGAAATCTTGCAGTGCCATTCTGCCTATGCAATTTGGCAGTATTTTGAATTCTGGTTGATATCTCTGAGAAAATTCAAATACCTTCTTTGATTAAAATGTTGCATTTAAATTGACAGGATTATACATTAGTTTCCTTTTTTCACTAAAGTATTTTCCTTTGTATAATTAAGGAGTTTTTGCTGTTGCAACTTTTATGTTAGAACATTTAGGGCACTGAATTCATATAAAATATTGGGATTTATAAATAACTAATCTGCTCAAAATCAGTGACAAGTATGTTTTTTATATACATTTTCTCCTTGATGGATATTAGAGTTAGTTCCATAACTTTATAATTGTGATTACAGTGCTAAAACGTTGACATTAAAAAGTCACATGTACATGCTGGTTTTGGTACATTGGTGTTCAAATCAAGAAGTGGAAAAACTGGGTCATATGGCATTTATATTCCTAGAATCCAGAGCATTCTACATATTGCTTTTCAGTGTGGAAATCTTAATTTTCAGTCTGAATGTGTAAGATTATACTTTTCTCCCTCTCCCTGCACTTCACTTATTATTTGAGAACTTGATAAATGTCATTCTGACTGGGGACATCTGAAATGTCAATGCTGTTTTGAAAGCTCTTTCCTTGGGTGCTAGTGATGGTGACTGATGTTTATATGGCTGTGGGCAAGTTGTAGCGCCTGATTTTAAATATGTCTATCTCTTGCTTTTTTGCCATTTTTTAAATTGGATTGGTGAGATTCTCCTCTGCCCTCCAGAGGGGAGATTTGTTGCTTGTCCTATGCTAGTTTCACTGGCACAGCTGCAGTCTATTTCTTCTAGGAATGCATATTTTGTTTTAAAAGCCATGATTTCTGTGTTTCATGTGGTAACCAGTTATTCCACACAGCCTGATTTATTCATTATTATGCAGCCATACACCAGTTTCTCTGGGTCCAAACTCTGAAAGTAGTTAGTCAGAAAACACAGCATGATGCTGTGCTAATGTTTTACTTCTTTGAAATTCTGTTTAGTTCTTTCTGCAATGAAGAATTTTCATTCTCTAAACAAATAGAGTGTGCTCATTGGTGTGCATAAAATACAGACACATCTTCGTACTGAATCGCTGTTCTTTTAAAATGAAATTTTGACTGTGTGAATATTTTGCTCAATGAGATGCATATTTGAAAGGCTCTGGAGACTCAAAAGAAACAAGTGCAAGAATATTTTCTTCCTATTCAAGATGACCCATTTGAAAGTCTCTTATCATATCAAGTATCATATGTAAGCAATCAAAAAAAATTTGACCTTTCATTGTTGAAAATGTTGTATCTCTAAAACATCAAATCTAATTAAAAAACATTTTAAACAAATTTTCTACTCTTTATTTTGTGGGAGAATGAAGAGTTTACTAATTAAACACTGGTGTTAGTTGTTTTGGATATATGCATATCAGTTAGTTTGTTGTAAGGGAACAAATTTTCCTCTTTCTTTCTTCCTGATTTTCCCCATCAGTAGCCAGATAAAGAGCAGAACTCAGTTTCACCTGGACTAAATGTGTCTCATGTGGAAATATCATTGCAGAAAATGTAATGGTCTAATCTGCAATAGCAGTGACTTCATAACTATAAATAGAATGATGTTCAAAGAGAGGAGCAGAAATCTATATAAAACTCATTATTGTCATTATTTTTACCAGAGTGATTCTGAGCAACTTCGAGAGGAGTGTGCTGCTGGTGTATCCAGTAAGTTCAATCCAAACATAAAGAAAATAAATGGACATGGAGAAGGTAAGAAACACAGGATACAAACTGTATTGGAAAGAGAATGGCCAAAAAATATGAGCACTGGTATACAGTACTTGTTCAAGGAATGTGCCTATTAAATAACTAGTAGGGAAAAACAAATGTAAGAACTGGTGTATCTCATTGGGTTTCAGCCACAGGTTGAATTGAGTGTATTTGCTAAAGGAATTGTATTGTTAGTTGCATTTGACACATGCTTCTCTCACAGGTAAATTTGAAATAAGGAAAAGGACGGAAGAAGAGAGAATGAAGACTGACAAAGGCAGTGAGTACACACATTCAAAACCAAATAGAAAAGAATCAGTGGTAGTCAGGAGAGGGTGGGAAATTCCACCTACAGATGAGAAGGGAACAGAAGAGGGTTTTCTAGGTAACCTAATCAATAAATGGGCCAAGGACCTAAAAAGACACATCTCAAAAGAGGATGTAAAATTAATCAACAAATATATGAAAATTGTTCATTATCTCTAGCAATTAAAGAAATGCAAATCAAAACTACTCTTAAGATTTCATCTCATTCCTGTCAGAATGGCAGCTATTATAAAATAAACAACAATAGTGTTGGTGATGATGTGGGGGGAAAGGTACACTCATATATTGCTGGTGGGACTGCAAATTGGTACAGCCAATATGGAAAGCAGTATTGAGAATCCATGGAAAACTGGGAATAGAACCACCATTTGACCTGTTATCCCTCTACTTGGTCAATATACAAACACTTAAAACAGCATACTGCTGGGATACAGCCACATCAACATTTACAGCACCACAAATCACAATAGCTTAACTGTAGAACCAACCTAGATGCCCTTGAGTAGGTGATTGGATAAAAATGTGGCATAAATACACAATGGAATATTACTTAGCAATTAAAGAGAATAAAATCATGGCATTTGCAGTTAAATGGATGGTGTTGGAGAAAACAATGCTAAGTGAAGTTAGCCAATCCCAAAGAAACAAATGCTGAATGTTTTCTCTGATGTAAGGAGGCTGATTCATACTGGGGTAGGGAGGGGTAGCCTGAGAGGAATAGAAGAACTACTGATAGGCAGAGGGTGGGAGGGGAAGGGAAGGGGTAGGGTGTTAGAAATGATGGTGGAATGTGATGAACATCATTATATTCAAAGTACATGTATTAAGACATGAATTGGTGTGAATATATTTTGTATACAAACATAGATACGAAAAATTGTGCTCTGTATGTGTAATATGAATTGTGATGCATTCCACTGCCATTTAATAAAACCATTAAAAAAAGAAAAAACAAAATTTATTAGAAATAAAAAAGAGGGATTACATTATATTAACTCATTAAACTATATTTCTGATCAAAAAAAAAAGAAAAGGATTTTCAAAATCTGGAAAATATTTATCTGTTTCCAGTTTAAAAGTTGAATGAAAGAGAGAATAAAACTTTCCCACCCTTCCTCACTTATACATGATTTGGAATAAATTGAGGAATGAAGATCTGTTTCCACAGAACTAAGTTCAGTTACCCTAAATGATTAGGCATGTATATAATTAAATGACTTGAAACTTGTTGCTACACCCTAAGGCAAATTATAGGGCAGAAAAAGCAATTGTAAAAGTAGAAGGAAATATGAGTGGTAATTGAGCATTACCCCAAACTACAGGTATCTAAAATTAACAGTGGAGAGATTACAGATCTTTCCAAACTTTACTTTGATGGAACATTTTTGGGAGGAATCCAAACTACATTCAAATTGCCATAGAGGAATAGAAGCTGACAAATTTCATACTGGAACTCTGGAATTTTAAGGAATCATTCCTTGAAGATCAAGTTCAAACTCTTGCTCTGACTCAGCAGGTCTTTGCCTCTACATGTCCACTACATTCTAAGGTGACTCCAATGATACTGGATGTCTGTAGACAACATGATACAATGATGTCTGTAGACAACATGATTTGGAGCTGTGCATTGGATATACTTTGGAGAAATATACAAGAACCAGAGCTTGTTCCTACACTTGAAGACACAACCAGATTAAGTGCAAGCATTAATCTCACTTTCATTCTGAACACGTCTCTTGAGATGTGGGAAGAACACAAAGGACTAAGATGAAGAAAGGATATTTCTAGATAACTATGTTACATTGGCAGGCAACAAGAGTGGCAAAGATCCATATGATGGATAGAAATGGAAAAAGACAAGCTCCCACTTTTATGGTTTTTTTGGAAAAGTTGAAGGGAAGAGAAAGTGCGGGAGAAAACATGCAATTTAGAAGGAAAAAAAAATGAGTAAATAGGAGAATTCTAGTCAGCTCTCTTAGCTTTCCTTTCTTCAAGTTGATGTCTGATGCAGAGATTGTAAGAACCAGTGGCAACTGGCAGAATTAGGATAACCTACAGCCACCCATTTCCTGCCTCTATATCCAAGAGACATCACAGTGCTTGAGGCATCCATTTGTGTCCTTCAGATGAGAATCCATGCATTTTTGAAGCATTCATTTCTAAAAAGAAGCTGATAATTCCAGTCACACTATTCCTATTATCATCCTTAATTTATCTATTTCATTATTTTATTGGAATTTTGTGAGAAACCAAGTTCCTGGACATGCCAAGAGTACATCATATTATTGAGATAAATTCTGAAGTCTAGAAAGCAAATGTTGTGATCATCTGGGACTTTTGTGCTATTACTTAAAAATCTGTCTACATAAGCCTCACCAGACTCATTTTTTAACCAGAAAACTTTATGAAGTTTGTTCCTCAAACACCAACATTGCTAGTCTTCTTGTATTTACCAACTTTTTTGAAACACATTAGATTATTGTTATGTGATAATTCTGCAAGAATTCAGAACACTTTTCCTTTTGGATTGCCTTGTCTGAGCTCTTTATGCATTATCATAGATTTATTGCATAGATGTGGGACCACTATCTTTGCACAAGAGTGCCAAAAGAAAATTGGTATTGGTTAAACCAGAGTTTCTGGAAAAACAAGATCACACCAGTTTTTTACATGAATATGAGCAAAGACCCTTAACTGTGACTCTAAACACATGTGTCAGAGCTAACTGACTCAGAGAACTCTCTATGATGAGCAAACAAGTGTACCCTCCCCTGAAATCTTATCACAAATTTGGGTATATTAATTATAAGGCAAATGAGGGACAGGAAGCATACTTATAATAAAATGGGTTAAATAACTCTGATAGGATTTACTCAGGATATTTGCTGCCACATTTTTAATTCTGCTTCAACATTGAACTTCTCAGGGTCAATCTTTTCTCCTCTGAAACAGATCACTGTGCTCTCCAGCATTCTGCATCTTGACATTGGTATATATGCCAATGTGTTTCTATTAATGTGCATTTCAAAAATGACTTTACTCTTGGAAAACTCAACTGAAAATTTTCCTAATCCTATATTCCTAATGCTGATTTCTCACTCAACATGAAGTCCCCAAATGAAAGAAGACACTTAAAGCTAAAATAGTATTCACCAATGCTAACTAGCAGAACTAGGGTCCTATATTCATTCAGTAGAACAATGATTGTAGTTTTTTCATATTCAGGTTTTGTTGAGCATACATCTCAATCTCTTTTCAGGATGTCAGGATTCATGTGCTTCCTTCAAGGTAATTCATCTTCTGTTTATTTTAAATTATTAAGTGCATGCTGGATGGGATGAAATTTAAAATGTTTATATAATATCTTCTCTCCAAGAACATCAAGTCTATGAAAGAGGATTCACTTCCCCAAAGACCAAAATTGAAGATAGTAACATGCAAAGTCAAAACAGGTAACTTTTGTGGTACAACCTCTCTGGAAAACATATAGAGAAATGATAGAACCTCGTCACACATATTATATATTGTTTTCCCACAGTGTGTCAGGACAATTTGCAACAATATGTGGATGTTGATGCTTGCATCCCTTTTCAAAATATTTATGTAAAATCATGAGAAAATTATATTTAAAAAGAGCTTATATCATGGATGTCCCTAAAATTAAGTTTCCCACATTTTATTTAATACAGTGGTTAGTTGGATTATGAGGCTGATTTTCTTTCACTCTAATTTTACAAAGAGCTTATGTGGGGGCAGTGGTAGAGTTGAGAAACCTGGGAGAATGAGGATATGGTATGGGATTGAACCCAGGAGGTCAACCCTGTTGTGAAATAGAAAAAACTCTTCTACAAGAGAATGTCAACTCTACAATGATACCTTGCATATGGACTACTTCCTTTGGACCTGTGGTTTGTTTTATGTTGTACTTTTGTTATTGCTGTTCACCACTGATGTAGTCACTATGTATCAAGAAATGATATAATGTATGCCCATATGTAATTTATTTTACTCCTTTCTTGAAAAATGAATCCATTATCTGCTGGAGACCATTATATTCCAAAGTGTTCACTAGTAGTTGCAAATCAAAAATACACTTGCACATATCAGTGACCCATTTGCTCCTATTTCTATGACATTGTTGGTTTGTTCATGTTATTCTCACTGCTGAGCACTGAATTGGGATCCTTTTGCATGCTAAGCATTTCATCTCCCCCTGAACCTCTTCCATAGACGACTCTGATTCTCTGATGGGAAGCATACTTATAATAAAATGTATTAAACAATTGTATTTCCAAGGTTCACAAAATTGCCCACCCTCTTCTTAAAGTAGTTTCCTCAACATAGAAGATATTGCCATGAAGAAACTACAGGATAAAGGAAAGCAACATTTACAGTAGCTGCACTTACTACACATGTTATTTGAATCCTTGAGTTATAGTCAGGAGCAGAATCACACATTCCTGTGGCCCAGCTTCTTTCTTTGTTTCTGTAATTAGTCTTCATTCTACACAGTTCACTGAAATTGTTCTATCCTCTGTATTTCCAGAAACATTCCCTCCATTCACGCTGGCATCAGCTTCCAGTGCACTGTGGCCTTCTCATTATGTATCTCCATTTGTGCGCATATTTTTCATGTTAACCTGCTATAGCACTGAGGATGGTCCTGTTATTTATGCATATACTGCACATATGACTATCAGCCCTCCTTAGATCATGGATGTCCAAGCACCTTAACTTTCCTAGGAATCTTTCATAATACAAATTTTTCCTCACTGTGTATATTGATCCCTCTCTCTGCCTGCAATGTCCTCTAAAATTCCTCTTACAAATCATTATATCTACATAAAAACATGTTCCCTTTTAAGCCCTGTTTCTTGATGTACAGCCTTTCATGCTCACCATTTCCACCCTCTGGACATAACCTCACTTTTGATGTCTCCGCTCATCTCCATCTCCAGAAAAGAAATCATGGGTACTTTTCTGGTAATGTACAAATAATATCTATTTCCTATTTTCTCCTCAAGATCTTACCACAAACACAATTGTGGGTGGAATAAACAAAAGATACTGTTGATTACAACTTGATGTAAAAGTAGTCCCCTCAAGTCCAAGAACTGATAAACTAGGTAGGAAAAACAGGACTTTACAGGTCACATGTTTAATACACATTTCAGAAATGAAGTAGCCCCATTGGGGGGGCAGTTTATGTCATGAACAACAGGCATAATCATGGGTATTTCTCAAGGCAGAGTGATTCCTAATGTAAAGAATGAACAACAGCAACAACCCCCCAAAAAAAAAGGAAAGTAAATTAAAAAACAACATGGAATTTGCTGATCAATGTGTAAATGTAATCAGTTTGGGGGGACATGACAAATGATGAACAATGGATTTTTTCTATGATATTTAAAAGAAGAAACAGTAAAAATTCGGATGCCTCCTTTTTCCATAGAAATATAAATATTTTTCTGTAAAATTCAGTTTCACCTAAAATAGATCAATCTGAAAATTATTTTAGCATTGTATATGATAACACCCCAATTGTAGGTGTTCTGATGCATTGATCACTAAAATTACTACTAATTGATGTCAGTATTTACTGGCTTCAAAGGGACACATGTGTAATTGCAGGTACTTGAAAGGCAGATGATAAATCCCTGTCGGGTTTCAAGCCAACATTAGTATTTACAGACGCACTGTCTCTAACTATTAAGACAGGGAATTTGATATGAACACCATAGTTCTACTAAGGACATACATGTCCCTCGATAAAATACTCAGGCCCACATGCAAACAGCAATAAACATTCAAAAATAAGATACATTCACCTTAAATTTAGCTTGATTGAAATGGTATTTGAGAAAAGTAAAATTATAGGATTATTACTACTGTTCATTTTTACTTGGATTAATTGACATTCACATTATTTTGAAGTAGTTTAAGTAAATCTGTACATTTGTCAACAGAGTCCCATTTGGGCAAGTCATCACGAGAAGACCAACAGAGTCTAGAAGACACTGAATACAGTCAGCTACAGGTATGCACATGTCAGATTCCCAATTACTTTTATTTTTCTTCTTTATAGAAGGTCAATTAGGCCAAGTGAATTGAACTCATAGAACATTCTTTGGGAATTCAAACATCATAATTTAATATTTAAGTATAATGATGTTAAGACATGAAATGTTATATTAATTAATATATAATAATAAAAATTAGCTTTAGAGATCAAAGTGGATTACACATAAGCTTTATGTTCTCATTGTACCTATATTTTTGAGAATGTTTGTGTTTTCCTCTGTGTGACATCCATAAATTGGAAGCAATAAGTCAGAGACTTAGAAATAAGCAGCTGAAATCATGAACGTACATAAATGCGATAACCACTGAACCCATTCATGTAAAAACAACTTCATTCCCAAGGGTTCAACATTTAATTTCACATTACCTGTCATCTGTGCCAAAGTTAAAGATGTCATTCTCCATGGATTTCAGCATCTCCATGGAGGGCGGGAGCAGGCTCAAATCAGGCACAAAATTCCATGTTGTATCAAAACACTTCAGGATGGGTACTTTTCTGCTAATGTACAAATAATATATATTTCCGATTCATTATCTGTAAGAAATCAATAAAATTATGAAACATATTTGCCTTACCTCTTTATGTGAGGTTAGACTAAAGATTTTGGATATCATTTTTGGGAAATTATGAAATTTTGAAGATCTAAATAATGAAATTTAGATCTCATATGATCTAGCATGGATAATATGAGAATATGCCTCCTGATCTCATATGATCTGTGTTAGTATGTAAAGGATTTGCATGTGTTTGCATGGGTTCTCTTCCACTATTACACAAGGGTCCTTGTAGTGTGCAGATTTGTCTTTGGTTGTGTCCTGGGTATGGTTTATATCTGAGTACCAGGAGTGAAAACCAGCATGTTGCTCATGCCAATTTCACTCACCGATATTTCTCTGAGGTCACAGAATGAACTACACAAATGATCACGGTTTATAGCAAAACACTTGTCACCTGTAATAGAATATAACACTACAAAAAGAAGAGATGAAAAAGAAAATATCAATGTTTACCTGGAAAATCAAAAGAGGCCTTGGTTTTAATATAATTATTAGGACTTGTTTTAAAATAGAAGGAAAGAGGTGGGAGTAAAGAAGGCCAAAGAGGAGATGAGGGAAAATGAACTCAAATTGGAAAGAAAAAATTTAAAATGAGAGGTAAACTGGTCACTTTGTAGTGAACACACAAACCCACAAACACACACACACACACACACACACAGTATTACAATGAAATTCTCAAAAAAAAATAAGATTGAAGGTGAAAAATGAAATAATGTGAAAACCCCATTCCAATAACAGACAAAAACACATCAAAAACACCAATTTAAAAAGCTTAAGATTTCCCTTATACTAATGTTAGGAGATATTTCTGTGCAGGACTTCTAATTTTAGAAACCCTCTTTCTTTGTTTGCTTTAGCTGCAAATGTCCTAACCTGCTATTGCCATGAATAAGCTGAGCGCAGATACTCGATGGCCCCCACCTCACCCAGAGAAATGAGAGAACTTCACAATTTGGAGAAAATCCTTACCCTTAGTTCTTGTTCATGTACACAGGGATGTGGGCCCATCTAACATGGATACTTACTGACAAACACTCTAGTGAGCAATGCAGACTCTAAAGATGGGCTCCTATAATCAGTGATGTAGAGGTGGGCAAGAGTCCATATATCTGAGGGGTTTTCTTACAAGCTATTGGAGCACGGCAGTCATGACCTGCTTGGAGAATCTGCAATTTCTTCTGGGAACTGTAGAAAATGCCATTGTACCTAACAATTCCCAGCACTGCTAGATTCTTCCATCACTTGATTTCTCAAATAGTCTCTTTCACTGTAAATGTTCTCACCAACCATTTAAAGAGGTAGTGTTCTATGGATCTCTACTCAAATAACTGTCCAACAGGCAAAGCACATGTATTCCTGATGAGAGTTTCCATCCTATTCCTGATTATCACTATCCTGACATCAATGGATCAGGTTAAACTTCCACCATTCTGCAAGGAGAGTTGGCTATGCATTCAGGAGTTTCAATACCTGCAGTGGTTTCTGATCCAGCAAACAGAGTTACTACACAATGAAACTCTTCTCCAAGGTGTTTACTCTGAGAATTTCATTGTAATCACCAGAAGGGTGTCTACAAAAACCAGTGTGTTGGAAAAGCCAACAAATTTCTAAATGCCTCTCAGCTGAGTTTGTTTACCATCCCTGGTATGGATCGTCATGTGTGTTTTCTACATGCATTGAGTTTCCTACCAGTCATTGCCCTGGCACTTGCTATCAGAGACCTTCAAACAACATATTTCAATGAAAGTACCATAACTTTTTAATCTTTGGCAGACCACGGGTCCAAGATCCAGCTACTGAAGGCTCGCAGCAGATCTGGTCTTGGGTTGTGGTCTCAGATTAGAATCCACCCTAATTATTCCTTTGGGTGCCTCCCAACCATTGTTTTGTACCATGGTTTGATCTGATTTTAGAAGTTGAAATAGGAATGTATGCTGTTTCAGTTATCCCAGGAAAAAAGCTTCTGTGAGGTAACCAGGGATGAAAGGATCCTGCACTCACAGTCTAACTCTGCCCAGGATTTTGGGCAGTATTTTGAAATTTTCTAGACATCCACGCAAAAATCCAAGTCTCTCCTCTGCTGAAAATGTTGTATTTGTGTTCAGAGGAATCTCTATTAGTTTCTTATTTTCTCTCTAAAATAATTTTTACAAAATTAAGAAGACTTTACTGCTCTAACTTTTATATGTTTGAAAGACATTTAAGGCAGTATTTTAATACATTATATGTGAAATCATTTTGCCATAATGGTTTATCAAGAATAACTAATTTGCTGAAAATCAGTGCTGAATATTCCGCATGTTTTCTTTAATCCATTCTTTTGTTGATGGGTATCAGTTAGTTCCATAATTCTATAAATGTGACTTGTAGTATAAAATATTGAAGTTCATATATCACATGTGCACTCTGATTCATACATTGGGGTTAGTTGGAAGGAGTGGGAAAGCTGGATCATATTGCTAGAATCTAAAGGAATCTCCATAATGCTTTGCAGTGTGGAGGTCTTAATTTTCAGTCTGGCAGTCTAGGATTAGTTTTCCTGCCACATCCTGCACTGCACTTATTATTGAATACTTGAAATATGTCATTCTGACTGGGGGCATATGAAATGCCAATGCAGTTTTGAATGATATTTCCTTGACTTCTAGTGGGCATTTTGTAATTCATGATTTAAGAACTGTGTTTCTCTTGCTTTTTCACATTTTTTTCTTGTGTTGGTGTGATTCTCCTCAGCCTTTGAGAGGAGAGATTTATTACTTGCACTCTACTAGTTTTTCCTGGCAATGCTGCAGTCTATTCCTTCAATGAATGCATTTCTTTTTTAAAAAGCCATAGATTCTGTGTTTCATCTGGTCACTGGTTCTTGTCATGGCTTTCTAGCATTTCCAAACAGCCTGACTTATTCATTATGCAGTCATACACCAGTTTTTCTGGCTCCAATCTCTGAAAATACTCATCATTAAATAGAGCCTTCCTTCCATGGAATTTCAAGACTTTCTTCAGTGAAGATGTTTGCATACTCTACCCAAATGCAGTGTTTTCATTTGTCCACATTAATTGTGGACACATTTTTGTTCCAAATTTCTCTTCCTTGAAACTCAAATATTGATGAAGTAAATACTTTGCTGAAATATATTAATTTTTAGAAGACTCTGGTGAATCAAATTAAACAATTCCAGGAGTATTTTCTTCCTACTTGATGTGACACATTTGAAATCTCTATCATATCCAATATCATATTTTAACATTAAATATTTAACTCTCCCAGGCTATGGTTGTGACTCAGGGATGAGTGTTTGCCTCGCTTGTGTGAAACCTGGGTTTGATTCAGCATCACATAAAAATAAATCAATCAAATAACTGAATCATGTCCAACCACAAGCAAAAAAATAATTAAAAAAATTTAAACCTCCTATGTTTAATATGTCAAATCTATATAACATCAAGTTCCAGTCTCAAAAGGGTTTTGTTGGAGGAATACACACATTGCTAGTTAAGCACTGATGTGACCTGCTTTGAATATATGTATATCAGTGCTTGTTGTCAGAGAACACATTTCCTCTTTCATTTTTTCCCAGTTTTGCCCCATGGGTAGCTAGATGAAAAGAAGAGCTCAGCTTCATCTGGACAGCATAAGATAGGGTCTCATAAGGAAATATTGTTTCACTAAATGTAGTGGTCTAATCTCCAATTCCAAAGATTACACAATTGTAAATATGGGGATGTGCAAAGAGTGATGATAATATCTATATGTAACTCATTTTTGTCATTACCAGAGTGATTCTGAGCAACATCAGGAGATGTGTGCTGCCTCTGAATCTGTTGAGATCAATGCAAGCACAAAAAAGGGAATAAGTGAACGTAGACAAGGTAAGAACCACATAGGATACAAAGTACATTGGAAAGAAAAATGGCCAAGAAATATGAGCACGGTACATACTAATTGTGCAAGACATGTGCCTATTAAATAAGTAGTAAAGATTAAGAAAAATAAAAAGGTAAGAAGTAGAGTATCTCATTAGGTTTCAGCCACAGGTTAAATTGGGTAGATAGCTAAAGGTACTGAACTGTGAATTGCAGTTGAGACATGCTTTTATCACAGGTAAATTTAAATAAGGAAAAGGTCATTAAAAATAGAGAATGAAGACTGATGAAGGTAGTGAGTACACATTGTCAAAAAGAATAAAAACAAAAAAGAACCAGTGGTACTTAGGAGAGCATAAGAAATTCCAACAACATGTAAGAAGGGAAAAGAACAGGGTTTTTAAAGTATGAGAAGAATTTGTGAGTTTCCTGTTCCAAAGTTGAATGATGTAGAGGGTACAACTTTTCCATCCTTCCTGACTTACTCACATTTGGTAATGAATTGAGCAGTAAAGACCTATTCCCACAGAGATAAGTTCACTTACCCTAAATGATTAGGCAGGTATACAAGTTAATGACATGCAACATGTTGCTACTCATTAGGGCAAAATTTTAGGACAGAAACAGCAAATGGATTAGTTGAAAGGACTAGTAATTATTATTGAGCACTTTCCAAATCCACAGGTATCTAAAATTAACTTTGGAAAACTTAAAGATTCTTGTAAACTTTATTTTGAGGGAGGAAATCCAGAGCTACATTCAAATTAACCTAGATGAATTAGAAGAGGACAAATTTCACACTGACACTCTGCAACTGTTAGGAATCATCTCTTGGCGACCATATTCAAAATCTTGTTCTGACTCAGCAGGTTGTAGCTTCTATATGTTCATTATAGTCTAAGGTGATTCAAATGATCCTGATCTGTAGAAAAAATGATTTGGAGCTGTGCATTGGATATTCTTTTGGGAACTGTGCAAGAAACACTATCAGTTCCTACATTTCAAGACACAACCAAGATCAAATGCAAGCTCAAATCTTGCTTTTCATTCTGAGCATGTCTCTTGAGATATGGGAGGGACCCAAAGACTAAGGTGAAGAGTAGATATTTCTAAGATAAATCTGTAACATTGACAGGCCACAAGGCATGGCAAAGAGCCGTACATAAAATGTAAAATGTAAGGAGACAAGCTCCCACTTCTATGGGTTCCTTTGGAAAAGCTAAAGGGATGGGAATGTGATGAAAGTAACATAGAATTTAGCAAGGAAATATGAGGAACGTGAGAGAATTCTCGTCAGTTCTTTTCAGTTTGTCTAAAAGCTAAAGTAGTTTGTCCTAAAGCTAAAGTAGTCTTCACCAATGCTAACTACCAGGACTAGGGTCCATATTCATTTAGTGTGCAATGAGAATAGTTTTGTTATATTCAGATTTTTTGAAAGTAATTAATTTTAATTAGGTATATAAATGACAGCAGAATACATTTTGATGCATTCTATGCAATTGCAGCAAAACTTCACATTTCTATGGTTATACAGAGTGTAGTGTCACACCATATATATAGTACCTAGGGTAATGATGTCCACTTATTCCAACATCTTTCCTGCCTCCACATATCCTCCCTTCCCTCCTCTTTGCATATTCAGACTTATTTGAGCATATATCTCAATCTTTTTTCAGTTCATCGGGGTTTATGTGAATACTTCAAGGTAAAATTCATCTTCTATATTTATGTTACATTATTAAATGCATGCTGGATGTGATCAAATCTAATATATATATATATATATATTATATCTTTTCTCCATGCACATCAAGCATATGAACAAAATAGAAGATTCTCTTCCAATAAGAGCAAAATTGACGATGGAAACATGGAACTTCAAATTAGGTAACTTTTGTGGTACAACTTCTCTAGAAAACATATATTGAAACTTTTGAAAGGATAACAAACTAATCGCACATGATATATATCGATATTCCACAATGTGTTGGGAGGATTGCCACAACATGTGGGTGTTGATGCTTGCATCCATTTTTCAAAATACTTTTGTAAATTCATGAGGAAAATATATTTAAAAGTGCTAAAATTTTGTGTCCTAGATTGGAGTCATTACAGTGGTTAGTTGGAATGTGAGGCTGATTTTCTTTCCTCTCTAAATTTAAAAAGAGCTTAAAGGGGCAGAGGTAGAACTGAGATGCCTGGGAGAATGAAAATATGGTCTTTGTTTTAGAGAGTATGGTCATTTTGATAATATTAATTCTGCCTATCCAAGCCAAGGTAGATCTTTCCATCTTCTAAGATCTTCTTTGATCTCTTTTTTAGGGTTCTGTAGTTTTCATTGTATAGATATTTCACCTCTTTTGTTAAATTGATTCCCAAGTATCTTTTTTTTTTGAGGTTATTGTAAATGGAGTCATTTTCCTCATTTTTTTCTCAGAGGATTTCTCAGTGATACACAGAAATGCCTTTGATTTTTGGGTGTTGAGTTTATATTCTGGTACTTTGCTGAATTCATTTACTAGTTCTAGAAGTTTTCTGTGGAGCTTTTTGGGTCATCTAAGTATACATATCCCTTTAATTTTTTTCATCTGTCTGATTGTTCTGGCCAGTGTTTCAAGAACTATTTAAATAGAAGTGGTTAAAGAGGGCATACCTGTCTTATTCTAGTTTTCAGAGGGAATGCCTTTAATTTTTCTCCATTTAGAATGATGTTGGCCTGAGACTTAGAATAAATAGCCTTTATGATGTTGAGATAGGTTTCCATTATACCCAGAGTTTTCTAGTGTTTTGAACATGAAGAGGTCCTGTATTTTGTCAAATGTTTTTTTTTCTGCATCTATTGAGATGCTCACATGCTTCTTATCTTTAAGTATATTGACTTATTTATTATTTATTGATTTCTATATGTTGAACCAAACTTGCATCCCTGGGATGAATCTCACTTGATCATGGTGCAGGATTTTTTTGATATATTTTTGTATTCAATTTGCCAGGATTTTATTGAGAATTTTTGCATCTATATTTATTAGAGATATTGGTCTAAAGTTTTCTTTCTTTGATGTATCTTTGCCTGGTTTCAGAATCAGGGTGATATTGGCCTCATAGAATGAGTTTGGAAGTGCTGCCTCTTTTTCTATTTCCTGAAATAAATTTAAGAGTATTGGTATTCATTCTTCTTTAAAGATCTTGTAGAACTTCACTGTGTATCCATGTGGTCCTGGGTTTTTCTTGCTTGGTAAGCTTCTGATGGCATCTTCTATTTCCTCATTTGATATTGTTCTGTTTAACTTGTCTTTATCTTCCTGATTCAATCTGGACAAATCATATGACTTAAGAAATTTGACAATGCATTCAAAGTCTTATATTTTATTGCAGTATACATTTACAAAATAATTTCTAATTATCTTTGTAGTTCTGTAGTGTCTGTTGTGATATTACCTTTTTCATCACATGTGCTGATAATTTGAGTTTTCTCTCTCCTTCTCTTCATTGGCATAGCTAAGGGTCTGTAAGTTTTATTTATGTTTTCAAACAACTGACTTTTTGTTTTCTCAATTTTTTTTCAATTGTTTCTTCTGAATCCAGGAGGTCAGTATCAGTCTGTGACACAGAACAAATCCATGGAAAAGAGAATGTCAACTCTACTATGACAACTCATATTTGGACTAATTACAACACTTTGTGTTTTGTTTCATGCTTTACTTTTGTTCATGCCCTTCACCACTGATGTGATCAGTCTATAGCAAGAAAGGATGCAATGTATGATCATATGTAATTTATTTTACTCCTTTCCTATAAAATGAATCCATTATTGCTGGAGAAACTTCTTTCCATGAATTTGGACTAAATTATCTAAATCAAAAATAAACTTGCACATAGCAGCAAGAGATTGCTCATATTCCTATGACATGGTTTGTTATATTCTTCTCAATGATTGGCACTGAATTGGATTCTTTTTTATGCTGGGCAGTTGATCTCTCACTGATTCTCTCCCACAGACATTTCTAATAGTCATGTGGATTTGTAAATCTGATTTCAGAAAATTTCACACCAAGCTCCTAAATGAGTTCTCTCAACACAGGAAGACATTGCTACAGGAGAAACTACATTCTAAATGGAAGCAACATTCATAGTTCCTGCACTGTATTATGCATCTCATTTGTAAACATGAGTAACAGAATCTCAAATTACTTGGACCCACCTTCTTTCTTTGTTTATTTAATTAAAATTGATTCTATACATCTCACTGAATTTTTTCTACTTTCTATATTTTGAGAAAAATGCCATCCAGTCAGGCCTGCATCAATTTCCTAGTGAACTTCTGCCTTCTCATTATTCATCTCCATTCACTCACATGCCATTATTCATCTCCATTCACTCACCTGCATATTGCATTGAGGTTGGTTCTGCTATTTATGCATATACTGCATATATGACCATCAGCCCTCTTTTTTTTTTAAGAGAGAGTGAGAGAGGGAGAGAGAGAGAGAGAGAGAGAATTTTAATATTTATTTTTTTAGTTATCGGCGGACACAACATCTTTGTTTGTATGTGGTGCTGAGGATCGAACCCGGGCCGCCCACATGCCAGGCGAGCATGCTACCGCTTGAGCCACATCCCCACCATCAGCCCTCTTTAAAACATGGATGTCCAAGCATCTTAACTTTCCCAGGAATCTTTTATAATACAGATTTTTCCTCACTGTGGATTTGATCCCTGTCTCTGCCTGCAATATCCTCTGACCATTCTCCTTGCCAATCCCTATATAGTCAAACAAGCATGTTCCATTTAAATCCTGTGTCTATGTACAGCCTTTCATTCTCTCAGCTTTTTCTCCCTCTGGTGGATAACCTCACTTTTGAAGTCTCCATTCATCTCTATCTCTAGAAGTCTTTATCCCTTGCCCCTGTTTTCTTCTCTAGCTCTTACCACAAATTCTTTTTTTTTTATTTATTTTTTTTCATTTTTTTTTCATCTTCCATACATTTGATTCAAATGAGTTATGCATTTCCATTTTTACCCCAAATACAGATTGCAGGATCACATCAGTTACACATTCACAATGTTTACATAATGCCATATTAGTGACTGTTGTATTCTGCTGACTTTCCTATCCCCTACTATCCCCCCTCCCCTCCCCTCTCATCTTCCCTCTCTACCACATCTGTTGTTGTTCCGTTCTCTTCTTACCACTAATTCAATTACAGGTGGAAATAAATAAAACTGTTGAGAGTAACATGATGTAAAAGCAGTCCCCTCACATCCAATAACTGATGAACTGGCTAGGAAAATGAATACTTTACAGCTCATGTGTTTATTATCCCATGCAAAAACTGAAATATGTCCTAGGTAGTCCCAAGAAAAAGCAAAACTGGTTTATGTCGGGAATAACAGGTATAATCTATAATCATGGATGTTTTGCAAGACAGACACAATTTTAAGAGAAAAAATATGAAAAGAAAGGGAAATTAAAACAGAAAAATAATATGGAATTCATTTTATTAAGGTGTAAATGTGATCATTTATTTGGGACACAATTAAGTACAATAGAGTTTTAAAATTTAATAATTGAGCAAAGAGTAAACAGTGTGATAACTTTTGTTTACATGGAAATTTAATTTTTTTTCTGTAAAATTTTATTCAAGTTGAATGGATCAAGTTGTGAGTTATTATAGGTATCGTACATGGTGAATACCTCTTGTCTTCCTAAGTGGTTTTCTGAGGTATTGGACCAGTAAAAGTACTCTTCAATGATGTCAGTATGCATGGGGTTCAGAGGCATACATCCATAATTTCAGGTACTTGACAGGCTGAGGCAAACCCCTGCAGGGTTTCCAGCAAACCATGGACTATACAGACACCCTGTCTCCTAATATAAAGACTTGGGATCTGAAGTAAGCATTATAGTATTTGCCAAGGATATATAATTTTCTGGATAAAATACACAGGCCCACACACAAACAGCAATAAAAATTTCACACACGACATACATTCTCCTAAAGTAAAACTTCAATAAAAATATAACTGGGCAAATAAAATTATATGATTATTAGTACTCTTCCTTTTTATTTAGATAATTTGTCTTTCACATGAATTTTTTAAGTAGTTTATCTGTGCATTTGTCAGCAGAGTCATGTGTGGGCAGATCATCCAACGTAGAACATAAGAGGCTTCATGATATGGATGATACTGCATATAACCAGCAAAAGGTAGGCACATATGCCAATTTAACTTCCTGATCATTTCTTTTACTTGCTTCCAGACATTAAACTAGGCCAATTGAAGTGACTTACTACAATACTCTTTGGGAATCCAAACATAGTAATTAAATATTTAAGTACAGAGAAGCTAACTGGTCATCAATATAAAAATGGCTTTAGCAATCAAGGTGGATGCCAGATAAACTTTATGCAAGCAATTGCATTAATATTTTCCAATAACATTTGCATTTTCATCTGTGTGACATCCTTAACTGGTGATTAATAAATTGGAGAGTTGAATCTAGAAACATGCATAAATGGAATGACCACTGAAACCATTCATGTAAAAACAGTTTCATTCCCATTTAATGTGAAAACATTTAATTTCACATTAGCTGTCATCCATGCCAAGGTTAGAGATGTCATTCTCCATGGATTCCAGTGTCTTTACTGAGACAGATACCAGAAGCAAATGAGACACAAAACTACCTGTTAATGAAATCAGAATAATTCAGGATGGGAACTTTTCTGTTTATACAAACAATATCTATCTATTTCATGTCCTTATCCTTCAAGAAATCAATGTAACTATTAATCATATTTACCTTATCTATCTAGTTGTTAGACCTAATTCATTGTATGCAATTTGGGGGAAATCATGAAAGATTGGAGGTAACTTTTTCCTCTAGTTTCCTGTTGTCTGTGTTAGTAGGCAGTTAATTTCCATGTGTTTGAATGGATTTCTATTCCACAGTCTCATGTGGGTACTTTTAGTGTGCAAGTTTCTCTTTGGGATGTTTCCTGGGCCAGATTTATATCTAAGTATCACAGCTGAAAAATGAGCATATTTTACATGCTACTTCCACTTACAAGTATCACTGTAAAGTAAAGGTGAAGCAGGCTCTTAAATGAAATGGATCCCCAATTTCAGTGGACCTACAGCTGAGCAACTAGAAAATGTCTCCAGTTCTTCAATTAAGGGAGAGAGAGAGAGAGAGAGAGAGAGAGAGAGAGAGAGAGAGAGAGAATGAATTGAACTCAGGGCCACAAGACCACTAAGCCACAACCCCCACCCTATTTTGTATTTGATTTAGAGACAGGGTCTCACTGAGTTGCTTAGCACCTCACTCTTTGCTGAGACTGGCTTTGCACTCATGATCCCCCTGCTCAGCCTCCTGTGCCACTGGAATTAAAGGCATGCACCATTGCACCTGGAAAGAGGAGGAATGTTCTTTTTGGTGTGGTAGGTGTCTTGCAGCAAAGAGGTTGATTAGCAGAGTGGCCACACCCAACTCTGGCTGTGTGGCTGTGTGACTTCACCTTGTCAACCCATCTCCAGTGCAGTGCTGAACCTGAAAGACGCTGTGTAAGAAGTCACATGTAGGGGGCAGTCTCAAACCAGCAAAATTGCTGATGGAAATTCCCAGATACCAGATTTTCCTACCCAGTTGCTTCTATGTCTATTTGATTCTCATAAAGTTTATAGTTTGTTCCTGTCAGGAGAGAGTAAATTCCAAAAACCATCACAGCATAAAAAAAAAACATGTATTAACTGTACATAAAATGTATGTTTTAAATTATCTGTAGAACAGAGCTAAATGAAGAGATGGAGTAAAAAATAACAAGGATAACCACCAAAAAAAAAAAAAAAAAAAAATGCCTTGGTCATAATACAATTATTGGAATGTATTTTTAAAAGGAAGTTTAGTGGTGGGACTAAAGAGAGACAAAATAGGAGAGGAGGAGCTTCTGCTTACACTCTGCTAGTTTTGCTGGCACAGCTGCAGTCTATTTCTTCTAGGAATGCATATTCTGTTTTAAAAGCCATGATTTCTATGTTTCAAGTGGTCACTGGTTCTCTGTCGTGGCTTTCCAGTGTTTCCATACAGCCTGACTTATTCATTATGCAGCCATACACCTGTATCTCATACCTCTGGGTCCAAACTCTGAAAGTAGTTAGTCAAGAAACATAGCGTGATGCTGTGCTACTGCCTTACTTCTTTGAAATTTCTTTTAGTTTTTTCTGCAATGAAATGTGTTCATTCTCTAAAAAAATAGAGTGTGCTCATTGGTGTGCATAAAATACAGACACATCTTCTTACTGAATCACTGTTCTTTTAAAATGAATTTTTGACTATGTGAATATTTTGCTCAATGAGATGCATATTTGGAAGGCTCTGGAGACTCAAATAAAACAAGTGCAAGAATATTTTCTTCCTATTCAAGATGACCCATTTGAAAGTCTCTTATCATATCAAGTATCATATTTAAGCAAACAAAAAATTGGTCTTTCATTGTTCAAAATGTTGTATCTAATTCAAGAAAACATTTTAAACACATTTTATATTTATTTTATGGGAGAATGCAGAGTTTACTAATTAAGCACTGGTGTTAGTTGTTTTGGATATATGCATATCAGTTAGTTTGTTGTAAGGGAACAAATTTCCTCTTTCTTTCTTCCTTCCTGATTTTCCCCATCAGTAGCCAGATAAAGAGTAGAATTTAGTTTCACCTGGACTGCATGTGAAATTGAGTCTCATGTGGAAATATCAATGCAGAAAATGTAATGGTCTAATCTGCAATTGCAGTGACTTCATAACTATGAATAGAATGATTTTCAAAGAGAGGAACAGAAATCTATATAAAACTCATTATTGTCATTATTTTTTACCAGAGTGATTCTGAGCAACTTCGAGAGGAGTGTGCTGCTGGCATATCCAGTAAGTTCAATCCAAGCACAAAGATAATAAATGGACATGGACAAGGTAAGAAACACAGGATACAAACAGTATTGGAAAGAGAATGGCCAAAAAATATGAGCACTGGTATACAGTACTTGTTCAAGGAATGTGCCTACTAAATAACTAGTAGGGACAAACAAATATAAGAACTGGTGTATCTCATTGGGTTTCAGCCACAGGTTGAATTGAGTGTATTTGTTAAAGGAATTGTATTGTTAGTTGCATTTGACACACGCTTCTGTCACAGGTAAGTCTGAAATAAGGCAAAGGATAGAAGAAGGGGAAGTGAAGGCTGAGAAAGGCGGTGAGTACACATAGTCAAAAAAATAGAAAAAAATCAGTGACAGGAGAGGGTGGAAAATTCCAAAAGAAAGAAAAATGCAGAATGAAAACATGGAAAATCAAAACAGGTAAGTCTTATTGTACAACTTCTCTAAAAAGCATATAGTGAAACATTAGAAAGGATAGCAAACTATTCACACATGATATATATAGTTTTTCCACAATGTGTCAGGAGGATTTGCCACAACATTGGATGTTGATGCTTGCACCCATGTTTCAAAATATTTCTGTAAATTCATGAGGAAAATATATTAAAAAGAGTTTATATCATATATGTCTCTAAAATTATGTGTCCCACATTGGAGTCATTACAGTGGTTAGTTGGAATATGAGGCTGATTTTCTATCCCTCCTAAATTTAAAAAGAGCTTAAAGGGGCAGTGCTAGAACTGAGAAGCCTGAGAGAATGAAGATATGGTTTTTGCTTGAACCCAGGAGATCAGTGCCAATCTATGACACAGGAGAAACTAATTGACAAGAGAAAGTCAACTCTACTATGACACCATGTTTATGGACTAATTCCAAGAACTTGTGTTTTGTTTTATGCTATACTTTTGTTTGTTCCCTTCACCACTGATGTGGCCAGTTTATAGCATGAAAGCATGCAATGTATGATCATATGTAATTTATTTTGCTCCTTTCCTGTAAAATGAATCCATTATTGCTGGAGAACCTTCTTTCCAGAAATTTTGACTAAAAGTTGTAAATCAAAAATGTACTTCCACATACCAAAGTAGCACTTGCTCATATTTCTATGACATGGTTTGTTTGTTTAGGTTATTCTCAGTGGGCACTAATGAGATCCTTTTGCATGCTAGGCATTTAATCTCCCAGTGATCCTTTCCCACAGACCTCTCTGTTTCTCTGGTGTGTTTTGTGTATCCAAGCTTCAGAAAAATGCCCATCTTCTTCTTAAAGAATTTTCCTCAACATAGAAAGATAGTGCCATGAAGAAACTACATGATAAAGGAAATCAACATTTACAGTAGCTACACTTACTACACATGTTATTTGAATTCTTGAGTTATAGTAGGAGCAGAATCACACATTCCTGTGACCCAGCTTCTTTCTTTGTTTCTGTAATTAGTCTTCATTCTACACAGTTCACTGAAATTGTTCTATCCTCTGTATTTCCAGAAACATTCCCTCCATTCACGCTGGCATCAGCTTCCAGTGCACTGTGGCCTTCTCATTATGTATCTCCATTTGTGCGCATATTTTTCATGTTAACCTGCTATAGCACTGAGGATGGTCCTGTTATTTATGCATATACTGCACATATGACTATCAGCCCTCTTTAGATCATGGATGTCCAAGCACCTTAACTTTCCTAGGAATCTTTCATAATACAAATTTTTCCTCACTGTGTATATTGATCCCTCTCTCTGCTTGCAATGTCCTCTGATTCTTCTCTTACAAATCACTATATCTCCATGAAAACATGTTCTATTCATTCATTCATTCATTCATGTTACCTTTGAAACCCTGTTTCTCTATGTACAGCATTTCATACTCAGCATTTCTAGCCTCTGGCACATAACCTCACTTTTGAAGTCTCCATTATTTCCATCTCTAGAAAATAAATCATCCCTGGCACCTGTTTTCTTCTCAAGATCTTACCACAAACTCAATTGTGGGTGGAATAAACCAAGCTGTTGATTACAATGTGATGCAAAAGTGGCCTCTTTAAGTCCCGGAACTGATGGAGTAGACAGAAAAAGGAATAATTTATAAGTCACATGCTTATTACCTAGTTTGGAAGCTATAAAATGTATGAGGTAGCCCCACTGAAAGAAAAAACAGTTTATGTCATGAACATCAGGAATAATTATGGAAATTTCTCAAGACAACGTGATGGAATAATACATGGAAAGTAAATAAGAATGGAAATAATCAAATCTCCAGCTCTAGAGGTTTCTTGGTTAAAGCTTAGTGGGAGGCAATTTTAGAGAGAAACCAAAGAATTGCCTAGGTAATTTTGGATAAAACAATGAGAATGCTGGGATAATGCAATTCATCTCTTTTCAGTGTATCAACCTCAAATTAAACTTCTCTTCTCCACTCCTACCAGCTTCCATGATGTATGTGGCATCAATTTGAGTCATTCATATGAGAATTTTAGAATTTCTGAAACATTGTTTGTTTTCAAGACAGCTATTTACTTAATTATTATTATTATCATCATTATTTTTACCATTTTTATTTTATTGATGATTTGGAATGAAACTTGAGCATGCCATTAATTCACTTAATTACTGAGCAAATTTCTCATTGATAGATACCTAATTTTTTGATCAGCCAACCCCTTTTTAAAACAACTTGATAATCTGTCAAGATATACCACATCAGATTCATTTTTAACTCATAGTTTTCATGAAGTTTATTCCTTGACTAACAGTACTGTTCATTTTAGTTATATTCCAATGACTAAAATACAAAGGTTTATTAATGTCTGATAATTCTGGCAGTTTTTAGATCTCTTTTATTGGTTTGCCATATCTCAATTCTTTATGCCTTATCTTACATTTTTTTTTGTGGGGAATGTATCTTTGTGCAAGAATGGAAAAAGAAAAATGACATTGGTTAAATCAGAGGCTTCAGGGGAAAAAAATCACTAGTGCTCCACATGGGTATGAAAAACAAGGACATGTGTATTAGCTGCTCTTCTAAAAGCATATGTCTGAGCTAATTAGTTCAAAAAACTCTCTGAGGAGAAATTAAGTAAACCTTCTCCTAGAATCCCATCACAAATTTGGACTTACTAAATTGTAGGGCAAATGAATAGAGGTTCTGTACTTGTAATTCTGATCAGTTTTGTGGAAGATATGTGTAGTTGTGTTTTTCCTTCAGCTTTCATGTTGAAATTTTCAGATCCTTCTATTTTCCTCTGAATACAGATCACTGTGCTCACTAGCATTCTGTATCTTTTCATTGGTACATATACCCTTTGATTATGTATTTATGGTCATGGCAAATATGACCTCAAAATTGGAACATTAATTGCAAGTTTTACAAAAGCTATATTCCCAATTTTGATTTAGCATATTTTAGACATGTGGCTGTATTCAAAAAAGTTCCAAACAAGCAGACACACCAAAGTTAAAATCATGTTTATGATACATAACCATTGGGACTCGGGTTCATATTCATTGTGTAAGATTATGAGGGTAGTTCTCTTTATATTCAGGGGTTTTTTTGAGAATATATTTTCTTTCCTTTTCAGTATCTCAGAACACACATGCTTCTGGCAAGGTAATTGATCTTCTATGATTATTTCATTGTATTAACTGGGTACTGGATTAAATACACATTATTTATATGATGTCTTTGTCTCTAAGCACATGAAGCCTGCCATCATAATCAAAGATTCTCTTCCATATAAGTCAAAACAGAAGCAAGAAAGAAGGACACTCAAATCAGGTAAATTTTGCAGTACAATTTTTCTGTAAAGTTATCTGGAAACCATTGGAAATGCAGGCAATTTCCCTGTTCCTATTTTTTTCTGAAATTTAATAAGAGGATTTATCCTCGAAAATATCAATCTCAATATTGGTATTCAAGTTTTCTTAAATGATATATTCCTGCATATGAAAAAGATTTTTAAAATTTGAACTGTTTCTCAAATTTTACTATGTCTCAAGTTCCTTAAAGTAATCCCTTCACCATTTATGGATTCTCAAAGGTAAATTATCAGAATGTAATCTTTTTAAAATAATATAGTTTTAAAATTCTTATGGCAAAGATAGGCAGTGGGGCAAAACTATATTCCCATCTTCCTAAAAGATTGAGGCACAAATTTACTTGAGCCAAGAAGGTAGGGTTCAGTTTAGGAAATATAAGAGAGACATATCTTTGAATAATTTATTAGTTTATTTTCAGTGCATGATCCAAACTATTGAGTAATTGCAATGAACATATGTTGTACTTTAGGTAACAGTTTTTGTTGTTGTTGTTGTTTTGTTTTGTTTTCCATGGAGGGAATAATTGAAACAAGGCCTTTTAATATGCTGAGCAGTTGCTCTACAATTGGGACTGGCTGCCAGCCTTGTCTTTAAAGTTGATGATCCTGTAAAATCTTTTTATTTGAATAGTTCAGAGAAAATACACAAATTCTTTTACTTGAAATAGGAAGATGTTAATTTTTTTTAAAAAATCACATGATAAAGACAAGCAATTTAAAGAGTTCAGGTGCTTAATTTTACATCATCTTTGACACCTTTTGTTTTTGTTTTGGACAGAGTCTCATTTCACAGAGACTCAGAATTTTTCTTTTACTTATTAAATTTAATAACACTTTATTCTTTACTGAGTTAGTGAAAATTTTGTATCCCAAATGCTCAGAAACATTCCCTTAGTTCAGGCCTGTGTCATCTTTATTTTGCACTGATGCCTTCTAACTATTGTTCTCCATTCATTTTTTTGGACTTCATCTTCACCTGCCCACATTCTGGGTGATCTACTTCCAATGCAAATATGACATGAATCATTGTTTAGAACAATAATATCAAAACATTTTACATTTACATATAAATCTTTCATAATGATTTTTGCCTAATTATCTTTATCTCTTTCCTCCCTCTACCCTTTCCTCTGGTATTACTCTTCATGGATCCCTACATATTAAGACAAGTACAGATCCCACGTAATAGTCATCTTCCTCAGATGCTACTGCTTATCAAGCTCTTATCCTTTCCCTTAAGCTGGCTGATAATATCAGTTTTATATCCCAGCTCAGGCATTATTGCTAGACATTATCTCTGATATCATTTATCTACATTAGCACTTACCAGAAACTCAAAAATAATTAATGAGTCAAATAAATAGAGACTATTTTCACAGAGATGACTGAAAAGACTATCTCTTCTTCACAAGCAAAAGGGACTGTCAACTAAATAAACAATTTACTGTTTAAGTTAAAAGAATATAGTGGAAAAAATTGATAAAGTACTAATGTTGGCTTGAGTAAAGAAACAATTTTATTGCGATAACTAGACTCCAAATCAACTGGAAGTGCATGAAGCACACTGTGTCTTTAGAGTAGCAAAGAATATTGTCACAATTTCAGATAAAACATTTCAGATAAGGAACAGGGTGGTCACAGATAAAAGTGTAAAAATTATCACTCACTTTGGAGGCCATTAATGATGAACAGGAGTTGCATAAAATTTATTTTTATGAGGTAAAAAATAGTGAACAATGTGAATTTATGATTTTTATCTATTTTAAAATTTTGTTTCTAACAATTGGTACATTTATACTGAGTAGGTGGATTTGTGGATGAATCTTTGAAATATTTATTTGCATTCAACCTGGTGACATTCACTTTCTCCACAAAGAAATATTTGTCAAGCAAACGATTCTGTTTGGATAATCAGAAATACTTCCTAAAGAAGACAAGATTTATTGGGCACAGTGGAGCACATCCATTAGACTTTAAGCTAAACAACAAAAGAGGTTTTATCCCATAGAACATAGTACACACGTTTTAGGTACTCTACATTTGAATAGTGTATGAATACTGCATGTGAAAATATACAGTCATTCACTTATGAAAATTACTCACATATTATTTCTATTTTGTTTTATTCCTGATACAAATTCTGTTATCCAATTAAAACATTTGAATACAGGTTCTTTACATCACATAATAAAACATAAAAAAAGTTACTGCTCACAGTGTTTACTACAAAAAATTGCAAAACTGGAAAATGACCTATATAAACTGGAAAAGAGATATACTGAAGTAAAAAGAGAAACATCAGAGCTTAAAAAGGAAAATGTAGCATGGAAACAAGAACTTCAACATTTGAGGTATGATACGCTAGTTTCTTATGTCCCTGTTAAGTTACTGAAGTTGGCATTAATCTTAAAATACTCCTGCCCTAGTTACTGAGATTAAAGGCATGTACCACCATACATGAATAGGAATCTATTTGTATAACAAATAGAAATTTTGGTGGTTTGTATCTATGTTTTTGCCTTTTGGAGTACAATCAATGTTTCAAGGAATGAAATTTAGAAAACCAGTTTTTTCTATTTGTTTAATTTACTCTGAATACATTTTCAATGTAGAATTATTTGATTAGAGGTACTTTTGAAAAAGATATTTGATAGATTTCTAAATTCCTCTCAAGAAAGTTTATGTTATTTACAATTCTCCCAAAGATAATAAAATGGGCATTTTTCACTGTCCAGAAATATTTTAAAACATTTATAGTTTTTCTTCTGCTATATAGGATCAAACCCAGGGGTTAGTTCAACTAAGTAGATATGTTAGTACTGAGCTAGACCCTCTGCTACAGTTTTAATATTAACATTCATTTAAAAATGAAATGGAAAGGGGTTACTGATTGTTTTCTTCAAATTAACTCTGGTTTATAAGTAAAACTTCTTCTTATTTCTTTGTTGAAAAGACCCATACTCTTAATTATTAGATTAAATATTAGGTTCAGTCTTGTTCCAAAGGGGATTTTGACTTGTTTACAAAATAAGTAATGATTAACAAGGTAAGTGCTACCATAAGAGCAACATAAAAGTTAGAATAAAGTTATTTTTTTCCTCAGGAAAATTCAGTTTTAAGATAAATATATTTTACTGCAGATGTGTCTTAAAAAGGAAGAGAATAAAAGAAATTATTCTCTGTTTCTTGAACCAAATAGGGACCAGTTAAATGAAATAAAAAATGAAGATAATAAAGAAATTAAAAAGAAACCTGAAACATCTGTAAGAAAATTTGATACAGAATTAAATATTACAGCAGATGAATTTAATCAGGTAAATGAGCTTTCAGTAAATTTTAATTTTTTATTTTATTTCAACATACTATATCCATCCATGTTTCACTTCATGAAGGGTATATGATCTGAGAAATATGCTGTTTGGCAATTGTACCAACATACAATCATCATAAGTGTGTACTTGCACAAACTTCAGACACCTACCACAATACCAGAATAAATAATCTTCCAGGATCTCTATTGTACATGCAGTGTATATTCTCACAAAGCATTGGTATGTGGAGTGCGACACTATTATTTTGGTTTAAAACAAAATTTTATCTCACCCTAAAATTAATTGATGACATTTGTTGCAAGACTAATTATTGCAAATCTTGGTATCTAGTAGATGCTCCATAATTGCTGAGTTTAATCACTGACATGATTATCAATTTTACTGAAGATGTGCCTTAAAAAAGGAGGGGCTTTGGCTATAGCTCAGTGTCAGAGCACTTGCCTATCATGTGTGAAGCACTGGGATCAATCCTCAGCACCACAATAATAATAATAATAATAAAATAAACAGAAAAAATAAAGGCATTATTTCCATCTACAACTACAAAAAAAATAAAGTTTTTTTTTAAAAAAGAGGAGAATAGAAGAAATGATTCTCTGTTTTTTGAACAAAATAAGGACAAATTAAAAGAAAAAGTAAATTAAGATAATAAAGAGATTTTTAAAATGTTAAGGTATAGAGTAAATAGATTTGAAACTAGTTAAATATTTTGTTTAAAAAATTTTTCACAATTGCATTTATACCTATATTTAATAAATATCTTTACTCTTTGAGGATTTTTTTCTGTCATTTATGCAGTTTAAATTTGAGTAATTTATGTATGATAAAGATTTATGTGCTTTAATAATCTACTTCTTTTGAATGGTTATTTATTTTGAAGATACCACTGTTAATTAAGCTTTTAGACTTTCTACTCCCTACTGAGATAAGAACAAAACCTACTGAAAAATCTCTAGGTCTCATCAGAACAAAATGACACCTATAGGTAACTTTCTTTAGAACAGTTTGCCCGAATTTACAAGACAGGATTCCAGCAAAACATCTTTGCAAACAAAAAGTGATAAATATGGACAAAACTGAAATCAATTGTTTTCCTCTGTTGTTTTCATGGGTGTGTGTGTGTGTGTGTGTGTGTGTGTGTGTGTGAATAGTAACTGTATCCATCATTAAAAACATAAATGTATAACCATAAGGTGCATATTTAGGGAGTGAGGGTGTGGGCATTTTTGTCCCACTGGATTAAGTAATGTTATTATTCAATTCCGTTTGTCTGCAGCATTCCAGTAGTGGTTTTCACAGTGTCCTGTTTCAGAGAAAAGACTTTTAATATTTTTCACAGGATTTGATGATTTTTCTAGGATCGCAAAATCTTGATTCTAACAATAATCTTCTGGTTTGGGGAAGTGATTTTTCTCCCTTGGTGTGTTAATGTGAAGATGTGCTTTTTACTATACCACTTTTAAGTAAGAAAAAAAAATGTGGCTAGCAGAGATCCTGGTTTTTGGATATCATTTCCTCACTTTTGACAAGAGAAATACTTTGCATCAAGTAATCTCCTATTTTATATAGAACACTTTGGTAAATAATGATATACCATGATATGTACACAGTAATAACTTACTGGTATAAGAATAAACTGTGTCAGTTTATTTTCTCTATTTCACACTTACTATGTTTCAAACTTCACTAAGGAGAAACAAATAATACTGAGCAGCAACTTAGAAATTGTTTTTGCCATTAGTATCTTGCAACACAAGCCTTCTGTGATGTTTATACATTCACAGGACAGAATGGTGGATGAGCACTAGAAGCAGAGGTGGAAGGTTTGGATAAAATCTCACAACTTGGGGCTGGGGTTGTGGCTCAGAAATAGAGTGTTCACCTAGCACAGGTGAGGCCTTAGGTTTGCTCCTCAGCACCACATAAGTAAACAAATAGATAGATAAAGGTATTTAACAAATCTCACTACTTGCCTATATTTTGGCCCACCCTGCTTTCCAGAACTGTGTTTATTGATAAACATATATATTCTAAGTGCTGACCCTAGTTCTATCATTTATTAATGTGTGCAAATCTCATATTATAACTGGTATCCTGATCTTTCTTCCAAACAGGTTTCACAGTTGGAAATGACAACCAGTGACCTAGAAAATGAGATTGGTCAGAAAAGTGATACTCTCAGAGTAAGGACTTTGGTTTCAGAACAAGAAAAAAGACATACATATCAAAATGAACCAAGGGAAATGGAAGAACACATCAGAAAGCAGGAATCTATTAGAGAGAGGAGAATATGTAGAATCCAAAGTGAAATTAGACAGCTTCAACAGGAATTTCATGACCTTAAAAACAAATTTGAATATAAAATCAATACATTCACTCATAACCAAAACCAAAGTTATGACATTATAAGACAATTGCAAGCTGAGAATGAAGCATACCGTCACTTTCTGGAAAGCAGAAATATGAGGTTAATCCATGAAAATAATCTTTCACAAAAAGATAGCAGTATGAAAAGAGAAAGCAGAAAATGAAGTAAGTATCAAGCAAGTAAACTATTTGAATTGTCTTTGAAGGAGCACTCAAAGTGATATTTGTGTATGGCTAAATGTTGCATCTAGGTGAATGTAAAAATTCAAATATTATAAACACATTTTCTGTCTCAACACAGAAACATAACTGATTTCCAGCAAATACAACTTAGACCTCATTGAAGTGATAAGTCTTCCAATTTCCCTGATTTGATTGTTATACAGTATGTGCCCATCTTGAAATAACACTCTACCTCATAAATGTGTACAGTTATAATCCAATTAAACACAGAAGACTTAGAGTTACATAGAACTGATTTTAAAATTTAAGAAAGAAAAAATATTGAAAACCTTGGACCTAATAAATGCTTCATTTTGAGTAAAGAATTGTAAAGTTTTCAGAGGTTGAATTATAGATTTTTAGTAGCTATATATGCTGACATTCAAAATATTTTCTCAATAATGTTGAAACAATATTTATATTTGTTGCTGATAATTGAAACCCCAAAGCTTTGCACATGGTAATCACAGGATCTACCACTGGAATACACACCATCCCCATGTCTTCCTATTGCCATACTTTAAGACCATGAGAAAATAGATAATTGGAAATGCTTATACCTAATTGCAATTAACATTTCATTACTGATTCCCCAGCCAAACTGAAATGCAGATGCTGTATTTCATTATATATTTCCTTCACTAAATGTTATATATTTCTAGTTGGTAGATTTAATTGTATTCATGTCAAATTGATTTAAATAAAAAATAGCTGTCTAGATTTCATTTATCTTCATGACCTCTCAACTATTTAAAAGCATCTAATTCTCATGATCATAAATTGAGACAAATGTCATAAATTGCAGAAAAACCATGGTTGATTAAATCTGTAATTTATTGATTATGTCCATGATATCTTGCTCAGACTATTTTTCAAAACTCAATTGCTATCATGAAAAAGATATAGACTCATCCAGTACAAAGATAGTTGTACTCATCTATGATTCATTAATTTGAAACTGAATCTCCATTTCTAGACTATGAGGATGGCAGGATTCAGGTACAGCAGGAAAAGTATGAGGACAAATGAGATTTTTTTTTAAAAAAATGCATGTCATTTAGGAAAAGATTGAAATACTAAACAATTGTCTTGTGCAATCCTCAAAGAATCAAAAAGAGCCTACAGAAGGGTAATATAATACTAACAGACTCCTGATGGAGAAACAGCAGTGCCAAATGGCATATTGTCCTCTGTGAACAAGTTCTGTCCCAATGCACCCTTGGATTACATATAATTGGTTACCTCACAAAAATTTGTTTCAAAGAGAAAATGTAGTGAATCCTACCAAAACTGTGTAGCTTCATGTCAAAGCATTGAGAAGTAACTGCTGAGATTAGTTACATTATATTTCTCTTTGGGGTTTCAGATTTGATTTCTGGTAATCTTGTTCTGCTTTGGTGAAATACTGAGTTGTTAAGTTATGAATGTTAAGTAAAGGTCATGTTAACCTATATTAAAAAAAACAAAAATATCTTACATATTTTTTTAAAAAATCACTGGAGGTCTCATTTTCAAGAAACAGTTACTTCTTAACTGTATTCTTAACTGTATTTAACTGAACTTATAATTTGAACTTTCCTTAAACTAATTTTTAAAATAAATATCACTGTCCATAATTGAAAAGAAATATTGAAGTGATTGACATCGCTTCTGTGTGATTTTAGTTTGTCTGTGCTTTTAACACTTTCTTTTATCCAGCACCACCCCCAAGGTTTCCACTCAGTCAAAAGTGCATGATTGATACTCAAAAATTTTACCAATATGGATGTTTATAATGTAAAGGATCATAAAATAATTTTATAAATTAAATAAGCTTGTAACACTAAAATTATTTGATTTCTGCTTTTGCTAAATTGTTTTGACAGTTTTTTTAATAAAAATATATCCTTAGTTGTTTTTACTTACATAATTTTTATCATAGTTCTTGTAAAATATGTTTGTTGCTTCACTGTTACTGCTATTATAATATATTTAAACTAGTTTAAATAAGCATTTATTTAAATTTGTAAAACAAGGAGCCCATAGTTTCATACAGAACTGTCACTGTGAATGAGTATTAGGGCTTCAGATTTTCCATCCCTCTTTATGAATACAATAATCATGTACTAAGGTACTATGGCAAGCACTGGGATGACAAGATGGAGATGATAAAGGCCATTCCTCAAAAATCATATACTGGTAATTTTCATACAGATTATTGGGCAGTATAGCAGTGCTATACTAAGACCATTTTTATGTATCTAAGAATTTTGATGACTGGAAGCAGTCTAAGGTGGCAGTAATATCAAGAGTCTTTGAAAAGCAACCACTATAAAACAGTCAATTATAATCTTTCTATCATCTTATGTACATTGAACACTGATCCCATCTTCCTGGAGTTATAACAGGAACCTTGCAGTCCCACCATGTGATTTCCTAATCCTTTTTGCAAGATTTAAATATTATTCCAAAAATGATGAGCTCTATTTAAGAGTTAATAAGAAAAACAATGTTCAACAATGTTGGGCCCATTTTAAGATATTTCTATAATGTTTGACCATTTTTTATTAGGGGGACTCTTACAACAGTGAGATATCTGTTAGAAAATCATATAAATAAAAGATAGCATCTTGTTTTCATCATGAGTCACTGTTGTTAAAATATCAATTTTATCACACCTTGTTTTAGAGCTTCAATGGTATTTTGATGATCTTAACTCCTATGTTAAAAAGAGGCCTCACTTTTTGTTTGGCTTTGAGTTTAAAAAAAAATTATAGGAATCAAAAAGAGCCTAGAGGAGGGTAATACTAGCAGACTCCTGATAAAGAAACAGCCCATCTAAGTTATATAAGACACCATTGCAGTAGAATACTTGAAAAGGGAACATTGAATACATAAATTAAAGGTCAAAGGTAGGTGATATGTATTTTTTAACTCTTTCTTAGATTATATGCATACTTTTTCTGGAAAAATTGGGAGAAATGGGCCTGAATTGCTTCAGAGTCATAAAATTGGATGACTGTCTACAAAAAGAGAATAAAAGTTAAATATTTCTGTGATTTATTAAGCACAATGCAAATATAAGATATCCTCATTAGTTCTTACCAGAAAAATCATGTAATTTTTTTACAAGACAATCATGAATGAGTGTGTATATGCAGATACAAAGCAAAGGAAGATTTTTGGGGATCAGCTATTTTTTGTAGAGAAAGTTATGTTTGTTATTTACTTCCTTATAGGCTAGTTTATTTGAAATTCAATCTAGTAGTCTGTAGATTTCCTTGTGGAGGATTAATTTTTCAAATCATGATAACTATAATGAGAGGCTTTAAAAAGCACTCCTCTATCAAGATAGAGGCACCTCTCCTTAATCACTGCAGAATGCCTCCAAAGGTGAAGGCAGGAGAGAAAAATGGAACTGGGGAGGAAGAAAGATCAAATTATTTTATGTGCATCTTTTAATAGTTCATAATTAACACCACTTCTGTGTATAGTTATACTACAGTGAGAATTTTAAAATACTTTCACTTAAAAAAGAAGGATGGCGTCTCAGTGTCACCAGTGGCTGTGTGCGCAGAGGACTCAGCTAGCTCTCAATAAATGCCTCTTTGCTGCTTATGTAGATTTTTAAAAAAGAAGAAGAAGAATAAGACTAGAAATCTATCAAAAGAATTTATCTTCATATGTAAAAAAATGTAAAGTTATTAAACATCACATCATTATTATCATAAAATAGTACTTATTGTGTTCATTAATCTACTTTAGACCCTGTTTGTAGAATTAGCAAGATAATTGATTTTATACAAAAAAAACCACACAAACAAACAAACAAAAAACCTAGATGGCCACACTTAACAAATAGTTGGAAGTATTTCCACATATTTTTAATCAAGTACATAAACTATTGAACTACATGTTCCAAAAATGTTGGTCCTACCTTATGAGTAAAAATCAATTAAAATGAAAGAGCAATATATTGTTTCCAAATCTGAGAAATGAACAATCAAAGTTCTTAGATTTGAAACTGCCTCTTTTTACACTTTTGCCCTACTTTAAAACTGTCAGCCTATACACTGAAAGTATTCTTGAAAAAAGAAAGGCATCATCTATTTTCTGTGGTTTATGGCAGTTAGCCCAGACTCATCTAGCAAAACTTAGTCAAGCATTTAAAACACCCTGCTCATGACTTTGTCATTGGTTTACCTGTTGCTCTCAAGAAAAGTTTGAAATTTCTAAGCAAGAAGTGAAAATACCCAAACCAAAGAGTTTCTTGTCAAGATGTTCAACCTTATCTCTTCCCACTCAACTACTGTCACTTTGCTCTAGCTTCTAGTCACACAGGACCACTTACAGTTTCACAAATGTTTTTTCTCATATCTCATTGTCTCTATCCATCCTTTCCCTCTCTGTCATAATTTTCCTGTATCCTTCAGGTGTCAACTCATATAGCACTTTCATGGAAGGACTTCTAACACTGCCATAAAATTTTGGAACAGAAATTCCTTCTCTGTGTTCAGTAGGACCTTGTTCTATACATGTCATAGTGCCCATTAATCTGTATGGAAATTATGATTGTTGAGGAGTTGCCTTTATCATCTTCATCTTGTCATCCCAGTGCTTGCCATAGTATCTTAGTACATGATTGTTATATTCATAAAGAGGGATGGAAAATCTGAAACCCTGATACTCATTCACAGTGACAATTTTGCACAAAACTATGGGCAAACAATTTCATAGTAACTTTGTATTGTGGTCGTACAAATGTAAAAAAAAATTCATTTTATGAAAAATGACAAATTTTCAACTTTTTGTTTACTGATTGATGCTTATGAAACCTTTGAGATAAAAAATATAATTATTTTTCTCTCCTTTTGCTACAGAATTTGAATCTAGACTAATGGGAGTTTCTTCCATAAGATTTACGATAAGCCAAGACAAGATCTATTTGTGGAAGCATCAAAAGGATACCACCGATATTTTTAAAGAAAAATAGATATGAAAGATAGTATTGCATATTTCAAACTATTGCCATATTATTTTAAAAACTTTTTTGAAGAAAATATGTTTGTATTATTCATGTGTAAAATTCTCAAAATATGAGACTATTTCTTTGCATCTATAACAAAATTTGAAGTGCAAGTGCATACCAGTTTTTATTGAGTTCTATGTATCAAAACTATGTAAATTGTTGCATTTAAACATTACCCAATGTGGTCAATATTACTACTTTGGTAGAACTAAACATCACATGTTTTAATGTATTACAATTATATTGCTATCAAACCTATATCCTTAAAAACAAGAAAAAAACTTATATTTAAATTTTTATGATTTTAGTATAAAGCACTAACTTATAATTCTTTCATGATGAGAGATACTTTTGCTTAAGCCATTTTGCCTTTTTTCTTTGTTTATTCTTTCTTGAAAAATAATAGTCTAGCTACAACTTCTAGCATAAAGTACATTTTTCCCATGGAATAATTTTAGAGTAAATGGCTGTCATATGCCATCATTCATGACTTCTTTAACATTACCTAAAAGTCTGAACATGCTGCATAACTGCAATGCAACCTTCATAATGAAAGAGTCAATACTAATACATTCTATCAAATGCCTTCTACAACTGAAATCTAATTTTTTTTTTATGTTTTGCAACTTGCCTCACGTTGTCCTTTATAACAAAATAATTCCATTCAGATCCATGAAATGAACTTAATATTGTATTTTGTAGACACCTTTAGATTCAAATATTCCTTAATCTTTCCTTGACTTTCATGGCCTTGAATCTTTTCAAGAATAATACTTCTAGAATGTGCTAAGATGGATTTTTCTTTATGATTGAGACAAGGTTACATATTTTGGGCAAGAGTATCACAAAAGTTATTCTGTGATTATTCTCTTTAAATCCCAAGATAAAGACCTATATTTTAATTTCTCCATCATTGCTGATAATAACATTAATTATTAAAGGTCTTATCTCCTAGATATATCTTATGTTATATCATATTTTCCTTTTAATTATTTAGTTTTGTGGAAAAGTACTTGGAGACTATATAAATATTATTCATCCAACTTTCAATTTATTTATTTATTTATACCTATACAGATCCATGGTTTATTTAATTGAGTATACTGTTGTTTGTTAATATTATTCTAAAAATATTTCTTTCAGAAATATTGTGTTTTGACAATTTTAGATTAATAAAAGTTTAATATATTGAAGTACAGAGAAATGTTAACCCAAATGTTAACATTTTATCAACTTGAATAAAATGTTTATCTTCTCTTTCTCTTCTTTATCTCTTTTCTTTCTCTCTTTCTAGTAAATATAATTATAGGTATATAAGAAAGTTTCTTTTTTCTAAACCATTTGTAAGTTTCAGGATTGTTGTTTTTCATTACTGAATATTTGTATTCCTAAAAGCAAGGGGTTACCTTACATACAGTGTAAAGACCAAAATTTAAAAAAATGGTTCATTATAAAATATCTAATCTACAAATATGATTCAGAATTTGCCAATTATTTCAGCAATGTTATTTATAACCAAAATAAAATTCAGTCTTGGAAAATTTCAGAATCCTTTATTCGTCCTGTTTCTTTCGCCTCCTTTAATCTGGGATATTTCTTTAGTCTTTCTGGGCTCTTTATGGCACATAAGTTTTTAATGGTGTACTTCAGTATGTCTGTAGATTTTCCTTTAGTTCAGAATCACATGATATTCCCTCATGAGTGGAATCAGATTATGCCATTAGAGAAGGAATATCATACATGAAATGCTGTGTTCTTTCAATGCAGCATATTCTAGAGGTACTTGCGGACATATCCAAGAACTGTGAACAGCCTCTAGAAATATTTGACATCAAATAGAATGAATAATTATTATACATACATTAATATTGTCTTGAATGTACGTGTAGTAAGAAAAAGATTCTTATTTTTTCACATTTTGAAATGTGTAGGTCTACCCAAATAAAGCAGAATACCAGAACTGAAAGAGTCTGAGAAATTCCCTGTCTGTAGATTAGAGTTCACACCAGAAAAGAAGTTCAAGTGCCTTGGAAAAAAGTCATTCATATCTTTTGACATAAAATTTTATGAAAAATAAGTTTTAAAGGTACTTTTTCCCCTTTAGTTTAAGCTTATCATGAATAACATTTTCTTCCAAAAAATTCTGCCTGCTAATTTTCAAAATGTTGTCATCATAGTCTAACACCATAGGTCTCAATCATTTCTGAAGATGTTTCTGCTTTTTTCCATTTAAAAGTATTTTCTTCAGATAAGTTTCCGAACTTTCCTATTGCTTTTGCTAGAATGGGGATTGAAGAAATTACCTTTTTTTTTTTTGGCCAGTAATGTGATTCACTGAGGCACACTTCTTAGAACCCAGAAGGACTCCTGGGCCAAAAAGTGCTGGATATTTGAAATATGTCCTGTTACAGGTCAATGAAATTGGTCTTTGTAGACTTTCCTCTCAGGCTGATGGCAAGAAGAAATTCACTGGCCACACATTATTTAAAATTTCCCAGGGCTGGTGTTGGAGATCAGTGTTAGAGTGCTTGCCTAGCATGCATGAAGCACTGTGTTTAATCCTTAGAACCACATAAAAATAAAGGTAAAATAGTTCCATTATTCCTTTGTTTATTTAAACACACACACACACACACACACACACACACACACACACACATATATTATATATATGTAATTAGTTTGAAATGGTAAGAACTTAGGCTACCCATTAATTGCTGTGCTGTAGATATGATGTGTATTTAAAAGGAAGCAAGGATGATTAAACCAAATCATGAGGGAGTCTTGGCTAACCATGAAGTTAGCTAACCATGAAGTTACTTCTTAGTTCTTAAAAGCAGCAAAAGGACATAAGGAACACAGGATATCCTCAGGAGTCACCTTTCCAATTTGTCATTTGGCAGAATGAGATGTGAAAAATGGGTTGCTCCTACTAGGCTCTTCTTTGCTTTTTAGTTTTTATTTTGAATTCTTAATGGATTTGGTCATACTTAGGCAGGAGAACATGACTGTCAGCCAAATATTCTTCTTTAGTAGAGATTTATTATAAACAGTATAAATACAACTTGGTTTCACAATTTTCTTCTCCCCCTGAAGGAAAAAAAAATCTCCATTTTATTAACTGGTTAAGTTTATGAGAGCAGAAAGGGCATAGACAGAAAAAGAGGAGGAGAGAAAAAAGAGTTGTGACATCCCATAGCCTTGTCCATCAGTGACTTTATTTCAGTAAACACCATGGTGTTACCCAAAGCTCAGACTTTATTCCTGATGACAATTCATATCTAAGGACAAGTTCTGGAGAAAATGGGGGGAGGTGTATTGCTTTGCTTGCAAAGTAGAAACACAGGACTATTATCTCAGGATGTAATTCTGTCAAGTTGAACAGAAGACTTTTAAAGAGGTGGTTTACTCTAAGATATCATCTCACTCCAGTGAGAATAGCAACTACTATGAAAAATAAAAAAGTGTTGACGAGGATGTAGGGGGAAAGGTACACTCATACATTGTGGGTGGAATTGCAAATTGATGCAACCAATATGGAAAGCAGTTTGGAGGTTCCTTGGAAATCTGGGAATAAAAACACCATTTGACCCAGCTATTTCTCTCTCAATTGATACCCAAAAGATTTTAAAACATCACACTACAGGGACACAGCCACATCAATGCTTACAGCAGCACAATTCACAATAGTTAAACTATGGAGCCAACCTAGATGCCCTTCAGTGGATGAATGGATAAAAAAAATGTGCCATATATACACAATGGAATTTTACTCAGCAATAAAAGAGAATAAAATCATGACATTTGCAGGTAGATGGTTGGCGGTTGAAGAAGATAATGCTAAGTGAAGTTAGCCAATCCCCCCCCCCAAAAATATTGTCTCTGATATAAGGAGGCTGACTCATAATGGGGTAGGGAGGGGGAACATGGGGCGAATAGATGAATTATAGATAGGAAATAGGGAAGGGAGAGTAAAGGAGGAGCAGGGGATTAGCAAGGATGGTGGAATGTGATGGACATCATTATCCAAAGTACATATATAAAGACACGAATTGGGTATCAACCTACTTTATAATACAAACAGATATGAAAAATTGTGGTATATATGTGGAATAAGAATTGTAGTGCAAATAAAAACAAGTACATGTATAAAGACATGAATTGGCACGAACATACTTTATACAAAGATATGAAAAATTGTGCTCTATATGTGTAATAAGAATTGTAATACTGTTGTGTATTTTTAAAAAATAAAATTAATTAAAAAAATAAAGAGGTGGTTTAAAGGCTACATCCCAGCTGTGCCTTGTGAGTGGTCATAATTCACTTGTAGTCTTGGGGAGATAGCTGTTTCTTAGAACTTCTAGAACCACCCCTGTAGTCTAAATTATTTCATTCCTGTGGTATGTGTTTGCTTGAGGATAGATAATTTGGACTAAGGTGGGAAAAAAGGTAATCTTACTTCTCCCAAGTTTAGGAAGCGAGAGAAAAAGAAAGGGAAAAATTTTGAGCCCAGGAAAGTTGAAGTTTAATGGATGTTGACTTTGCTCTGTATGCTCTTCCACTTTACTCTCTGGGTTCTTGTTTCTGCCTCACCATTATTAATCATTTGACTTCAGATCTAACCAAATCATTTTTTCCCTCTAGTAGTGAAATGATGCACTAATGTAGTAGAAATGTGTTAAGCTCATTGAGGTTCACATTCAGAACTTGGGAGAAACATTTTCTTCATAGGATAATGTTGTGACCCGTGCCCACATAATTATGTAAAATGTCTCAGCACAGTATACTGTTGAAGAGGCAGAAAGTATCCCATTCTGGGTGCATCAGATTCACATAGACGCAGAAAAATCTTTTTAGGAAATACTTTTTCCTGTGCTCTTATTGAAGTTTCAAAGCAGAAGTAGCTACCTTTAGCTTTTATATTTTTCCCCTTAGCACAAGTGTGCATGGTAACTCTACTTATAACAGTCATAATCTGGAAATAAGTTAGCTGTCCATCAACAGAAAAATGGATAAAGACCTTGTGATATATTCAGATACACTATAGCACTGAAAAGAATTTACAGCTACATTTGACAAGGAAATGAAACCAGACTAAAAGAATACAGACAGTATGACTCCATTCATAAAAGCTGAGAAGTCGTAAAATAAATCTATCAACTGAAGTCAGAATGGTTGTTACTTCAGGACGAAGGAGATACTAATTAGAATGGAACATGAGGGAAGGTACTTTGGTAATGATAACCTTTACTTGATGCAAGTGATAATTTTATAAATTTAACTCAAACTATGTACTGATTATTTTTGCTCAGTTATGCTTTATTGGTCAATACATGAGAAAGTTCATAAGAAGAAATAAATTGGTAGAAACATAATGTGACCTCATAAATATATAAATTAAAACCAACAAAAGAGCATAAGAGAAACCATAAATCATTTTAGCTGGAACTGGCAATTACAATTAAATGGAGGTATTATTAATACTGAAGAATATCAGGGTTTTATAAATGTCTAGTTTATAAAAAGTCTTGGCAAATACAAACCAAGAGAATGAGCATACTGTGCACTAAGCATATAAACAAAGTAATCGCAATTAATATATAACAATTAGAATTCATTTTTATTTTTATTAGCGCTTTCTAGCTATACATGTTTGTTGCTAAACAACAACATTTTAGCAAACTCATGCATAAATGGAATTTGATTTCAGTTTATGATTCACCTCTTTTCCCTCCTATCCTCCCTCTCTTCCCCATTCTCCTTCCTCTACTCCACTAGACTTCCTATCACTCACCTATTCATATTTCACTGGTCCTTTTTGCATAAATATAAAATTCCCTGTGGTATATTTAGATAATAAATGACATAATTTTCTTAAAATCATTTTTCATTGCCTCTGCTTACTCATCCTCTCAATCTGTAGATCTCCTTCTACATTACTAATATTTGCATTACCTTTATGTTATTCTATCATTCCTGCCATCTTTTCTTTATTTTCCTCTAGCTTCTGCATATGAAAGAAAACATCTGACACTTGTGATTCTGAGTTTGGCTTACTTCACTTAGCATAATATTCTCCATTTCCACAAATTTACCAGCAAATGCAATAATTTCTTTCTGTGTTGTGGTTGAGAAGAACTCTATCTATCCATCTATCTATCAATCTATCTACTCTATATACCAAATCTATCAAATCTATCTAATCTATCTATATTTCTAATATATCTACCTATATCTATATCTGTTATCTCTATGTATCTATATCTATATGCATATATATCTATATTAACCCATTTGTCTATTTACAGGCACCTGGTAAATTCCATATTTTATTTGAATTTTGCTGCTATAGACACTGAAATACCTCTATCATTAATAGTATGTCAATTTAAGATCATTTGGAAAAATACTAAGGAATGCAGTAGCTGGGTCATTTGGTAGTTCCATCCTTAGTTTTTCTGAGGAAGTTCCTTCCTGCTCTTCAGAGTGGTTGTACTAGTATGCAGTCTCACCAAAAAAAAATACACAAGTGTACCTTTTTCCCAGACCTCACCATCATTTATTAATATATGTATTCAATTTCCTCCTGACTGGAGTGAGAAGGATTCTTAATGTAGCTTTTACTTGCATTTCCCTGCCTTCAAAAGATATTCAAAAATTTTTTTCATATATTTTTTGATCAATTAAGTTTCTTCTTTTGACAAGTTTCTGTTTAGTTCTTTTGCTCATTTATTGATTGATTATTTGTTGTTAGCCAATGAAGAGTTTTTTTTTCATTCTGTTGACTCACTTCTCATTTTTAATTATTTCCTTTGTTGTGAAGAAGCTTTATGATTTACTGATAGCCCATTTATTGATTCCTGGTTTTATTTCTTGCACTTTGGGCATTTTCTTAAAGGAAGTTAGTCCTGGAACCTGTTTGAGTTTTGATCCCAAGTTTTCCTCCACAATTTGTAATGTTTCTGGTCTAATTCATATTTCTCCAATCCATGTGCACAGGGTGAAAAGTGGGGATCTATTTTCATTTTTCTACATATAGCTATCCATTTTTCCTAGAAACATTTGTTTAAAAGTCTTTCTTTTCTCCAAAATATATTTTTGGCACCTCTGTCAAGGATTAGATAGCTACAAGTATGTGAATTTGCCTGTCTCTTCTATTCTCTTCCTTTGGACTTTATATTTTGTTGCCAATATAATATCATGCTGGGTTTTTTACTCCTATTCTGAGGTATAATATCAGATCAGGTTAGACTGCTTCAGTTTTCCTGCACAGTATCAATTGGCCTATTCTGGGTCTCTCATTTTTCCCAATAAATTAACAATTTTTTTCTAACTCTGAAGAATACCATTGCATTTTGAGGGGATTGCATTGAATCTGTATATTGTTTTTGTTAGAACAGTTATTTTGACAATACTGAGTCTGCTTGTCCGAGAACTTGGCATGTATTTCCATCAGCTAAGAACTTTTACAATTTCTTTCTTCAGTGTTGTATAACCTTCATTGTAAAGTGTTATATAACCTCCATGGTTAGATTAATTCCCAAGTATTATTTTAGGTTATTGTGAATGGGATGGTTTTCCTCTTTTCTGTAAAGCTAAATAAATATTAGAGTACAAGAAATATATTAATATTGATATCTGGGTCTTGGTCTTATAGTCTTCTACTTTGCTGAACTCATTTATAAGCTCTAGAAATCTTTGGTGGAATTTTTTGAGTCTTCTGGATATAGGATCATGTCATCATCATCTCCTTTTTCTATATGTAATCCTTTGATTTCCTCTTCTTGCCTGATCACTCTGGTTAATGTTTTTTTTATGTCTTTATTTATTCTAGTTTATTATACATAACAGCAGAATGCATTTCAATTCAGAGTACATATATAGAGCACAACTTTTCATGTCTCTGGTTGTTCACAAAATAGAATCACACCATTTGTGTCTTTAAATATGTACTTAGGGTAATGATGTCCATCTCCCACCATCTTTCCTACTCCTATTCCCCTTCTCTTCCCCTCCTTCCCCTTTGCCCTTTCTAAAATTTCTCCATTCCTTCTATACTTCCTGCATGCCCATTAAGGGTCAACATGCACATATCAGAGAAAACATTCGGCATTTGTTTTTTTTTTTGTTTTTGTTTTTGTTTTTTGTTTTTTTTTTTTTTTGGATTGGCTTACTTCACTTAGCATAATATTCTCCAACTCCATCCATTTAGCTTAAATGCCAAATTTTATTCTCTTTTAATGCAGAGTAATATTCCATTGTGTATATATACCACAGTTTCTTTATCCACTCCTTTAGGTTGGTTCCACAATTTAGCTACTGTGAATTGTGCTTCTGTAAACATTGATGTGGCTGTGTCACCGTAGAATGCTATTTTAAAGTCTTTTGGGTATAAACTGAGGAGTGGGATTGCTGGGTCAAACTGTGGTTCCATTCCAAGATTTCCAAGGAATATCCATACTGCAGATTGGCTGCACCAATTGGCAGTCTCAGTGACAATGTATGAGTATGCCTTTTTCCCCACATCCTCGACAACACTTATTGTTGTTTTTCTTAAAAATAGCTGCCATTCTCATTGGAGTGAGATAAAATCTTAGAGTAGTTTTGACTTGCATTTCTGTTCAGTTCCTTAGCCCATTTAATGATTGGGTTATTTGTTGGGGTTTCTTTTTGGCATTAAGTTTTGTGAGTTCTTTATATATCCTAGATATTAGTGCTCTATCTGATATGCATGTGGTAAAACTTTGCTACCATTCTGTAGGCTCTCAATTTACCTCACTTATTGTTTCATTGGCTGAAAAGAATCTTTTCATTTTGAATTCATTCCATTTATTGATTCTTTTTTTTCCTCCATTCACTTTCTGTTTTTTAATTTTTTTATTAGTTGCTCAAAACATTACAATGATCTTGACATATCATATATTTGATTCAAGTGGGGTATGAATTCTTTTTTTTCCACCTGTACAGATTGCAGTATCACATTGGTTTATAGCCACGTTTATACATACAGCCATATTAGTGTCTATTGTATTTTGCTACCCTTCCTATTTCCCCCTCCCCTCCCTTCCCCTACCATCACCTCTCTCTACCCACTCTATGACACTTTTCTCTCTCTCTCTCTTTTTCTTCCTCAAACCATCTTATATGTAATTTTGCATAACAATGGGGGTTTCCTTCCATCTTCTGTGCAATTCCCCTTCTCTCTTCCATTCCCATGCATCTCTCATCCCTATTTAATGATAATCTTCTTCTCATGCTCTTTCTCCCTGCTCTGTTTTGAGTCGCCCCCCTTATATCAAAGAAGACATTCAGCACTTGCTCCTTAGGGATTGGCTAGCTTCACTCAGCATAATCTGCTCTAATGTCATCCATTTCCCTGCAAATGTCATGATTTTGTTATTTTTTAGTGCTGAGTAATATTCCATTGTGTATAATTTCCACATTTTTTTAATCCATTAATCTATTGAAGGGCATCAGGATTGGTTCCAGAGTCTAGCTATTGTGAATTGTGCTGCTATGAACATTAATGTAGCTGTCTCCCTATAATATGCTCTTTTAAGGTCTTTGGGGAATAGTCCAAGAAAGGGAATAGCTGGGTCAAATGGTGGTTCCATTCCCACCTTTCCAAGGAATCTCTATACTGCTTTCCAAATTGGCTGCACCAATTTGCAGTTCCGCCAGCAATGTACAAGTGTACCTTTTTCCCCACATCCTCGCCAGAACTTGTTGTTGTTTGACTTCACAATGGCTGCCATACTACTGGAGTGAGATGGTATCTTAGAGTTGCTTTAATTTGAATTTCTCTGATTGCTAGTGATGATGAGCATTTTTTGGTGTATTTGCTGATTGATTGTATATCCTCCTCTGAGAAATGTCTGTTCAGGTCCTTGGCCCATTTTTTTTTAATTTGTTTTCTTGTTGTTTAATGTTTTGAGTTCTTTGTATACTCTGGAGATTAGAGCTCTATCTGAAGTGTGAGGGGTAAATATTTGTTCCCAGAATGTAGGCTCCCTATTTACCTCTCTTATTGTGTCACTTGCTGAGAAAAAAAAATTTGGTTTGAGTATGTCTCATTTGTTGATTCTTGATTTTAACTCTTGTGCTATAGGTGTCCTATTAAGGAATTTGGAGCCCGACCCCACGAGATTGAGATTAGAGCCCAACTTTTTCTTCTATCAGATGCAGAGTTTCTGGTTTTATCTATAGCTCCTTGATAATTTTGAGATAACTTTTGTGCATGGTGAGAGAAAGGGATTCAGTTTCATTTTGTTGCATATGGATTTCCAGTTTTCCCAGCACCATTTGTTGAAGATGATATTCTTTTTCAATTGCATGCTTTTATCACCTTTGTCTAATATAAGGTAGTTGTAATTTTGTGGATTGGTCTCTGTGTCCTCAATTCTGTACCATTGGTGTACCCACATGTTTTGGTACCAATACCATGCTGTTTTTGTTACTATTGCTCTGTAGTATAGTTTAAAATCTGGTATCGCTATACTGCCAGTTTCACTCTTCCTGCTTAGAATTGCTTTTGCTATTCTAGGTCTTTTTTTTTTTCCAGATGAATTTCATGATTGCTTTTTCTATTTCTGCAAGGAATGCTGTTGTGATTTTGATTGGGATTGCATTAATCCTATAGAGTACTTTTGGTAATATGGCCATTTAAATGATGTTAGTTCTGCCTATCCATGAACAAGGTATATCTTTCCATCTTCTAAGGTCTTCTTCTATTTCTCTCTTTAGTGTTTTGTAGTTTTCTTTGTGTAGTTCTTTCACCCTTTTGTTAGGTTAATTCCCAAGTATTTTAATTTTTTTGAGGATATTGTGAATGAAGTGGTTGTTCTCGTTTCCATTTCAGAGAATTTGTCACTGATATACAGGAATGCCTTTGATTCATGCATGTTGATTTTATATCCTGCCTCTTTGCTAAATTCATTTACTAGCTCTAGATGTTTCTTGGTAGAACCTTTTGGATCTTCTAGGTATAGGATCATGCCATTAGCAAATAGTGCTAATTTGAGTTCTTCTTTTCCTATCTTTATGCCTTGAATTTCTTTCATCTGTCTAATTGCTCTTGCCAGTGCTTCGAGAACTATGTTGAATAGGCGAGTGAGAGAGGGCATCCCTGTCTTGTTCCAGATTTTAGAGGGAATACCTTCAATTTTTCTCTGTTTAGAATGATGCTAGCCTGAGGCTTTTCATAATTAGCTTTTACAATGTTGAGGTATGTTCCTGTTATCCCTAGTTTTTCTAGTGTTTAAACATGAAGTGATGCTGTACTTTGTCGAATGCTTTTTCTGCATCTATTGAGATGATCACATGCTTCTTATCTTTAAATCAATGGATATGGTGAATAACATTTATTGATTTCCATAAATTGAAACAGCCTTGCATCCCAGGGATGAATCCTACTTGATTATGGTGCCCAATCTTTTTGATATGTTTTTGTATCCGATTTGCCAGAATTTTATTGAGGATTTTTGCATTTATGTTCATTAGATATATTGGTCTGTAGTTTTTTTTCTTTGAAGAGTCTTTGTCTGGTTTCAGAATCAGGGTGATGTTAGCCTCGTAGAATGAATTTGGAAGTGATCCTTCTTTTTAAATTTCCTGAAATAGCTTGAAAAGTATTGGTATTAATTCTTCTTTAAAGGTTGTGTAAAACTCTGCCGTATACCCATCCGGTCCTTGGCTTTTGTTTGTACTGTTGTACTTTTGTTTGTTTGGTGTCCATTAAGCCTCTTTTATTTGATTTTCCAAATAATTCTTCAGGTTTGGGAAATTTTCTGATATTATTTCACTGAAGAGATTGTGCATTTCTTTGGTTTCAATCTCTGTGCCTTCCTCTATACCAATAAATCTTAAAATTGGTCTTTTGATATTATCCCATAATTCTTGAATATTCTGTTCATGGTTTCTTACCATCTCTACTGTGTGATCAACTTTATTTTCAAGATTGAATATTTTGTACTCATTATTTGTCTAGGGTTTTGAGCTATAAAGTTAGATGATTTAATTGGTAAATTTCTATTCTTTCAAATAATGTGCTCAATGCAGTGAACTTTCCTCTTAGAACCACTTTCATAATTACCCAGAGAGTTTCATAAGTTTTTTTTTTTTTTTGGTAATTCTCATTCACTTGTAAGTATTGAAATTTCATCCTTGATTTCTTCTATTATATATTGGTTATTCAATAGCATATTAATTAGTCTCCAGGTGTTAGAATAGCTTCTGTTTATTTATTTTATCAGTGATTTCTAATTTTATTCCATTATAATCTGATAGAACGCACAGTATATTCAGTATTATCTCTGTTTAATTTCCTAAGAATTGCTTTGTGGCCTAAGATATGATTAATTTTAGAGAACATTCCATATTCTGCTTAAAAGAATGTGTATCCATTCCTTTATTGATGAGGACATATATTATATTTTTAATTCTATAGCTTCTTTATTTAGTTTTGTTTGAAGGATCTATCTAGTGATGAGAGAGGCATGTTAATGTCACCAGTATTTTGTGTTGTGGTCTATTTGATTCTTTAAATTAAGAAGAATTTGTTTGATATATGTAGATCCTCCATTGTTTGAGGCATAAATATTTATGATTTTTATGACTTGTTGATATATAATTTTTAAGTACTATGAAATATCCTTCTTTGTCCCTTTTGATTAACTTTGGCTTGAAATATGCATTACCTGACTTGAAGATAGAAACTTCTGCTCGTTTACAAGATTCAGGTGAGTGATAATTTTTTCCCATCCTTTTTCTTCAGTCTGTGAATGTCTACCAGATGAGTCTCTTGGAGACTTCATATGTTGGGGTCTTTAAAAAAAATACAATCTGCCATCTCTTTTTTGATTGATGTATTCAGACCATAAATATTAGAGGTTATTGTTGAGATATGATTTGTATTTCCAGTCATTTGGGCTTATTTCTAATTTTGAATTTGAACTAGTTTCCCCTTTGATTTATTTCTCCTTTAGTGTAGTTCCTCCATTTACTTGTTTTTCCTTTAAAAAAATCTCACCTTTATGGAATAATTTGTTGAGAATATTCTGTAGTGCAGGCTTTCCATTGTAAAATCTTTTATTTTGTATTTATCATAGAAGGTTTCATCTCCAAATATGAAGCTTCCATTTGCTGAATATATAATTCTTGGTTGGCATCCATTTTCTTTTGGAGCCTGGTATATATTATGCCACGACCTCCTAGCTTTGAGGGTCTGGGTTGAGAAGTCAATTGCTATCTGAATTGCTTTCCCCCTTATATAATCTGATATTCTTCTTTTGCATCCTTTAAATTTTATATTTATTTTTTATATTAGGCATTTTCATTATAATTTTTCTCGGTGTAAGTCTCTTGAAATTTTGTACGTTTTGTGTCCTGTAAGTTTTTTGTATTTAATTTCCCATTTCATTCTTTAATTTGGGAAATGTTCTGATATTATTTCTTTGAATAGATTGTGCATTCCTTTGTTTTGTTTTTCCATGCCTTCCTTTATCCCAATAAATCTTAAACTTGTTTTTTTATGTTATCTGATAATTTTTAGGAGTTCTGTTCATGGTTTCTTACCACATTAACTGCATGGCCTCCTTTATTTTCAAGATGATATATTTGTCTTCATTGCCTGAAGTTCTGTATTCCAAGTGGTCTAGTCTGTTGGTGAATGTTTTCCTTTTTTAAAATTTGGTTTATTAATTCATTTATTTCAAGGATTTTTGCTTGATTTCTTTCAGAATCTCTATATCTTTGTTGAAATAATCTTTCACCTCCTAAAATTAATCTCTGATTCCACTCCTTACATCATTCTTTACATTGCAGAACAGTTTTACCATGTGCATTCTAAACTCTTTCTCTGACTTTTCTTCTACTATGTTGTCAATGGACTCTATTATTATGCACCTTGGTTTGTTTGGGATTCTTTTTTCCTTATTTTTTGTTACGCTGTTTTTGTAACTTCTCATCTATAGTATGGAACTGAGGCAGTACAGTTTCTACTCTGTAGACTTATTGGCTTCTAGTACCTCACCTTTAAGGGGGAGACAAATAATAACAGCACCCAGAGCAAACAATATACAACCTTAAACTAAATAGCTTCTATTAAGACATTTAGAGTTTTGTAATATTAAAGAAAAATAATGTGTTCAACGGTCATCAACAATATAAACAGTAAGTCTGCAAAAATGTTGACAACTTGAAATGGTGGACAAAGTGAGAACAGAAATGGTGTAGGATGTGATGTTTGTGAAGAAAAAGGAGAAAAATAGAAGTAAAAATTATAAGAAGAGTAAAAGAGGAATTAATAGATGTTGTCAGTTAGCAGTAGAAAGAAAGAGAATTCAGGAAAACAGATAAGTGAGAGGATAGATAGATTGATAGATAGATCGATAGATAGTAAAAATTATAAAAAGAAGAAAAAAAAATAAAATGAATAAAGTAAAAATAAAAGAATACACAACACAACTATTCAGATTTCTCTGTCCTCTGGAGCATAAAAAGTACTGAATTTCAAAAATGGTAGAGGGCTGGGCTTTTGGCTCAGCAGTAGTGTGCTCGCCTAGCACGTGTGAGGCCCTGGGTTCAATCCTCAGCATCACCTAAAAATAATAAAGAATAAAATAAAGGTATTCTGTCCAACTACAACTAAAAATTAAAAATAAAAAAAAATGTTTAAATGGTAGAAATGTGAGAGACAAAAGAATGTGAATCCCAATGAATAATTGAACAATTGTTTCTGTTGAAGTTCAAGTTTCTCAACAAGTAAGTATTTTCTAGAGTTTGATGAGAGCTCCACCCTCGGGACATTTGGGTTACTAGCTTGAGAGGGTTAGTCCTGGAGATGCAATTCCTGGAAGCAGTGTGTAGGTTTAGGTACACTCTGGTCTTTTTCCTGAGAGCCCAGTGGTCTGGAGATTTTAAGTCAGCACACCTCCAAGACCCAACAATTTCCAGGCCACATTGAAAGACTTGGCTCACTACTTCACCTGTGGACCCCATGATTTCTTGTCCCCAATTCAGTCTCTGAACTTGATCTCTCTTGCCCCCACTTCTTTGGGTTGCCAGGTGCTTCTCTCCCAACCAGTTCTGTAAGCAGCTGGATTAGAGGGAGAAGGGGAAGCCAGGTGGGTTCCCATAATCAAGATTCCCCTGTGAACTTTTCCCCATGCTTGATTTTCTCCTGGTCACTTAGGCACACTCTCTGTTATGCAGCTCATTTGGGGGGCAGACTTGGGTCTGCCAGTTATCAGCAACCTCAGCATCCAGCCCCTGTGCCACACAGAAAAATAGTTCTTTCCACTGTCCTTCATGCATGTAACCCAGAGAGATTGCAGCTTCCCTCCCAACACGAATATCGTGCACCACAGCTTAATGTTTTTTCAGGCAGTTTTTCTGATCTCTAACTCTTTACACCCTGACACACTTCAGTCTTCCCAAGAATGGGGGTTCCTTTAATTTCTTTATTGCTTTACTGCATTTACATAGGGTTTGTTCTTATTTGCATCTCTAGCTGCTGTCACAATTTTAGGATTGGGGATCTTTCCCTCTTATTTTATTACACAAGATGTCCCAAGTCTATGATCTATTTTGAGTTTCCAGTGAATTCTCACCTAATTCTTGATCATTCACCCACCTTGTTAAAGAGCTCCCTGTACTTTTCTTTGTTCATGTAATGGATCTACCAGGGAAGCAACCCTCCATTCCACCATCTGCCTGAAACTCTCCTGAACTAAATTACTTATGCATAGTTCTTATGTCAACTGGATTATGATTGGTGAAGTGTAGTTTTTAGTCTATCTCAAGTGAGATCTGTGCAGTTCCTGATCCTTTCCACAGGTCAGACACACATACATTATAATAATAACTTATTTTTACTACTTTACCCAAATCATTTTTTTGCTCATTTTTTACTATTTTATTTTATATGTCTTCTTAGGTATACATGAAAGTAAGATACATTTTTGACAAAGTTATGCAAACATAAGAAATATATTTATTCTGAAATTTTAAATCAGAAAGTTATCTTAAATGAATAAGTGTTAGAGTACTTTTTATGACTGGTAACCATGCCTTGAAATAGAATATCCTTGAATCATTGACTTCACTTACATGCATGTTCTAAGTGCTATCATAACACAGAACACACAAAAACACTCATAGAAATGCACACACAGATACATATACCAACACATTCACAGACAACAATCATTGCCATAACCTTTTGATAGCACCAGAAATATTCACAAAATATGTGCAAGAACATACGTAGAACACAAAAAGACATATGGCAACCTCATATTTCACATATACTTACTGGGTCCACACATGCACAACCACATGCACCATTCTCAAATATGAGAATATGACAGATAAATATTATATACAATATTTATATATATAATTCATATATGTAATATATATTATGTATATAAATTATATATAATTTATATATGTTATGTATATATTATGTATATATTATGTATATATAACATTTTTACAGCCATCTGGACTCCTTAGAATTAAAAATTTATTTCCTAGAAACTAATAAATTACATTAAAGTCTTCCATAATCTGGTCCCTCTGAGACAACTTTAATGCAGAATTTGAAGGAATTGGGTAATTTCTTCTCCTTTTCCATATCCTATTCTTATTTCACTGGGTGAATAAGCCATTTTTATGATAAATCCCTATGAGATATAAAAGAGTCTTGAAATGTTAATACAGACATATCTGAATAAAGTGGGGGTACATGACTTACAGGATATGGAAGAAGAGAAACTCTCTAAATAGAAGGCAAGAATTCAAACCGTTTCCTTTCCTGAAAAGATTCATTCAGAGGTAGATCTTTTTCATATGTACACAAAAGAACTCCTAATGGGCCCACACTCTGGAAGGAGACTGACAGATAAATGCAGCTTCCTCCTCTGGGGGAAATTTCTAGAACCAGAACCCCCAAGTGCCTGATTGGCCTGGAGAGTGGCTACAGCTGTATGGACTACTGAGTCTTCCCTAGCTTAAAGGCCCTTCACTATCATGTGCAGCATGGGGTCTGTGAGGGATTTCCATCTTGCCTTTACCAGAGTGTGGCAGCAAAGAGACAAAGAAATAGAAAAGAGAAGGAGAGTAGGAAACAGAGAAAAGTAAAGGTATTATCCTCTGAATACAATAGTTAAAAATCACTGGACATGAGGACAGGCTTGTGGAGAAGACACCAGCATAAGCAGAGAGATCTCAGTCTATGGGAAACATGCTTTTCATATCTAGAATATTTTTTTTTTAGTTTTTTTTTCCAAAATTCCCAATGGATGTAAATATGAATTTGATCCCCTGAATACCTGTGCCAAACCTTCAAAAATTTTTTTTCTATTAATTAGCTTGAGTCAATTATAGATGTTTGTCAGTGAATGTATCTTAGTTGATTTAAACTACCTCTGAAATTAAAAAAAAACTATTATTCAAATGGAATTAATAGAAATCTTTAAATATTTAATTCATCATGGTCTGAATTCACTTTCTCAGCAGTGCATGAAATATTTAGATCATATTTTAGGACACAAACAAATCCTAACTGTACAAAAAGTAGAGATAATCTCTTGCATCCTATCATATCATAATGCAATGAAATTAGAAATTACTAACAATATAAATATGGAGCCTCTCTGATAATTGGAGACTAATCTACTTTTGAATGACAAATGGATAACAAAAGAAAACAGGGAAGAAATAAAACCATTTTTAAAAACAAAATAGACTAGTGATACAAAATTTTATATCTCTGGGATATAATAAGTTCAATGAGGAAAATTTATAGCATCAAGCTCAAATATTAAAAAATAGAAATATGCCGAATATATAACTTCACATTACAACTCAAGACCATAGAAAAAGAGCAAACCAACAGTAAAATCAATAAACGACAATAAATAATTAAAATCAGAGCTCAAAACAATGAAATTGATACTAAAAAACAATATAAAAGATAAATTGAACAGTTTGTTCCTTGTAAAGAAACACAATGTTGATTAAAACCTTAGCCAATCTAACCAAAATAAAGAGAAGACTAAAATTAACATAAAAAGGAAGTATTACTGTAGACACTACTGAAGTCCAGTGGTTCATAAGAAACTATAAAAGTGATACTCTAATACGCTAGAAAAGCTCGATGATACTTTCAAATTCATAGAGATACATGACCTACATAAATTGAACCATTATAATATAGGAAATATACACAGATTAACATCCAATAATAAAAGTGAAGCAGCTATCAAAAGCCTTGCAACAAAAAAATTTCAAGCCTAGATAGATTCTCAGCTGAGTTCTACCAGATCTTTTTTAAAAAAAGCTAATTCCAATTCTCTTCAAATTATTTCATGAAATAGAAAAGGAGGGATCACACTCAAATTTATTCTGTAAAGCCTGACACCAAAACCAGAAAAAAGATAAATCAAGGAAAGAAAACTTCAGATAAATTTCCTTGATGAACATATATGCAAAATTTCTTAATAAAATATTGACAAACTGCATAAAAACACATTAAAAAGAAAGTACAACATGATCAAAATAGAAGAACGATCAATGTACTAAATGGATGTGATTGACAGTGAGAGAGAAGGGTTGGAATAGTGACAATTCTCAAAGTTATATGAAAGTACAAATTTGCATTATGTATTATGTTTCCCTGTATGATACCCTCTCTATTAGTATATAACTGTGAACTATCAGAAATAATACTTCTTAAATATTCAGGTTTTTGCTCACTTAGCACGGAGACTGCAACATAACAAACATTAAAATGTGTCTTTAAAATTGACCACAATCAAATAACTTGGATGAAGAAAAGCACAATATCTGGCAGGGTGAAGATGATAGGCCTGGTTTCCAAGCCCACAGTAAGGGTGATATAAACTTGAAGAGAGGAAAAGTAGAACTCAAAATGAGAAGCAAAACTATTATGCTCTTACCTTCTCTGTTACCAGCAAGTGAGTTGCAGTTGCTTTTACTGTCATTTGTACAGTAGTTTATTTCTTTTACAAATAATATTCTGCACCTTTGCACACCATCTGTGGGCAAGTAGCTCAGATCAGAAAATTGAAAACCATACTTCAGTACCTGGCTTTCAGGATTGAGCTAGATGTAAACATCTATGATAACTTGAAAACTTGAAATAGAAGAGAAAGGGAGATAGGGAAAGTGAGGTTTTTATTTTGCAATTTTAAATAAGGTCAATGAGTTTCTGAAGGTGGTCTTGCCTCGATTTCCCTTTTTTGAAATTTCTGATTACTATTACTGATAATTTAATCATCTGAATATATCTTAGATAAAACTTCAAAAAAAGATTTTTTACTTAATTAACCTGATTTAGATATTGTTGTTTGTTAGCCAATGTAAATAAACTGATATAAAATAGTTCATATGATAGTTGCTTTTATATTAATAAACTGAGATAGTAAATCACAGAAAATAGTAGCATATTATTATCATGAGACTTTATGCTGAAACAGAAAGAATTAGACAAAAATTCAGTGATATACTGAGTCCTTGATTGATTAGAGAGATAAATTGACAATATATGCAGGGAAAACCAAAATATTTACACTTGCATTCATCAACCTTTTGGATTAAATCCCTCACTGTCATTGACCACCTTTGTATTTCTGAGTCGGCTGCCTTGTCTTGAAATAGGAGAGTATAATAGTTAAGATGATAGTATTTGTGAAAATAACCAGACACAGAAAAGGGCTTGAAAGAGTATACACTATAAGTTATTTATCAGTATATGTATTTATATTTTTAACTTTGAAAATGTATTATGTTTGATGTTCTGCATGGCACTTATGACAAATTTTATTTTCTCATAAGTTAGATAATATATTTGAAATTATTTGAGATTTCAAAAATGCTAATTCTATAGAAAGAAGAGACAAATATATTTGGAAGAAAACAATTCCTAGAACTTCTATGTAGCCACTATAGATTTTCCTAATATATTTATATATATACACATATATAATATATATATAATATGATATATATATATATATATATATATATATATATACATACATACATACTGTATAACAACAAAAAGAGGTAAAATTTAATTAAATTATGGCTCATGTGTTCAGATGTCACAATGCATGGTCATCTGATTCCCTTGTTCTGTGTGTGCATTGGGGCATAATATCAAGTTGGAACAATGTGGCACATAAAAGCTGTTCACCACATAATAGCCAGAAAGTAGAGAAGAATAGAAGTCAGGGACAAGATATAATCAAAGCCCATTCCTGCAATGACCTACTTCCTCCAGCTATGCCCTACCTGACTAATGTTACAACCCTGTAGTCCAATTTTGCAAAGGGATTCATCCACTGCTAATGTAACAGATTTCTTAACCCAGTCAGCTCACTTCTGCACTTTCCTACTTTGCCTAAATACATGAGCTTTCCAGGGGACATGCTTAGGCACAAACCATACTAGCAAAATTATTCAATCTATTTCTGTTCTTTTGTTGATTATTTTTGGTTGATATTTACATAATTATGACCTAGTTTGTTATCACTTAAATTTCCTCTTGTGTTATTAAGAGGAAAGAGAGATAGCCATGTTCATCAGGCCTCTTCTACTCCCTTGATACATCAAGAACTTTTAGAAATGTGATGTCTATTATTAAAGATACTGAAAAAAGTCAGTAGTTAGCAAGAATAGGCTAAATTATAGAAAAATTTCTCCTAAGTTTATATTAGTTTCTTTTGCACTCAATACAAACTACTGATTTTGTATGACTGAAACATTAAAATAGAAATTGACATGGGCATGGTTAGTCACACCTGTAATTCCAGTGGCTTAAGGGGGTGGCTCAGATCAATCTCAAGTTCAAAGCCAGCCTCAGCCACTTAGAAAGGGCTCTATGAAATTAGTGAGATCCTGTCTCAAAAAATAAAAAAAGGCTGGGGAAGTGGATAATTTATTTAGAAGAAAATGAACTTAATAATTAAAAAACAAAAATCCAAAGTGTATTTAAATATTTTAAACTTAAAAATCATTCCAGAGTTTACTATTGAAATGTTACCATTCTCAATATAAGTCAGTTGTCATCACAAAGAAATCTTATTATGTTCTTATATATTAGTAAAAGGTACTTGGTTAACTGAATCAGACTCCCATTTTGAGACAGGATCTCCCTGTTGCTGTTAGCCTGCTAAATTATCTAGGGCCTTGCTAAGTAGATGAGGCTCGCTTTGAACTTGTGATTCTCCTGTGTCAGCCTCTTGAGTTGCTGGCATTATAGTGTGGGTAACCAACTTTATTTTCTGTAAATGATCAGTCTTCATAATTGGAGTGATGCCAGCCTTTACTGAGACAGTCACTGTGTATGGTTTTGGGCTTTCTTTTCATAATGTGCACAGATAGAAGAGTGTATAGGGCATGTTTATTTAATAAATAATAAATGTAAGAGAAAGATCCATGTAAAAACAAATACAGGCATTTAAAAGAAAAGAAATAAAGCTAAACTTATTTGTAGATGGTATTACTTTCTATACAGAAAATGCCCAGAAATTTACAAAAAGCAAAACAAAACAGAAAGCATGAAACACTTATAGAAATAAGAAACATTTCATATGTCAACATTCTAGTAATGAAAAACTGAAAATAATTTTAAAGTTCACTTCATAATAGTATTAAATTCAACAAAATGTGCACAAAGTCTTAATGCTGAGTACTACAAAAAAATTTTTGAAAGAAAAAAAGCTGACTTAAACACACAGGGTCTATGGTTTGGGAGACTCATTATTGGTAGGAAATCAATTACTCTCCAATTAATGGTAGATGTATCACAGCCAAACCAAAATACTTAAAGGAATTTCTTTCTAGAAATTGATAAGCTTAGCCTAATGTTGATATAGAAATAGAAATGGACTAGAATAACAATACAATTTGGAGAAAGAACAAATTTGAAGGATTTGTACTGATTTCTACACTTACTATAAAATTATAATATTTTTGGCCAATGCATAGATATAAAGATCAATAAAACAAAATAGGCCCACTCCCATGTTTGTATAAATATGTCAAAATAGACTCTATTGTCATGTAACTAAAAAGAACAAATAAAGATTTTTTAAAATAGGTCCACTCATAAATGGTGAATGAAGCCTGAAACATTGGTGCATGGCTTTAATCTCAGCAACTCAAGAGGTATACAGGAGGATTTCAAGTTTAAGGAAACCCTAGCCAGCTTAGCAAGACCCTGTTTCAAAATAAAAAGTAAAGGGCTAGGTGTATAGTTCAGTGGTAGAATGCCCCTGAGTTTAATTTATATATATATATATATATATATATATATATATATATATATATATATATATATATATATGAGTTGATTTGAATCTAAGGTTCCAAAGCAATTTATTGATGGAAAGATAACTCTTTCAATAAATGATAATAACAATTAAGTAGCCATACTTTAAAAAACAGCTTTAAATAAATCCTTTCCTCACATCATATATGAAATAAATTCAAAACAGATCATGGTCATGAATGGAAAACTTAAAATCACAAATTCCAGGGAGAAAACAGGAGTATACAGACAACTGTATTCTTCAATTGTCTCCTATTCCCTTGATGAGAGTAAAGGTGAGGCAGAGAAGTTTTAGAAGGGACATGGTCAGCCTTCTTCAGTGAATGCGGATCTACAGAGACACACATCCCAGCTAGGGTTTTAACTATCCTTTAAAATTCCCAGAAGAAGCCCTGAAAACTAACATTACCTCCACGCACAGCACTCCCTGCCAGCCCTTGTCCAGATAAGGCATGCTTGGTATCAGTACCTGGTGCCATCCACTCATTCCAAAGGCAACTCCATTCCCCAAGGATGGGTCCTTTCCCTGCTCACCAGCAACACATTTGGACAACATCCATTAAGCTGCATTAGGAAAGATGCTCCAGGAGTGTGGTCCAACCAAAACTCTTTCCAGAGCTAAATATTAGTGATGCTGTCATCTTGTGCTGTAGACTAAACTGTGACTGCCAAACTCACCATGTCATTGCCCTAGTCTGAAGTTAGGCTTTCTTATATCCTGGTCAGAGGTACCTCTTGAATCAGGAGATTAATATAATTCTCCTCGAAAGGACCTAGGTAAACTGAGGTTATTACCACAGGCAGTGACCTTGGCTCACCAAATCTGCCTCTTTTTTGAGGGGCTTCTTCCAGAATGACTTACTAATGTAGTCTAGCTTCCTGTATGTTGATGGGTAAGTGTACTCAATACATTTCAATGCTCAGAACATGTGTGCACTCAGTGGATTTAGCAGCAATAATTGAGTGTAAAGGCAAGCTTTATAAAAAAAACAACAGATGCTACAGAAATACAGAAGACAATTAGAAATTATTTTGAAAACCTATATTCCAATAAAATAGAAGATAATGAAGACATCGATAAATTTCTTAAGACATATGATTTGCCCAGACTGAGTCAGGAGGATACACACAATTTGAACAGACCAATATCAATGGAGGAAATTGAAGAAGCAATCAAGAGACTACCCACCAAGAAAAGCCCAGGACTGGATGGGTATACAGCGGAGTTTTACAAAACTTTTAAAGAAGAATTAATACCAATACTTTTCAAGTTATTTCAGGAAATAGAAAAAGAGGGAGCTCTTCCAAATTCATTCTATGAGGCCAACATCACGTTGATTCCGAAACCAGACAAAGACACCTCAAAGAAAGAAAATTACAGACCAATATCCCTGATGAACCTAGATGCGAAAATCCTCAATAAAATTCTGGCGAATCGGATACAAAGGCACATCAAAAAAATTGTGCACCATGATCAAGTAGGATTCATCCCTGGGATGCAAGGCTGGTTCAATATACGGAAATCAATAAATGTTATTCACCACATCAATAGACTTAAAGATAAGAACCATATGATCATCTCGATAGACACAGAAAAATCATTCGACAAAATACAGCATCCCTTTATGTTCAAAACATTAGAAAAACTAGGGATAACAGGAAATTACCTTGACATTGTAAAAGCTATCTATGCTAAGCCTCAGGCTAGCATCATTCTGAATGGAGAAAAATTGAAGGCATTCCCTCTAAAATCTGGAACAAGACAGGGATGCCCTCTATCACCACTTCTATTCAATATAGTTCTCGAAACACTGGCCAGAGCAATTAGACAGACAAAAGAAATTAAAGGCATAAAAATTGGAAAAGAAGAACTTAAATTATCATTATTTGCGGATGACATGATTTTATACCTAGAAGACCCAAAAGGGTCTACAAAAAAACTACTAGAACTAATAAATGAATTCAGCAAAGTAGCAGGATATAAAATCAACACGCATAAATCAAAGGCATTCCTGTATATCAGCAACAAAACTTCTGAAATGGAAATGAGGAAAACCACTCCATTCATAATATCCTCAAAAAAAATAAAATACTTGGGAATCAACCTAACAAAAGAGGTGAAAGATTTATACAATGAAAACTACAGAACCCTAAAGAGAGAAGTAGAAGAAGATCTTAGAAGATGGAAAAATATACCCTGTTCATGGATAGGCAGAACTAACATCATCAAAATGGTGATATTACCAAAAGTTCTATATAGGTTTAATGCAATGCCAATCAAAATCCCAAAGGCATTGCTTGTAGAAATAGATAAAGCAATCATGAAATTCATATGGAAAAATAAAAGACCCAGAATAGCAAAAGCAATTCTAAGCAGGAAGTGCGAATCAGGCGGTATAGCGATACCAGATTTCAAACTATATTACAGAGCAATAGTAACAAAGACAGCATGGTACTGGTACCAAAACAGGCGGGTGGACCAATGGTACAGAATAGAGGACACAGAGACCAATCCACAAAGTTACAACTATCTTATATTTGATAAAGGGGCTAAAAACATGCAATGGAGGAAGGATAGCATCTTCAACAAATGGTGTTGGGAAAACTGGAAATCCATATGCAACAAAATGAAACTGAACCCCCTCCTCTCACCATGCACAAAAGTTAACTCAAAATGGATCAAAGACCTTGATATCAAATCAGAGACTCTGCATCTGATAGAAGAAAGAGTTGGCTACGATCTACATATAGTGGGGTCGGGCTCCAAATTCCTTAATAGGACACCCATAGCACAAGAGTTAATAGCAAGAATCAACAAATGGGACTTACTTAAACTAAAAAGTTTTTTCACAGCAAGAGAAACAATAAGAGAAGTAAATAGGGAGCCTACATCATGGGAACAAATATTTACTCCTCACACATCAAATAGAGCCCTAATATCCAGAATATACAAAGAACTCAAAAAATTAGACAATAAGATAACAAATAACCCAATCAACAAATGGGCCAAGGACCTGAACAGAAACTTCTCAGAGGAGGACATACAATCAATCAACAAGTACATGAAAAAATGCTCATCATCTCTAGCAGTCAGAGAAATGCAAATCAAAACCACCCTAAGATACCATCTTACTCCAGTAAGATTGGCAGCCATTATGAAATCAAACAACAACAAGTGCTGGCGAGGATGTGGGGAAAAGGGTTCTCTTGTACATTGCTGGTGGGGCTGCAAATTGGTGCGGCCAATTTGGAAAGCAGTATGGAGATTCCTGGGAAAGCTGGGAATGGAACCACCATTTGACCCAGCTATTGCCCTTCTCGGACTATTCCCTGAAGACCTTAAAAGAGCGTATTACAGGGATACTGCCACATTGATGTTCATAGCAGCACAATTTACAATAGCTAGATTGTGGAACCAACCCAGATGCCCTTCAATGGATGAATGGATTAAAAAAATGTGGCATCTATACACCATGGAGTATTACGCAGCACTAAAAAATGACAAAATCTTGGAATTTGCAGGGAAATGGATGGCACTAGAGCAGATTATGCTTAGTGAAGCTAGCCAATCCCTAAAAAACAAATACCAAATGTCATCTTTGATATAATGAGAGCAACTAAGAATAAAGCAGGGAGGAAAAGCAGGAAGAAAAGATTAACATTAAACAGAGACATGAGGTGGGAGGGAAAGGGAGAGAAAAGGGGAATGGCATGAAAACGGAGGGAGACCCTCATTGTTATACTAAATTACATATAAGAGGTTGTAAGTGGAATGGGAAAATAAACAAGGTGAGAAATGAATTACAGTAGAAGGGGTAGAGAGAGAAGATGGGAGGGGAGGGGAGGGGGGATAGTAGAGGATAGGAAAGGTAGCAGAATACAACAGTTACTATTATGGTATTATGTAAAAATGTGGATGTGTAACCCATGTGATTCTGCAATCTGTACTTGGGGTAAAAAAGGGAGTTCATAACTCACTTGAAGCTAATGTATGCTAATGTATGAAATATGATATGTCAAGAGCTTTGTAGGGTTTTGAACAACCAATAAAAAAATAAAATAAAAATAAAATAAAATAAAAATAAAAAAAACAAAAACAAAATCAAAAAACTTCTTACCTTCCTATCCAGAAAACCCTAATTCCTTGGAGTAAATATTTAAAAATTTGACCTTCAGCTTTCTTAATCCTAGTTTTGGTGCAGCTTGGGAGACTTTGAGTTAGGCAGATGGCAGTGACTGCAGGCTGGGCTGCCAGAAAACATTATGGCCTAGTCTTAGAAGTCATGCACAGAACTTAGACAATCTTAAGAGTACTCATACTCAAATTGGATCATGCTTTAGTGGACAATGACTGTATTTTCTTCATGTTCCCCATTCTAATAAAACCACCTGGTTTTTGAAGTTCCTAGTTGTTCAAAAATATCCCTGGAAAAAAATTTCTCTACGGGAGAATATTAGTAATGCTGTCATCTTGTGCTGTAACTCAGTCACAATGTAGGAGCTGGTTTATCTGTGGGATTTTCTTAGGATCTCAAGCTTTCCAAAACATCCATGTTGGGGGAAAAGAAAATTAAAATGACAAAATTTATTTTTCATATAATTGTAAATGCTGTTGAACTTAGAGATGATCTATCCTTTAACATGTCGGTTTTTTGTTTTGGTTTATTTTTATTTTTGCCAATTTGTTATTAATTTCTGAAAAACTAAATAATATAATCATTTTTTTAATTCCCAATATGAAAAACTTCTATTCTTGTCCTGCAGCATAAAAACTCATCCTCTTTTTCTCTTCTCTAGCTCCTAGGGGAGCTGATTCATTTGTGACCTGCAGAACAAATTCCCTTGTGGATTGCCAGTAATAGGGAGCTTTTGGGGCTCACCCTGTGGTGGAGAACATAAAATTCCTACACATGTGCAAACAGTGTTGCAGCCCAGAGGATAAGAAGACTGACTGTGTTGAACAGGACCGCAGGTATTGCCCCCACACCACAGAGCAGTGAGAAAAGAGGGGGAGACTACCAATGGGCCTGAAATGATTTCTTTTCCCAAACTTGTGACTGCCAGACACTCTAAATGGTGATCACACAATAGGAACATCATTTCCAGAGATGCTCCAGCCAGGGTTCTGCATGTGTGGCATCTCACCTACCACATACCCCACCAAAGCTCTGCTCCAGGTGGGGCAATAACAGAAGTCATCTAGTCATTCTAGTCATCTTCCAAAAGGAACACATAAAGGCACCAGTACCAGAATCCAGGGAAAGGAATTAAGATCAGCTCTGGCAGCCGGGAAAGACCAGGTGAAGCTGGATTGGGGAGTTGCTTGGTGACCAACCCCACCAGGCTCACACCTGGTATCACATCTTCTATGTAAAGACTCTTCTCAATGTGAGGAGGGTCTGGTATTGGAAGTTTCATTCTGTCAGTATTCTGCAGAATATGTGATGTGATCCAGAATAAAGGGTTCAACAGCCCCATCACTTTCATTTACCCTCTGAATTTGATTTTATCAGGACTGCCAGACACTCTAAATATACCTTTTCCTATTCCCCTCCACATCAGCCCCATTGGATACAGCAGAAAACTGAGAAGGGCAATTTTCTCCAGAATCAAATCTGTTTCTAGACTAAACATGATCCAGGGCAGGTTTAAGAGCATCAACCTCCCCTGATCTTTCTTGGCCTCAACTTCCCTGGCACCATCAGAGTGGTGATGTTGGAATGAGAGCAAGAGAGGGGCCTCTCAAGCTATAAAGTCTTTCTCAAACACAAAGAGCATTTGATATTTACGTTTGAGATTACTAAACAACACACAATGCAACATGAACGTTTAAAAGAAAACATTTTCAAATACATTTCATTGTTTTACATTCTCCACAATATGTTTCCTCATAAGCCAGGCACTTTGATCCAGTAAGACTCCTCATGGATTTCCAATATGTCTCAATTTTGTTGGCTTCTCCCTGGCTTCAAACATGTCTATTGTGAGATAGTAAGTGCTTTCTAGAATACATCAGTATCATCAGAGGGCAGAGTTTGGTCTGGCCTGTTTTCTGAAGGCTGGTTTGCTCTCCCTCTGGTCTACAGTGGTCACAAGCCCTAGATTACATAAAGGTCACACAAGTCATCCTCCTCAAAGGTGTAGTTGAGTGAAGAGGTGACCTTGGTACATGTGTAACCCTAGGTATATATATTGAATGCCAATAAATTGGATAACAAATTCCTAAAAATACAGACACTGACAAAATTGACTCAAGGAGAAACAGAAAAACTGCACATATGGTGCAACTCTATGTCTTATACTATCAGAGAAATGAAAAGCTGTGCTCATTTCTGAACAATGAACCAAAATGCATTTCATTGTCATGTATAACTAATTAGAACAAATTTTTAGAATTCTCCAAAAAATAATTGTCCTCATAATCTGCTTTATCTTCAGTCTTTCCTGACTTTTCTATACAGATTCTGTTTCCCAGGCTTTGCAGCTAATCTCCTTACCTGAATGCTTATATTTGTTATTTTGTTATAGTTAAAGCTTCATCCCAGGGTTTTATAAACTGACTTCCAGACCACTCACGTTTAATAGAATCAAGCCTTTATTGAAGCACACCAGTGGCGGCTAACCAGAACATAAATATGTTCCCCTGATCAGCCCCAAACAATTGCAAGGGCACTCCTTATAAGCCTGAAAATGGCAAAAGGGATGTTTGGGGGTGGGGGGGGGTCAAGTCAATGCAAGCAAGCCAGGTTAAAGAAGCGGGACAGTGCAGTCCAGTGGAGAGAAGCCTAACCAATCACAGTTAGCCCAATCACCCCAATTACAAAAACAGAGCCCTGTTATCCTAGTTACAGAAACAATACCCCATTAGGTAGTTTTGTATTCTTAAAGGTTTCCATAGCAAAAGGAAAAGAAAATCTTGCCCCAGTCATGAGTCTTCTACTTGGCCCGGTTGTTTTACAGGATGAAGTCTTAAAACAAAATGGAGTCACAATTGCTCCTACTATCACAATATCTATTTAAAAATCCCTCTTGACTTTATTTCTTCAAGAAGCTTCACTGATTACTGCTACAAAGTAACATTTGTCTCTTCTAGCAAAAATGATTTATTCTAATCACCTGGCTTATATACCAAATGCAATAAATTTTATGTGCATGTATTTATGTAACCATATGACTTAAAATATTATCGTTTGAAAGTAACTTTTTTTAATGTTTGTGCTTCATGGGTCTACAAGAGCAAATTTATGCCACTTTCATGTGGCCTTTTTGCTTGAATGCTTTATGTATTATTTGATTTTTATTGTAAGTCATCTTAAAACAAATGTAATTGAGAATATGTACTGTTTCTTCTAACTTTAGCTTGTCAGATAGCATTTTAGTTTGATTTCATGAAAGTTAGATCATGTTAATTGAAGATTTTGAAGTGTTATTAATGTTATAAATACAATTAGGCTCTTTTTGAATAAAAAAAGAAATTTATAATTATATATATGCAAAATTATATATAATTATATATTCATGTACGATATGTGCATATACAATAGAATATTGTATATAATTAAAGTTTATTTAATACATACATAATATACAATTAAATATGTGTGTATATATTATATAAGTAAAATGGTTTTTGCTTATAACTCCTCTTTTTTTCTACATAATTTAGAAAATGATTACATAAAACATAAGTCTTGATTGGGCATTCAATATATAAAGATATAATTAGTGACAACAACATAAAGGGAGGGGTAGGTGTTAACTGTATAGAAGCAAAACTTTTACACTATTGAATCTGAGTTGATATTAAATAGGACTCTCTTGTTAGAAATTAAGATGTTAATTATAATCACCAAGAAAGAACTTAAAAATAACTAAAACATGTATAGTAAAAAAGTGAGAGTGTCAGTTGCAGTTTAGGCAAGAGGATCCCAAATTCAACACCAGCCTGAGCAACTTAAAGAGACCCTTACTCAAAATTAAAAAAAAAAGTGACAATGGATCTTGATCAGTGGTAGAGCATCTTGCCTAGCAAGGTTAAGGCGTTGGGTTCAATCTCCAGTACTACAAAAAAAGGTGGTGCAGTAAAGGAATCAAATTTGTACACTAGAAAATATCTAGTGTACAAAAGAAGACAGCAATAGATATAGTAAAGGAAAAATATATGAGACATAAGAAAAACAACTAAATGGTAAAATTAAATTCTTCTTTGTCAGAATTACTTAAAAGAAAATTGATTAAACTGACCTATAAAAAGACAGAATTGACAGGTTGGGAAAATATGGCCTATCTATATACTGTGTACAAGAAACTTTCTTTAGATACAAATAATTTAAAAGTATGAGGATGGAGAAAGGTATTCCACAAAAAGTTACCAAAAGAGAGATGGCATGGCTGTCAGAAAATATATATATATGCACTTTAAGTCAAAAAGAAGAAATAAAGGAAAAGAAGGATGCTAAATATTTTTTTATCTTCCATACATTTGATTTAAATGACTTATGCATTGATTTTTTAAAAAAGTTCGAGTCAGAAAGAAAAGATAAAAATTATAGATGTGTACAAATTAGCAAGAGAACCTCAAAACATGTGAAACAAAAATTTACAGAATTTAAACGGGAAATAGACAAAAATAGTTGGAAGCATAAATACTTCATGTTGGATAAGACAACCAGATAAATTAATAAGGAAAGATGATTAAACAACACTGTGGAACTACTAGACTTAGTGTACAAATATAGAACATTCCACCCAACAGCACAGAACACACATTACTCTCAAGCACACGTTGAACATTCTTCAGGATATACTATATATTTAGACCACAAAATCAGTTTTAGTAAGGTGAATAAAATATCAAAAACCATGAAAGGGATCTTTTCAAATTCTCACAGAAAGAAATTAGAAATCTACTGGAAAACAGAGGGAAAAACTAAGAACATGGATATTTAAAAACTACACTTTTATACAGCTAATGGATCAAAGAAGAAATCAAAAATAATATTAGAAAATATCTTGAGATGAATGAAAACAAAAACAGAACATACCAAAATTTATGGGGTGCATTGAAGACAGTGCTAAAGATAAATTTACAGCTATAGACACCTACATTTTTTTTTCCTTCAGTGGTACTAGGAATTGAATCTAATGCATGCTGGGCAAAAGCTCTAGTATTGAACTATACCCAAAGCCATAATGCCTACATTTTTAAAAAAGAAATTCAAAAATACAGAATTTACAGGTTGACCTCAAATCAATAACCTTACCATTGTAATCTCAAGGAAAAAGGAACAACAAGTTAAATGCAAAGCTAGAAGAAGGAAGGAAATGATTTTGATTAGAGTTAGATTGATGAAAAAGAGGTTGGAAAAACAGAGAACATAAACCCAAAAGTTAGGCCTTTCAGAAGACCAACAAAAATGGCAAACTTTGAGCTCGATTGATAAAGATATAAGGAGAGAACCCAAATTACTAAAACAAGATGTGAAAGGGAAGACAATACTCTCAATTTTACAGAAATAAACAATAAAAATAAAATCTTTTGAAAAATTGAATGCCAACAAATTGGATGACAAATTCCTAAAAATACAGACACTGCCAAAACTGACTCAAGGAGAAACTGAAAAACTAAATTGACCCATAAAAACAAGGAGATTGAATAGATGGCTTAACTGATAAATGCTTCTACAAAACACTTAAAGAAGAATTAATGCTAATTCTTTCCAAGCTCCTTGAAATTACTGAAGAAGAGAGAATATGTACTAACTCATTCTATGAATCCAACATTACTATAACACTAGAGCCAAAGACACCACAAACAAGGTATCTCAAGGAACTGGAAAAGGAAACTATGGACCAGTATCCTTTATGAAAACATCAATACCTAAATTTAAAAGCTAAAACCAAAACAATCACAAAAGACAAGCTTCATGATGTTGCATGGGTAATTGTTTCTTAAGTATGACACCAAAAGCACAGGTAACAAAATAAATAGATACAATGGTTCATCAAAATTAAAACTTGTGCATAAGATAATACTACAAAAAATATTAAAATAACAAAAGAATGGGTGAAAATACTTATAAATCATATTTTTGGTAAGTAAGATCCAGAAGATAAAAAGAACTACAACAAACTGAACAATAAAACACAATCCATTTCACAAATGGGCAAAGTACAAGAACAGATATTGCTGTAAAGATATTCAAATAGTCAACAAGTATGTGAAAAGATTCTCCACATCATGAGCCATTAGGGAAGTGCAGGTCAAAACCACAGTAACACTTAATATACACTAGGATGGTTGTTATCAAAAGAAAACAAAATAGCAAGTATTAATGAGGATAGGAATTAGGAGCCTTGTGCTTTGCTGATGGGAATACAAAAAGTGTAAAAACATTTTGATGGATCCTGAAAAACTTAAGTATAGAATTACTGTGTTAGCCATATTTCTGCCACTATAACCAATACTTGAAATGATCAACTTAGAAAAGGTTTATGTGAGCTCATAATTTTGGAGGTTTCCATGATTGAGCATATCCACCACATTTAAGCCTGTCGCAAAGCAGCTCAAGACAGTGGATAGCAAATCATTGCACAAAGCCTCTCTCCTCATGGTCAAGGATCAAAAGAAAATGAGAAACACTGAGAATCCACAATCCTCTTTTGGGACATTTTCCTAGTGACCCAAATACCTCCCACTATGCTTTACCTTTTTTAAAGTGTCCTCCAGTTCCCAATGTAGGCATGCTGGGGGCCAAGCCTTTAACACTGGGCCTCTGGCAAACATTGCAGACCCAGAGTATCACGATTACAATGTGACACAACAGCTCCACTGGTAGGTAACACACCACAAAGAATTGAACGCAGAGATTCAGATGCATGTATACCAATGTTTACAGCAGCATTATTCATCTTAGCCAAAATGTAGAAACAACTCAAGTTTCCAGCAATAGATGAACGTCTAAACAAAATATGGGAAAAATATATGGAGAGATACATTTATATGTATATAGTGAAATGACATTCAGACAGGAAAAGAAATAGTTTTGTTTTTTGTTTTTTAACATATATATATATACTAGATATTGAAACCAGGGATGTGCTTAAACCCTAAGCCACATCCCCAGCCTTTTTTTAAAAAATTTTTTGGTAGTTGTAGATGGACAGCATAACTTTATTTCATTCATTTTTGTATGTGGTGCTAACGATCAAACACAGTGCCTCACACATGCTAGGCAAGTTCTCTGCCAGTAGACATTCATCTATTGATGGACACTTGAGTTCTTTCTACCTTTTGGCTAAGATGAATAATGCTACTATAAACATTGGTATACATGCATCTGAATCTCTGCATTCAATTCTTTTGGGTGTATTACCATAGCCCCAGCCCCTCCCTAGCCCTTTTTATATATTTTATTTAGAGACAGGGTCTTGCTGAGTTGCTTAGAGCCTTGTTATTAACTTATTTTTAATTGTATATATTTAAGGTATACCATGTCTCAATATGTGTGTGTGTGTGTGTGTGTGTGTGTAATTACTCCAGTCAAATTTTCATTCATAATCACCTTTTCACATGGTGACCATTTCTGTGAGGGTGTGACAACACTAAAGATTTATTCTCAGAGCAAATCTTGAGTATATAATACAGTGTTTTTCATTATAGTACCCAAGATGCAAATTAGATTTCTAGAATTTATTTGTCCTACATAACTTTATATCCATTGACCACTCTCCATTTCTTTTGCCCTGCCCCCTAATCCCTGAACCTGGTAACTACTCTTCTACTCCATTCTTCTTATAATTTTTTTTAGACTACAGATATAAGTGAGACCACACAGAACAGCTGACCCTTGAGTAACATGGTTTTGAACTGAGTGAATAAACTTAAATGTGGTTGGTTGTATTGTGTTGGGGGGTGGGGGTGTTTGAAGATTTGCACAATTTGAAAAATTTTCCAGATAAACCCCCTAGCCTAGAAATATTGAAAAAAAATCTTAGGAAAAAGTTAGACATGTCATAAATGTGTAAAATATGTGCTGATAAAAGTTTATTTTATCACTTACTACAATAAAATATTCATAAATCTATTATATAAAGTTAAAATTTATCAAAATTTACCCACAAAGACAGTATGTGATGCCATTCACAGGGTAGAGAAGACATTAATAAATGTAAATATGTGGTATTAAATCATAATGGCATATAATTGGCTGTAGTAGGCCCTGTACTATAGTGATAGCAAGGCTACCTTCTGTTGGAAGGGCAGTGAGCTCAAATATTGCAAGTATTCACTTAAAATTCCCTAGGATATGGGTACCTGGGTGCCAGGAGCTCCACTGCCCAGTAAATTGCCTATCCCAGTAAAAAGGGATCTTTCCTGGTTCTGATGTAGTTTTCACCACATGTAATATATATGACATACAAACTATGTGTTAACCAACTGTTTACATTAGGCTTCCAGTCAATACAAGGCTATTAGCCATTTAAGTTTTGGGAAATTCAAAAGTTTTACTGGACTTTTCAACTGGGGTAGGGGTGGGGTGCCTCCTGCATTGGTCAAGGGGTCAACCAAATACATATGGTTGTGGAAGAAATTAACATATCCATCATCTCTCATAGTTACCCATTTTTCCACCTGTAGCAAGAGAGGCAAATGGGTGTCTCTCTGAGGAACAGAACAAGGTCTGTGGCTTCCTGTTCCACCATGTCACTCATAATATGTCTTTTTCTCCCCTCTGGTTGCAATTAATGTTTTGTCTTTGTATGATTGTCACTAGTTTGACTATCCTTTCCTAAGTGTGGATTTGGTGGTATTTTTCTTGCTGAGTTTTCTCTGAGCTTTTTGGATCTGGTGTGTAATTTTGGACATGTCTCAGTCACTACTTCAACTATTTCCTCTGCTCCTTTCTTTTCTATCATTCCAATTATACATCTTGCATAGTTGATATTGTCTCACAGCTCTTAGATGCTTTGTTCTAGATTTTTTTCCTTTTTTCCTCCTTTTTGTGTTTCAATTCATTTCTAGTTTTCTGTCTTCAAATTTACTGTTTTGTCTCCTCAGCTCTGCAAAGCCATTGATGAGCCCATGTAAACCATTCTTTTATATTTATATATATAAATATATAACATGTTATATATTACACATGTTACATAATATATAATGATATTTTATTGCTCTAGTGTTTTTTTTTTAAGATTCTAGCATGACCCCCAGTGACCTGCTTCCTCCAATTAGGTCGGTACTGCCAAGTAGTCCATTCAGCTATCAATTTATTAAACCACCAAGTGAGTTAGAGCCCTCATGATCCAATCATTGTCTAAAACCCCCAGCTCTGAACCTTGTGTTATTGAGAACCATGCTTTCAACACATGAGTCTTTGAGGGGACATTCTAGACCCAAATCTTAACAAGCTTCTCATTTTCTAGGTCTTGCTCTTAAGATTTATTAAGCTGTTGGGCTGGGGATGTGGCTCAAGTGGCAGCACGCTCGTCTGGCATGCACAGGGTGCTGGGTTCGATCCTCAGCACCACATAAAAATAAAATAAAAAGATGTTGTGTACACCGAAAACTAAATAAATAAATATTTAAAAATTCTCTCTCTCTCTCTCTCTCTCTCTCTCTCTCTCTCTCTCTTTCTCTCTCTCTTTAAAAAAGATTTATTAAGTTGGACTGGATCATTTCACATTTCTCACTTCTGAAGGAAGACCCTCTGTGCACTTATCAGTGCTCCATGTATCATGTCAATTTCTAGTCAAGATGATGGGCACAGTCATTGTTCCTCACCCTCTATCCATGCCAGACAATAATTCTCTTCCTTGGGTATTTTCTGAGCTTAACGCTGCATATCCAAATGCATGTATAAACTGACTAAATGCTTGAGTGGGATTTCTTCAGATCTCTTGAGCTTTCTGGATAGATCTCTCTTCTTGCCTACCTTCTTTTTATTATTATTATTAGTTGTTCAAAACATTACAAAGCTCTTGACATATCATATTTCATGCATTTGATTCAAGTGGATTATGAACTCCCATTTTTACCCCATATACAGATTGCAGAATCACATTGGTTACACATCCACGTTTTTACATACTGCCATACTAGTGTATGTTGTATTCTGCTGCCCTTCCTATTCTCTACTATCCCCCTCCTCTCATCTCCCCTCCCATATTCTCTCTCTACCCCATCTACTGTAATTCATTTCTCTCTCTTGTTTTTTCCCTTTCCCCCCACTTCCTCTTATATGTAATTTTGTATAACAATAAGGGTCTCCTTCCATTTCCATGCAATTTCCCTTCTCTCTCCCTTTCCCTCCCTCCTCTTGTCCCTGTTTAATGGTAATCTTCTTCTCATGCTCTTCCTCCCTGCTCTGTTCTTAGTTGCCCTCCTTATATCAAAGAAGACATTTGGCATTTGTTTTTTAGGGATTGGCTAGCTTCACTCAGCATAATCTGCTCTAATGCCATCCATTTCCCTGCAAATGCCATGATTTTGTCATTTCTTAGTGCTGAGTAATACTCCATTGTGTATGAATGCCACATTTTTTTATCCATTCATCTATTGAAGGGCATCTAGGTTGGTTACACAGTCTAGCTATTGTGAATTGTGCTGCTATGAATATCAATGTAGCTGTATCCCTATAATATACTCTTTTAAGGTCTTTGGGGAATAATCCGAGAAGGAGAATAGCTGGATCAAATGGTGGTTCCATTTACAGCTTTCTGAGGAATCTCCATACTGCTTTCCAAATTGGCTGCACCAATATGCAGTTCCACCAGCAATGTAGAAGTGTACCCTTTTCCCTACATCCTCGCCAGCACTTGTTGTTTGACTTCATAATGGCTGCCTTTATTACTGGAGTGAGATGGTATCTTAGAGTGGTTTTACTTTGCATTTCTCTGACTGCTAGAGATGGTGAGCATTTTTTCATATACTTGTTGATTGATTGTATGTCCTCCTCTGGGAAGTGTCTGTTCAGATTCTTGGCCCATTTGTTGATTGGATTATTTCTTTTTTTATTGTTTAATTTTTTGAGTTCTTTGTATACTCTGGATATTAGGGCTCTATCTGAAGTGTGAGGAATAAAAAATTATTCCCAGGATATAGGCTCCCTATTTACCTCTCTTATTGCTTCTCTTGCTGAGAAAAAACTTTTTAGTTTGAGTAAGTCCCATTTATTGATTCTTGTTTATAACTCTTGTGCTGTGGGTGTCCTATTAAGGAATTTGGAGCCTGACCCCACAATATGTAGATTAGAGCAAACTTTTTCTTCTATAGACTTTCTTCTCTGTTTTGATGTCAAGCTCCTTGATCCATTTTGAGTTAACTTTTGTGCATGGTGAGAGAAAGAGATTCAGATTCATTTTGTTGCATATGGATTTCCAGTTTTCCCAGCACCATTTGTTGAAGATGCTATCCTTTCTTCATTACATGCTTTTAGCAACTTTGTCAAATATAAGATAGTTGTAATTTTGTGGATTGGTCTCTGTGTCCTCAATTCTGTACCACTGGTCCACCTGTCTGTTTTGGTACCAGTACCATGCTGTTTTTGTTACTATTCCTCTGTAGTATCATTTGAAGTCTGGTATCACTATACCGCCTGTTTCACTCTTCCTGCTTAGAATTGCTTTTGCTATTCTGAGTCTTTTATTTTTGCAGATGAATTTCATGATTGCTTTATCTATTTCTAGAAGAAATGCCTTTGGGATTTTGATTGGCATTGCATTAAACCCATAGAGAACTTTTTGGTAATATCACCATTTTGATGATGCTAGTTCTGCCTATCCATGAACAGGGTATATTTTTCCATCTTCTAAGATCTTCTTCTATTTCTCTCTTTAGGGTTATGTAGTTTCCATTGTATAAATCTGTCACCTCTTTTGTTAGGTTGATTACCAAGTATTTTTCTTTTTGAGGATATTGTGAATGGGGTGGTTGTCATCATTTCCATTTCAGAAGATTTCTCACTGATATACAGGAATGCCTTTGATTTATGCATGTTGATTTTATATCCTGCCACATTGCTGAATTAATTTATTATCTTTAGTAGTTTCTTTGTAGAACCTTTTGGGTCTGCTAGGTATAGGATCATGTCATCAGCAAATAGTGCTAATTTAAGTTCTCCTTTTCCTATCTTTATGCCTTTAATTTCTTTCATCTGTCTAATTGCTCTGGCCAGTATTTCGAGAACTATATTGAATAGAAGTGGTGAGAGAAGGCATCCCTGTCTTTTTCCAGATTTTAGAGGGAATGCCTTTAATTTTTCTCCATTCAGAATGATGCTAGCCTGAGGCTTAGCATAGATAGCTTTTACAATGTTGAGGTAAGTTCCTGTTATCCCTAGTTTTTCTAGTGTTTTGAACATAAAGGGATGCTGTACTTTGTTGAATGTTTTTTCTGTGTCTATCTAGATGATCATATGGTTCTTATCTTTAAGTCTATTGATGTGGTGAATAACATTTATTGATTTCCGTATATTGAACCAGCCTTGCATACATCATCCTACTTGATCAGGGTTCACAATTTTTTTGATGTGTTATTGTATCTGATTTTCCAGAATTTTATTGAGGATTTTTTCATCTGAGTTCATTAGAGATATTGGTCTGTAGTTTTCTTTCTTTGAAGTGTCTTTGTCTGGTTTCAGAATCAGGGTGATGTTGGCCTCATAGAATGAATTTGGAAGAGCTCCCTCTATTTCTATTTTCTAAAATAACTTGAAAAGTATTGGTATTAATTCTTCTTTAAAGGTTTTGTAAAACTCTGCTGTATACCCATCGAGTCCAGGGCTATTCTTGGTTGGTAGTTTTTGATGGCTTCTTCTATTTCCTCCATTGATATTGGTCTGTTCAAATTGTGTGTATCCTCCTGACTCAATCTGGGCAAATCATATTACTTAAGAAATTTATCGAAGTCTTCACTATCTTCTATTTTATTGGAATATGGGGTTTCAAAATAATTTCTAATTGTCTTCTGTATTTCTCTAGCATCTGTTGTGATATTGCCTTTTTCATCCCGTATGTTAGTAATTTAAGATCACTCTCTTCTTCTCTTCATTAGCATGGCTAAGGGAATGTTGATCTTATTTATTTTTTCAAAGAACCAACTTTTAGTTTTGTCAATTTTTTCAATAGTTTCTTTTGTTTCAATTTTGTTGATTTCTGCTCTGATTTTAATTATTTCTTGCCTTCTGCTACATTTGATGTTGTTTTTCTCTTCCTTTTCTAGGTTTTGAGATGATGTTTGAACTCATTTATTTGTTTTTTTCTTCTTTTGAGGAATGACCTCCAGGCAATGAATTTCCCTCAAAGAACTGCTTTCATTGTGTCCCATAAATTCTGATATGTTGTGTCTGTGTTTTCATTTATCTCTTAGAATGCTTTGATTTCTTCCTTTATGTCTTTTGTAACCCATTGATCATTCAGTAACATATTGCTCATTTTCCAAGTGATGTAGGATTTTTTCTTCCTTCTTTTATCATTGATTTCCAATTTCATTCCATTATGATCAGATAACATGCATGGTATTATCTCCACACCTTTATATTTACTAAGGATTGACGTATGGCATAATATATAGTCTATTTTTTAGAACAATCCATGTGCTGCTGAGAAAAAAGTATATCCCCTTGATGATGGTTGATATATTCTATATATGTCAGTTAAGTCTAGGTTATTGATTGTGTTATTGAGTTCTATAGTTTCTATAGTTTCTTTATTCAACTTTTGTTTGGAGGATCTGTCCAATGGTGAGAGAGGTGTGTTGAAGTCACCCATAATTATTGTGTTGTGGTCTATTTGATTCCTGAACTTGAGGAGAGTTTGTTTTATGAATGTTGCAGCACACGATTATTTGGTGCATAAATATTGATAATTGTTATGTCTTGTTGGTGAATGGTTTCTTTAACAGTATATAATGTCCTTCCTTTTCCCTTTTGATTAACTTAGTCTTGAAGTCGATTTGATTCGATATGAGGATGGCCACCCCTGCTTGCTTCCGAGGACTATTTTTGTGGTATGATTTTTCCCAACCTTTCACCTTCAGCCTGTGTATATCTTTTTCAATCAGATGTGTCTCCTGAAGGCAGAATATTGTTGGATCTGTTTTTTTAATTTATTTACCAGCCTATGTTGTTTTATTGGTGAGTTTAAGCCATTAACATTTAGGGTTACTATTTATATATGGTTTGTACTTCCAGTCATGTTTGATTATTTAGCTTTTTTAAAATAATTTGGTTTGTTTCTCCATGATTAGCTTTTCCCACACACACACTCTCTTGCTTTACTGAGGTACTTCCGATTGTTGGTTTTGGTTGTTGTTTTTCATTTCTTCCTGATGTAGTATTTTGCTCATGCTTTGCAATGCTGGTTTTCTGACTGTGAATTCTTTAAACTTTTGTTTGTCGTGAAATATTTTTATTTCGTTGTCATACTGAAGCTTACTTTTGCTGGATACAAAATTCTTGGTGGGCATCCATTGTCTTTCGGTGTTTGAAATACATTGTTCCAGGATCTTCTCACTTTCAGTGTCTGTGATGAAAAATCAGCCGTTAACCTTATGGGTTTACTCCTGAATGTAATCTGCCTCCTTTCTCTTGTAGCTTTTAATATTTTCTCTGTGTTCTATATATTGGATATCTCCATAACAATGTGTCTTGGTGTTGGTCTACTGTGATTTTGTATACTCCGTGTCCTGTATGCATTTATAATTTGTACATCTATTTCCTTTTTTATATCTGGAAAGTTTTCTAAAATTATTTCATTCAACAGATTGCTCGTTGCCTTGGTTTGGACCTCTATACCTTCCTCTATCCCGATGACTCTTAAGTTTGTTTTTTTTATGTTATCCCATATCTCTTGGATGTTTATCTCGTGGTTTCTTACCAGCCTTTCTGAGTTGGCTAGACTCTTTTCAAGATGATATATTTTGTCTTCATTTTCTGACATTCTGACTTCTACTTGCTCCACTCTGCTAGTGATACTCTCATTTGAGTTTTTAATTTAGTTTATAGTTTCCTTCATTTCTAGGATTATTGTTTGATTGTTTTTATAATCTCTATCTCCTGGTAAAGTTGCTTATTTGCTTCTTGAATCTGTTTATGTAATTCATTTTCAATGTGTTCTTTCATTGTTTGAATTTGCTTTCTCATGTCCTCTTTAAGATTCCATTCCACATGTATAAGGTATTCCTTGAGTTCTTTATTTGACCATTTTTCTGATGCCTCTAGGTTCTCCTGTAGATTTAGGCTGTCCTGCATTGTTTGTACTCCTTTTCTTCCTTGATTTTTCATGCTGCTTATGTTACTTCCAGTTCTGTTTGACTGCTGAGTTACTGTTTACTCCTATAAATTTATTTTGGTTTTGTGTATCTCTGGAGTCTCTCCTTTGTGATGGGAGACAATGACTAGAGATGATGAATTTTGTTGCACTTTAAAGCAGATTCATTTGTTTCATAAAATGCATATGGATTCTGATGGCATATAGCGATCTGCGATTTGGTCTTGGGACTTATGTTTAGGTCGAGTGATGTGATGGTATAGAGGTTGGTATATCTTGGCAATGTTGGAAGATTGCTCTACTGACAAGGGATATTAACAGGAGAATGGTTCGGAGTATTTGGGGTAGCTAGGGAATTGGTAGCACTATATAATGCCTTGGAACATTTACCTAAAGACATTTAGTATTTAGTAAATTACATATAAACAGCACCGTAATGCTTGGAAAGAAAAGTATTAGAAGGGGAGGGAAGAAGTTGCTAAAGAGAATGAGAGTAAACAGGTAGAATTCAAGAAAAGGGGAATAAGGAAAATGAAAAGCCAAAAAAAATTAAAATTAAAATCAAAAAAATTAAAAAATAAAAATAAATTTTAAAAATGCAGTCTTAGAGTTCGATTAACTTCTCTTCCAGTAGGTGGGGCTGTGCCCAACAGGCCAAGCTTTTCCTCTCAATATGCAAGAACCAATCCCTGTGAGGCGGCTTCTCCTCCCCCACTGGGTGGCTCTCTAATCCTGGGTGCCCAGGGTCTTTCCTGGTCTCCAGTCACTTCCCCGCTTTTCCTCCAGCCAGGCCCCACTCACCTGTGATGTTCACCACAAAACTGGCTACACGCCAGGTCAGCCTCTACCAGGAGCCCTATTTTCTTGAACAACTAGGCATACTCTCTCTGTTTGCCATTCCCCCAGACCTTAAGGTTGTGGAGTGTGGGCTGGGAGCCATCAACTTATTCTGCCTTCCCTCTGGTAGCCATGCCCTCGGGAGCTGGTGTAAGAGACCTCGGTTGTCAGCGCTGGTGGGAGCAGTAGCTGGGGGTCTTGTGCCACTCCTGATTCCCTCGGTCTGACAATCACTCTCACGGGAGAGCTTGATATTTCCCTGCTGTGTGGAGAGGAGGCGCCTGGGGGTCACACACCTGCAGACACCAGTTTCAATGAAGCTATCCCCTCCGCCAAATTCTGTGACCTCAGTTCTCTTCCATGGTGGTGTCCAATGCGAAGGGGGGCCGTTTTTTCCCTTGCCGGGTGTCCAATGTGAAGGGTCGGTCCAGTCTGGCTCTCCCAGGTCCTGTCTCAATCCTGGGCCCGCTGCCTATGAAGGCTCCGTTGGTATCACCTCAAAAGGTTCACGGAGGAACCGACGAGTTGTTTCTCTACTCAGCGGGAGCATTTATAGCGCAGAGTCACAGCTGTTTGGCTGCCAGACGCAGGCATACGGGAGCCTGAATTCACCCGCTTCAGACTCGGTGTGTGTTCTGAAGGGTGCAGACTGTTCATCCCAGGACCACATCAGCCCAGCATTGCCTAGTGATCCTTAGCAAACAGCATTCAGGCGGTTTAAGACTCCCTTTGCCTGCGCAGCTGAAGAGGTCAGAGAATTGATCTCTCTGTGTCCGCCGCCATGTTGTATCTCGGCAGGTAGTAGGTAAATGGTCTAAATGGTTCAGCACATTTCTTGGCTTTCCAGGTTCTCAGCATTCTCCCTGTGGTTTGTTTTCAGCTTCTGCATAGCACAAAATGCTGGGCTCTGGATCCAGGACAGAAAGCCTACAAAAAGCCCATGCCTTGATTTTTACAAGTGGTGAATTGGGAGCATCAAATTCATTTACTTCAAAATCTCTTTAAACTGTTCATCTCTTTAAACGGTTCACACCATGGATTATCAGTAATCTCGATAGTACCAGTAGGAGAGCTAGTAACTTTAGGTCTAATCAATTCATCCAACTCCAGAACCTCAATTATACACTCAATTTATACACTAGTGTCCTCTTCTCTGTCAAGGTCCTGTCTTGGAAACCAGAGTCTGAGGCCTTTAATTTTGGTCAGTTCTTTTCAAGACTATTTTAGCTTTTCAGGACAGCTGCATACTACATGAATTTTACAATACTTTTTTCTTTCTGAAAGGAAAAGAGGGCTACAATTTTTGACAATGATTGCATTGAAGCTGTAGAACATTTAAGGAACTAGATATTTTAATAACATTAACACTTCTTATCCTAGACACAAAACATCATTCTACATACTTATATATATTTTCATTTTGGCATTTTTTATTATATTTTCATGTAAGAATCTTTAAGCTTTTGATTACATGTATTTTATATATTTTGATACAAAATTGAATGGAGTCACTTTCTTGGTTTCCTTTTTTGATTAGTCATTGTTAGTGCAAATTATAAAATTTGAGTGTTGATTTTGTATCCTCCAATTTCTTTAAATTAGCTGTTTGTCCTAACAGATTGTTTTGGTGAGTTTTAGGGTTTATATTTATAATGTGTTCTATAAATTCTTTTTATTTCAATCTCTATGTTTTCTTTCTTTTGAAATTATTGGTGAATTTTTAATGGTACATTTGTGGTGCATGTAATTTCCCTAATTTATCCTGTCAGTTCATTCAAGACAATTTCTTGTCCTAGATTTATAATTTTATTTATCAGACTTCTTTAAATCAGACCACATACAGGTGAATTTTCTTCTCCTCAGATTCTGTGTTGGTGAGCTTGCTCATTGTGATTTTCCCACAAATGTGACCACAGACTCTGTACTTGCAACCCTTAAGGACCATTCCTAAAATGCAGCATCAGTGCACTATTTGAGTTATGCCCAATGCACACTCCTGGTTTAGGAAGGATGGAGCAGGACTCTGCCTTCTTGTTTGGGCTCTCAGTTCATACACTAATGTCCGCTTCTCTGTCAAAGTCCTGTATCACTACTGTCATTATTCTGCTCTTGGTGCTTTGCTGTTCAAAATGCCCCCAAGGTGTGGTGTTAGGTGTTGTCCAATGTCCCTGAGAACCCTTTAGTTTCTGATATGTCTTACCAGGAGAATACATGTGTGTGAGGAGCTTTGAGTGGTTTGTGTCACAGCATTGATGGTGATGATCTCAGAGCTGATGAAAGAACCCACAGGGTGCATTGAACAATAGCTCTGTTCCCAGAACAGGGTCTGTGGGGTTGGTGAAAAGGCTGCGATTCATTTTGATCAGGGTTGTGGGGGCCTAACTGCATTTCTCATGAGAGCAATGGGACAGTATTTACTAATTCAGCATTTGTGGTGACTTTAAAGAACATATCAACTGTAAGGAGTTAAAATAGTTTCTCTCACTTTGAGGGTGTAGTTGAGGCCTGGTGTGATGGTGCACACCTGTAATCCCAGTGACCCAGTGTTAAACCACGATGCAAAGAAAAGACCACCAACTTGAGTTGTGAGTCAAATTAAAGCAAGCTTATCTTTGTGTACACAGGAACTGGCCAGGACTATCTCTTCCAAAACCCCGGGCTAGAGAGTAGCCCCCAGCTCTCTAGGACCACAGTTTTATAGCACAAAAAGTTGCAAAGCACGTGTTGTGAGAACTTATAGGTAACAGAATTTTGACAAGCATAATACACAGGAAGATAGTAAGTTAATCTACATGGATTAACATTTCAAAGTAGGGAATAAATTTTGACCCCAACATCAGAATTTATGAGGCATTTCTGAGGTTTTAGAGAGGGTTGTTATCTGGTCAGGGAAAGTCAGGCATGGGTGAGTTCAATGCATGGGCAGGAATCCCATATAAGTTTATAAATTGCAGTAATTTATAGTAAAACAGAAATTAACTTTTCATGACTTTGTGATGAGATGGCTCCCAATCTTAAAATGGAATGAGGCTGGATTCATCACAAGGAACCCAAGTCAGGAGAATCTCAAGTTCTAAGCCAGCCTGGGCAATGTAGCAAGACCATGCCTCAAGTTAAAAAATTAAAACTGCTATGAACATAGTTCAGTTTAATTCCCTGGGTTTAAGAAGCAGAAATAAAGAAAAACAAAGAGTACTATTAAAAAGAATATTCAGAGTGGTATTATTTTTATATTATAGAGGTATAATGAAACAACAAAATTTGCTTACATCTACTTTGTATGATGATATACATATATATGTGGTATGTATATGTCATATATATATATATATATATTTCAGGTATATAGGAGGCATATGTGTACTACATTAAAAAATGATAATCATAATAAGGCTCTTAGAATAGGAACTCTGAAAATTTTGAGCCCACAGAATTATGTGGGGCAGAAATGGATTGAGGTTGGCTAGGGTCAATAAGTGCTGGTCAGCTACTGCCCAGCAGGTAGACTACACTCCAGGGCATTGTATACTTGATGGTTGCAGAGGGAAGATCCTAAATTTTCTCACCACAGACATAAAAAATAATGATAACTATGTGAAGTGGTAAATGTGCTAATGTATCTAAATGTCTCCTGCTTCTTCTTCATATCTCTGTCCTCTGGATAGAATGTAACATTCTAGTGTTCTGTTGAATACTAGGGCTGAGAGAGGGGACCTTGCCTTATCCCTGATCTTAGATGCACTGATTTCAATCTCTCCATTGATCATGGTTTTTGTTCTTCATTTGGTTAATTGATGTATTACATTGATTGATTGATGCAAGTTGCACCACCCTTGCATCCCATTTATAAATCCCACTTGCTTAAGCGTATGATTTTTTTTAATGTGCTGTCCAACTCAATTTGCTTTTTTTCCCAGGATTTTTGTATTACTGGTCCCTTGGGGATATGGCTCTTTAGTTTTCTTTTCTTGTTATGTCCTTCCTTGTGGTTTCAGGGCAATGATTGCCTTCTCAGAATGAAGTTTGGGAGGGCTACTTTCTCTTTAGTTCTTCAAAAGAGTTTGAGACAGATTGCTGTAAACACTTGAAATGTTTTCTAGAATTATCTAATAAGTCATCCCTCTAGATTAATTTTTCAAAGGGAAGATTTGCCAATCAAAAACATCTTTCTAAAAGATTAAACTATCAAAGTTTTAGTTTCACATGATTTGAAAAAAAATTCATGTTAAGGTAAGCATAATTCTCTCACAGAAGCATGTGAAGTGCTGCCTCTTCATGCCAGGAGCTGAGTTCTCCCTCTGGCAGCACAATTAGCCCAACACCTTCAGTACTTTCTCTTCTTTTGTGGTGCATTGCTCTTGCAACATGCTTTGGGGCACTAATTTTCCCAGTTCTTTTGGCCACCTAATTTCCCCAAAGATACTGCCTGCATCAGACACCTGAGGGCTTACATCAGATGCCTCTGGGTATTGCTTGCTAGGTGCACCAGGGTTCATGAGGGAGGGATGTTCAGGAGACAGAACTCTGAAGATGAGCTCCCAGAGGTTATCTGCCATCTCCTTACCTTAATGAGTCTCATGAGTATTCTTCAAAAAATTCATTTGACAGATTCCAAAACTTTCCCTCATTTTTCCAACCATTGCTTATCTCTATGATTTGCTCATTATTGTGCCTATGTCCTGTGTGGTCCACTAACTATGCCCAGAGGGGTTTAGAAGTGCTTGCTCTGAGTGCAGGCTCTCTGCAACTTTCCAGAGCTGGAATCCAAAAGTCTCACCATGAAGACCAGTGTTGAAAATATTTTCCCTTAAGCTCGTCTCCAGAAGTTTGATAGTTTCAGGCCTTACTTTTATGTCACTTGTCCATTTAAAGATGATTATACATATGATGTAAGAAAAGAAGCCAGTTTCATCCTTTCACTTGTGGATATTCCTTTTTACTCAGCAATGTCTGGAAGAGACTCGTCTTTCTCAATGTGCCTTCTTGGTGCCCTTGTTGAGATTCTTTCTACCTAACCACATATATTTGGATGATTTCTTAGCTCTCTGTTCCATTTATTTAAGTTCCTAGTTTTGTGTCTGTGTTATACTGTAGATTGCTATGGCTTTGTAAAAATATCTTAAAATAGAAAGTGTAATGCCTTCGACTTTGTTTTTCTTTCTCAGCATCACTATGAACATTTCAAATTTTTGTGGCTCAAAAACAATTTTTCCATTTTTTTTGTGAAGAATGTTTCTGAGATTTAATAAAGACTCCGTCAAATCTACATTTATTCAGATAGCACGGATATTTTAACCATATAAATTCCATATAATAACAATGAACATATGGTATATTTCCATTTATTTATGCCTTCTTTACTTTTTTTCACCAATGCTTAGTTTTGAGTGTACAAATCTTTCACTTCCTTGCTTAATTGATTTTTACAGTTATTTTTATGCAATCAAATGTGTAGTTATTCTCTTGATTTCCTTTTCTCCTAGGTAATTATTTGTGTAGAGAAGTACTACTGACTTTGTATGTTGATTTTTTCCAATTTTTTAAAATTAATTAATTAATTTGTTCTAATTCGTTATACATAACAGCAGAATGCATTTCAGTTCATAGTATACAAAAGGAGCAAAATTCTTCATTTCGTTGGTGGTACACAAAGTAGAGTCACACCATTCATGTCTTCATACATGTACCTAGGATAATGATGTCCATCTCATTCCACCATGGTATGTTGATTTTGTATCATGCACTTTCCTGAATTTATCTATTAGTTCTAATTTTTTTGGTGCCTTTGAAATGTTCTACATATAAATTATGTTATCCCAAAATAGAAATCATTTTATATCTTTTTTTTGATTAGGATGACTTTTATTCCTTTTTCTTTTCTGATACTTCTTCCTAGTACTTCCAGTACTCTGGGAGGTAGAGCTGTGAGAGTGGGATTCCCTTGTTAGAGTCTGTAAACAAGTCAGGATGGTGCCTGGCAAAATGCCAGGGGGAGTGGTTTGTGAAGTAACGCCAGTGGGCCATTAAGTGTGGAGATTCCAGATTGGTTGACTGCTGTATCTAGTTTATGTTAATTAGATAAGCTGTGTGGAATGTATAAATACTGCTCCTGTCCTACAATAAATGGTTCCCTCTCTTGCTGTATCAATCTACACAAGTTGTTCGTCACCCCCTGGTTATTTTGCTGCAGCCGGACTCGTGCAGATGGTGGCCCATTACGGGGAGCCCCGTACACTCGGGGGTAAGTGATGAAAAAAAAAAAAAGCTGCCCATCTATAGATAGGACAGGAGCAAATCTGCACATCCCTAGGCAGATAGGGTGAGAGGAAGAATGGCCATTTTGAGAAAATGAAGAATATTGATACAGTATGTTTGTGTCTTGTTTTGTCTTGAAATGCTGTATTGTCATTGTGATGAAAATATGGAAGGGGTGAGAAGTAAATTACTAAGGGAAGGAGGCACCCCAGTGAAACCTAGAGCAGTTAGGGCATGTGTTGATGGAATCCCAGGAACTCTAGTCAGAAAGAAAAAGAAAGTTCAGAAGAAGAAAGATTATCAGGAAAAAAGTTGCAGCAAAAGGCTACTACTCAATACTTTTTGTTACCGGAGGGTGCGTGAATCGGTGCAGTGGCCGCCACGTGTGCGAGCCAGTCATGGCGCAGCAAGGGCTTTCCAAGCAGTGGCAGGCAGCTCTTCCTTGCCCCCCTGCCCAGGGGAGCAGGACACCACTGCGAGAGCCCAAATCTAGACCTGACCTGGAGGCACAGTCTCGCAGGATCTTGCTCCCTGAGGACAGTGGCAGTTTGAGTCCGGGACACTACCTGGACTCTCCCCTGGGCCATCTGGGGCAGCCCGGGACGCTACAGCTGGCAGAAGATGCTACTGGCGTCCCTGAAGTTTGATCATTTCCAATGTCAATAACTACAATGGTTCTCCCACACCTGGAGGCTGATGAGTAATGAGCACTATTAAGGCTTATTTCAAATGAAAAAAACCTTGAGATAATGTACTAAATTGTTCAGAAGGTTGTTTTCTTAGTGGAATGCTACAGGATTTTCTTTAGCATCATTGCCAGAATTCCTGCCTTCATCCCAGTGCCGGTGAGTACGAGGGTGAAAGAATTTCCAGTGTTGCTGAAAACCAGACGAGACTTCGGCTAAGAAATAGACGAGACTTCCGATCAAGCTAGCTGCCTGCAGAACTTACCTGGACTGTGATTTACCTGGACTGTGAGTTAATCTATTGAAACACTGCTTTACCTGGACTGAGACAACAAACTGTAATCTACAACAAATTGTAACTCGGTATCTTTTCAAACGGTGTCATTGCTGGTATAATTTTTCCAAGGGCTTCTTACATGGAGCCATCAAGTGGCTTGGTATTGTGGCATTTTGTATCCTCCCTTTCTGTTTGTAGCAGGTTATTTATGGTGTTTGTGTAAAAACCACTATGGTCATTATTTAAATTAAACAAAAGGGGGAAATGTTAGAGTCTGTAAACAAGTCAGGATGGCGCCTGGCAAAATGCCAGAAGGAGTGGTTTGTGAAGTAATGCCAGTGAGCCATGAAGTGTGGAGATTCCTGATTGGTTGACTGCTGTATCTAGTTTATGTTAATTAGATAAGCTGTGTGGAATGTATACATACTGCTCCTGTCCTACAAAGGGCTCCCTCTCCTGCTGTATCAATCTACACAAGTTGTTTGTCACCCCCCGGTTATTTTGCTGGAGTAGTATCCAGTCTTATGTTAAAGTCTTTAATACAGTTCAGTTGGTACATCAAGGAAGTGCTGGGAATTTTCAGTGCTATTCTGCATGTAGAAATCTGGTTGTCCATATACCACTGTTAATCCTCATACTAATATTTCAGAACTTGTTTGTATTATAACTGCATTTTTAAAAGGGGTTTTGGTTTGTTTGTTTGTTTGTTTAGTGGTGCTGGGGATTGAACCAAGGGCCTTGTGCATGTAAGGCAAACATTTAATCTACTTAGGTATTTCCCTAGTCCCTGAAAGAAAAAAAAAGTTTTGAATGCTGTCATGCATTTCACTTTCTATTAATACAAATCTGTCTTTTCACATATTTCTACATGTATAACATTCTTCTGTTATTTTTTTTTTTTTGCTGTTCATTCACGTTAGGCTTATGAAGCACTGATGTCCTCTTTATCTATTTCCTTATGATATATGTCTTCTCTCAAATAAGACCAAAGAATATTTTATATTTTAAAATAATATATTAATCCAATTGTTTATAAGATGTTTTAAATATACTTTTATATATTAGGATTGTGTTTGACTTTATATTATTTATTGTTCTTTTGTGTGTGCATTTTTTGTCCATTATAGTTTTGCATTCTAGTGGGACACATTGTGACATATTCACACATGCACACACTATAACAATATAATTGGCCAATATCACTCCTAAGTACTTCCCTTTTTCCTCCCCTCCTCCCTCCCCATGCAAACTTTACTCTACTAATCTCATTTCTATTTTTAGGAGACTCCCCATTTTTTCTTTCTTTTTTTTTTTTTTTGGTCTACTTCCACTTATACACTTGACCTTCTGAGTTTGACTTATTTTACTTAACATAATGATCTCAAGTTTCACTCATTTTCCTGCAAATAACACAATTTCATTGTTTTTAATGGCTGAGTAAAACATCATTGTATACATACAACACATTTTCTTTATCCATTCTTCCATGGATGCACACCTAGGCTGGTTCCATAGTTGGAAGCTGTTTTGAATTGTGCTGCTATAAACATGGGTCTGCATGTATCTCTGTAGTCTGATGACTTTAATTCTTTATAAATACTGGGGAGTGGTATAGCTGGGTTAAATGGTGGCTCCATGCCCAGACTTTCATGGAACCTCCATACTGACTCCCATTGTTGTCGCACTAATTTACAGTCCCACCAACAGTGTAAATGTGTTCCTTTCCTCACTTCCTCTCCAACATTTATTAATATTTGAACTCTGCATGATTTCTCTGTGTATCTCACCTACAGAAATATCTTTAAGTCACTTGAACATCTCTATCAGGTTTCTGAATGCTCAAGTCTTCAACTGCCTATGTGTGGAAATCCTTTCCATTCATCAGTGCCTACTGTGACTTCTTTCTGCAGGGTTTTGTAATTTTCTGTAAACGAGCCTGTCACCTCCTTGTCCAAGTTAATTCCTGAATGTTTTATTGTCATGTCCTTGATTAATAGAGTTGCTTCTCTTGAGGTCCATTTACAGACCCCACATAAGTGGTTTGAAGCCCAGCTGTACCCACCGCCTTTGGCCTGAGTGAAGCGAGCTTTTCTCATGTCACTGTGGAGATGAGGCAGCTGGTTTCCCATCTCAATGAGCACAAATCCAACACCCCCGCAGCTGCTGGACAGCTGGCCAGCACCTCAGTGTAGTATACAAGTGCCTGCTTTGCTGAGTTTTCTTTACAGTAGCTAGTTCACTTAGAAAGCCTACAGATAACGACTGTGGATCTTGGAGAAGGCAGAGTCCCATGGTTTCTCTCCCCAAACTTAACTCTTTCTCCCTGTCACCTCCAACTCTCAGTTGTCACCTCTGACATCTCTGGGACATGAGCATAGGAGAGCAGTACATTTCTTCTGTGTCGTGTGCTGGGCTTTCACTTCCTTCTCTGCCCTCCGTCTGACACACCTGAACCTGATGTTGCCCAGTCAGAGCTCCTCCAGGGAGTGCCCACCTCGGCCTCTGTCCACTGTCAAGAGAGAGACCTCAAATCCACATTGGAAGGAAATCAGAGCCATAGACAATCGTGTTCATTCTTTTTGTTGCTACTACCAATGGAATTGTTTTCTTTATCTCTTCCAATTGCTCATGGTTATGTTATAGACATCACTGTCTTATTTTTTTATGATTTTGAATTCTGAATCTTAGCTGCACTCATTTATTAATTATAGCAGTTTATTGGGAAAACTTCATGATTTTTTTAAACAGATAAGATCATGCTATTGGTAAATTAAGATAATTTTGTCAGTTATTTTGTTAGATGTCTTTTATTTATTTTTATTTAATTCATTATTCTGGCTGTGACATACAGTTCTTCATTAAATGAAAGTAGTGAAAGTAGGAAATTTTTCTTGTTCTGATATTAGAAACTTTCAGACATTCATCATTGGTCATTGTCTTTGCTTTGAGATTTACTGTAAGACTCTCACTGTTCAGAGGTAGTATCCATCTTATTATACCTGCTATTCAAATTCTTTCCCTGTTCCTATTGTTTCCCTAAGTGGATTCCTATTTCCTTCAATTTCCAGTTTAATAGCCTATCATGAAACTATAATGAGTTTTCCAGAGTGCCTCTTCTCCACCAGGAGAGAAGATCATCAGTGATTTTTCTCCCTTATTCCTGCTAGCATGTATGGTGAAATGATAGATTATGTTTGTGTATGGGCATTGAAACTCTTGCATTTAGGGATAAGTTCCAGTTATTTATGCTGTGTAACACTTTCCATGTGCTTTTAAACTACGAAGCATATTATTAAGCATTCTTCAATGTTTTATGAGTACAATTTAGTTATTCCTATGATGGGGTTTATTATGACACAGTCATACAAGCATGGAACATAATTTACTCTAATCCAGTCCCCAGTGCCTCCTCTTTCCCTCCTTTCCTCCCTCCCTCATTCCCCTTCCTCCCCTCTTCTGATGCTCCTTCTATATATGTATCTTTTAAATTGATCTTCATAGATACCCATAAAGGTAGAATTCACTGATATACTCATATATATAGACAGGACAATTTGATCAATTCATTCCACCATTTTTCTCATTTCTCATCCTTCTTCCCTTTTCCTCAGCCCCTTTCCTCTATTCCACTGATTTCTCTGCTTTGTTGATGGGATTCCTAAATTTTTCCCTAATTCTGCTCTTCCACACATGAGGGAAAGCACTCAACCCTTGATTTCTGAGTCTGTCTTCTTCACTTAGCATGATGTTCACTAGTTTCATCCATGGGCCATGGTCTCATTCCTCTTTATGGCTGAGTCAAACCCCATTGTGTGTTTGTACTGTATTTTCTTAATCCATCATCTACTGACGGGCTTCTGAGCTAGACCATGACTGGCCAGAGTGAATTGCTCTGCTGTAAACATTGATGAGCCTGTTTCACTGTAGTATGCTGATTTTACTTCTTTTAGGTCAATTCCAAGGAGTATGATTTTAAAAATACTCACCAGCGATATCTGTTTTGTGTTTAATATTTTTTTCCCTTTGGCTTGGCATAAAGTAATGCTAGTCTCAAAAAATGAGTTAGGATATACTTTCTGTCTTTTATTGTGTAAGAGTTTTGTTAAAGTTCTTTTTATGATACTGGGTATTGAACCCGGGCACTTTATCTCTGAGCTCCATCCCCAGGTCTTTAATTTTCATTTTATTTTGAAATCAATCTTGCTGTTTTGCTGAGCTTGGTGTCATTCTTTTAAACTTTTGAAGAATGAAGTTCAAGTTGCATTGATTTTTCTTTGTGATTTTCAAGTTAGTTTTTCTTTATTTTTTTCAATCTCTATTACTCCATTCTTTCCTAAGTTTGTGTCTAATTTGTTTTTCTTGTTCTATGTCTTCAATGTGTAAAGTTAATTGACTGCTGTGAAGTCTTTCTTTTTTGAATCTGAGTATATTCAAATACAAATCTCCTTTTCCCACTGGTCTCTTGGCATCCTTTCAGTTTTTGTGTTGTTGTGCTTTTATTTTCATTTTTATACAGAAATTTGCTGATAGTGGTGGCAATTTCTTCTTTAACTGCCTGTTTTCTCATGAGACAATGTTAATTTACACAAATTTGTGTATTTATCATTTTTCTCTGTCTTTGCTATGTAGTTGCAATGCGTATTTCAAGTTTATCCCTTCCCTATCACTGGGTGGAGTGTTATAGAGAAGTCTGTTAGGTCCAGGTGGTATGTGGTGCTGTTTTAGTTTTCTATATTCCTATCTGTTCTCTGTTGTAGCTTCTAGTTAAATTCAATTGGGTATTGAAGTATATGAATATGAGTTCAGAGCTGTCTCTCCCTTTCCTTTCTGCCATTTTTCTCAAATTATCATGAAGCTCTGATATGTGGTGAATATGTGCTCATGATTGATAATCCCACATGTGCATGACCTTTTATCATTATGTAATGGCCATTGTATTTTTAGAAGTTTTTGACTTTGAATTAATTTGCATTCTGATATTTTTATAGCACCCTGGTATCTTTCAGTTGCTTTTTTAATGGAATGCATTTCTTTATCTTTTTTATTTTAGCCTTTGTGTTTACTAAAATATGAGTTGATATTCTAAGAGACAGTAAAAGGTTGGATGATTTTTAAAATCCAATTTGCTCACCAAATGCAGTAACACTCACCTGTAATTCTAGCTGTTTGATAGAGACAGGAGGATCTCAAGGTAAAAACTAGCTTCAGCAAAAGTGAGGCACTAAGCAACTCGTTGAGACCCTGTCTCTGATAGGGCTGGAAATGTGGCTCAGTGGTTAAGTGATTCTGTGTTCAATCCTCAGGACCAAAAAAATTTAAAAATTCAATTTACTGATGTGTGTATTTTGATTGGAAAATCTAATCCAATTACATTTAATGATGTTAATGACAGAGGACTTCTTCTTGTCACTTGTTGTTTTCTATGTGTCTTTGAGCTCTTTCATTTTTATTTATTTATTTATTGATGTCCTTTGAGTTTGATTATTATTTGTAGTGACATATTTTGATTCACTTCTCATTTTTATTAAGTAATATAAATACATGTTGTGTGTGAGTGTGTGAGTGTCTGGTTAACATGGGAATGATATCTATCAACCTAAGTTTATCTTGGTTCATTACACTTTGTTTTAAAAAGTCACAAACTTAATTTTGATGATGCACAAAATTTCTACTTTCTTAGATTTCATCTTACTACATTAACAATGTCACAAATTACATATTAACATGTTATCTCCCAAATAACAATCTTAAAATCATTTGGATGTTTTTTTGTTCTAAACTGTAAGAAAAGTTAAATGTGGAGAAATCAACTGAAATAACAATATTAATAGCTTTTATATTTTCCTTTATCAGAGAACTTTATTTTTATATGACTACATATCACTGTGTATTGTCATTTTTATTTTAGTTTAACCATTTCTTGTGGGACATTTATAGTGCTGATTAACTTGCTTACTTTTTATTGTTTCTGGAATATCATTATTTCTCTCTTATTTTAAAGAGTAGTTTTGCCATATATATAATTCTCATCTGTTAGTTTCTCTTTCCCAGTGTTAAATATATCAAACCACTCTTGCAAAGTTTCTACTGAGAGACTGACCAGTAATATTCTAGAGGATTAGTTTCATGAGTTGCTTTTCTCTTGTGCCTTTTAATATTTTCTTTGCCTTTGCTTTAGACACTTTGATAATAATGGCACTTGGTCTTCATCTCTTTGGATTTATTTTACTTGGAGTACATTGAGTGTCTTGGATTTGCAGATATATTTACATATATATTTATTTAAGTATGTTTTATTTTTGTATGTTTTTACAGAAGGTCTCAAATCTTTCTCTACAATCTGATATCATCTTGTAAGTTTCTAAGAATATTTACTTTTTTATTTTCTTTTTGTTAGACTTAATAATTTCAAATTAACTGTCTTCCAGTTTCTTGATTCTTCTTTTGGTGAATTTGAGTTTGATATTGAACATTTAAGTACATTTTCAATTTATTTTTGACTTGTGTCTTCAGAATTTTTTTATTTCCTTTACTTTACAATTTCTATATAATTGTTGGTACTTTCACTTTTTCCAGGTGTAATTTTTCTATATTGCTTTCACTCTTTCTTAGTATTTTCCTTTAGCTTTTTGAATGTATTTAAAGCAATGGATATTAAATCTTTGTCTAGAAAATCTGGAGTTGGTGTCTTTAGTATTTGTAGATTTGTATTGTTTCTTTAACTAGACACATTTCCCTGTTTCTTTGTGTGTCATATGATCTTTTATTGACAAGGGGGCTTTTTATAAGACATCAACTATATTCTGCCATTTAAGGCTGGTTCTATGTGTGCTAGAAACATCATTGATCTGAAGGCTCACTAAGAGGCATCTTTTCTCAGCTTGTGTGTTCCTTTCCCTGTGCATGTGTCTCCCCACAATTCTCCCAAGGTCATGGATGCTTTTATATGTATTCACTTTCCTATGACTCTTATCTATTCTTTTTCATAGAGCCCTGATCACTGGTGCACAGGAAGCCAGTCTGCTGAATACCAGTCCTGTAGAGAGACACCACCCACTATAGGGGCATGGGCACCCAGCACGGGGCCTCACCTTCCCCTGCTCCTTGGGACCATGCTTTCACACAGGAGTGCTCCAGGAGCTCTTATTTTTCTTTAGTTTTTATTTTCTGCTCAGGGAGATTATGTGGGAAGACATTAGTTAAAACCATACAGAGCACCCAGAGAAGAATCTCCATAAATCTATTCAGTGTGATGGTGGCTTCAGCTGCAGTGTCTGCACAACAGTAGGTCCCTAGTCAATGACAGTTGAGGGGTGACAAACATCATTTGCTGAGGGTCCCTTCCTGGCACTTGAATTATTAATATAAGATTTATAGAGACACTGTGGTTGCTTGTTTCTAAACACTGGGGCATGAGCTTGTCACTTGGTCCTCTGGGTAAAATGAGAGGCCAAGAGTAAATGGTGACCCCTATAAAATCAAGCAACCTGTGCAGTCTCAAGTCACTGCTTAGAAACTTGCTTAATGGAGATTTAGACATCAAAAAAGTCTAGGCCAATGCCAAGCTCAAAACCCCTTGAGTTCACCGTCAGGGTGTGCACTTTCCTGTGGGAAGGGGCAGCTCCTCATGCTTGTCAGTGGGTTACAAGGGCCTTGTTTGATGCAGGTTTGAGAATATTCAAGGATAGGTTTTCTGCTTTTCTTCAAATTTTCTGGGTAAACAAATTCTAAATCCTTTGAATTCAGGATACACATGCTCATCGTCATTAATATGATCACATATTTGCTGAAATCTTTACATCCTAGCCAGTATGTAGGTAGAGAAATTATAATGTGCATTAATATTAAAAAATGATTTCCAAAAAGTAAAATAAAATTTCAGTCACTTAAAAAAGAAATTTGCAATATGGGAAAAAATGTCAACATAAAAATTTTTAAAAATGAAGATTTTGTTATTGTAAAGGTTCAAAAGTGGACTTCACATGAAATTATAGTCTACATCAAAATCAGTATTTAGCTGCAATAAAATTTAAAGTTTCACAATGGTGTCATGGAATGGATTGCTTGAGAAGGAATTAGTATTATGTGCAATGTATTATAAATGAAATTTATTATAGCTTATTTGGCAAAGATTTTTCAGATATTTAGAAACAGGAGATAGAAAGAGATGTCTTGGACCATGCAGCATGAGCCCAGCTCTGGCCAGGGTGGGCCACACTAGTGGTGCCAATGGATGCCCACCTGCAGCTGACACTGTGTAAGAAATGGTTAGTAAGGAGGAAGCATATTTTCCTCAACTTTCGTGGGGAGTAGGCTGGAACTCAACTTTAGTTCTTTCTTCATATTATTTAAAAGGTCTGAAGTCTACATGGATCAAAAGCTTACTTTGTATGTAACTCACAGTTTTCTCCTTGTAAAATATTGAAGATAAAAAGTATATGCTTTATATTCAATTTATCATCCTAAACTTAAACAACTCAAACAAGATGCTATACTTATGATCCACATGTTCTGTGTAATTAAACTAGGGTAACACATGGAAGTTTTTTTTAAAAAAATTTTTTTAGTTGGACACAATATCTTTATTTATATATTTTTATGTGGTGCTGATGATCAAACCCAGGGCCTCGCATGTGCTAGGCAACCACTCTACGGCTGAGCCACAACCGCAGCCCCAAAATGGAAGCTTAAAGTGTAATCCTCTGTCTTGAATAAGCATAATGGAAACATGATGTAATGTAATATATATTAATTTCTGTTTAATATCTTAAATTACTTAGTTTCTCTTATTTGCTATAAAATGCATCGTCATTTGATACATTTTATTCATACACCATGTGTCTTTGTAGGGAATTTCACAACCGTGCATGCTTATTGTTGACTTCCAAAATGCAATAAATGTATGTCTCAAAGTAATGATAGGATTTCCATGGGATTTTCTAAACTATGAAATTGAAAGCCTTAACTATGATCTTATGTACGTCTCATCTGGAAAAGCTGCTAGAGTTAAAGGGTTTTCAGACTCTATAGATCACCAGCTCACCCCTATGCAGAACACTGGTAAGATGTGCTGACTGAGTAACCTGAGGTCCATGCTGTTCCTTGGTGAGTGACCAGGTGCCCAGGGACATGGTGCATGGAGACAAGAAGGTGCCAGCCCTACAAACCCTGGGACCGAGGCTGCAGTGAATCAGAACTGACCTGAGCACCGAGGCTGCAGTGAATCAGAACTGACCTGAGCACCGAGGCTTAGAGCAATCTGTGGCATCTCTAGAAAGACAAAGTGCGGAGGCAGCAGGGGGGAAAAAAAACGGACACTCGGGTCCTGATTGGCTTCCATGTGACACCGAGTGAGCAAAGCGTTGAGTGCTGAAGATGGACACAGAGAGATACTAGGGTGTGTTAACACACACTGTGTTCAGCAGCATTGAATATGATTCCATGATGAGCATGAGCATCTGTACATATGATAATGAACCAACATCTGAGGTGCAATGTGAAGCCTGAAATGAGTTCAGTAATGGCCAAACCGCGCCTGCACTGACCTACAACAGATCTAAAGATGATAAAGTTCTCCATCTATGTTTAACTTTCTTTCTGCACCAAGGATATGAGTGACTAATAATAGTGGTTAAAAGTAGCCTACAGCACCACCCAAAGTCAAAGTAAACAATATTCTCCTATTTAGTGTAGTTGAAATAAATTTACTTTGGTTGATACATTAAAAGGACATTGTACATATTCTGAGGCACCATGTGATGTGCGCATTCCTTGACATTGCATAATGTTTAATCAGGATGGACACATCTATTCCTCAAATATTTGCCATTTGTTTATAGTGAAAACTTCCAAAATCCTTCTTCCAGGTTTTGGAAATAGCCCCTCCAAGCGCTGTCATCGATAGTCGCTGTAGAGTATCAGGGCAGATCTTTGCTCCTGTGGAACTGCACCACTGACCACCCTGGGCCACCCTCCTTCCTCCCACCCGACTCTCCACCCTCTGCTGACCACCCTGCAGCTCTGCACTCAGTGAAGCAGCTGTTTTTGTTCCAAGTGTGATGGCGCTGGGCAGCGCTGGCTTGTCTGGGTCCGGCTACTTCACCAAGCACAGTGACCTCCAGCTTCACCCACGCTGCCACAGACTGCAGATTCTTGTCTTTCTGAGGCTCAGTTTTATTCTGTTAATAAATGTACCAGCACTGTCATCCACTCATCATACATTTGGTGACACTGAAGACTGAACTTGAGTGCACTCTCCACTGAGCTGTGCAACAGGCCCCCAACCTTTGCATTTTTAATTGTGACTCAAGGTCTTACTAGGTTTCCCAGGATGGCCTTGTATCTTCTATCCTCATTCCTCAGCTTTCCTGGATGTTGGAATTGGAGGCTGCACCTCTTTGGCCTTTCCGATTTCTCAAGTGTTCGGTGGACACTCTGGCATCCATTTCTAAGATACCCTGAATGGAGCTGCAGGACTGTGGTCCTGCTGACCTCCTTCTGCACACTCATGTCATTTCCTTTGTGTAGGTACTCAGCAGCAAGTCTGCTACAGCATATGGTAGTTTTATGTAAAAATAGAATATTGATAAGATAATAAAAGCAAAAAGATAACATGATCTCTAAAGATAATAAAAGGGAAAACAGAAGGCATGCTTCAATGTTCCCTTTTTCTCCAATGAACATTTATGAAGATGTTTCCTTGAAGAATTTTGTTGCCGCATATTGTTATTTATCTTAAGTCATCAGACAGAAAATGAAGAAGGTCAGTTATAATCTCTCTCTCTCTTTCTCTCTCTCTCTCTCTCTCTCTCTCTCTCACTCTCTCTCTCTCTCTCTGTCTCTCCCCATACACCCCCTTCTCTCCCTCCCATCTCTCTCTCTCTGCAGGTAGGAGCTGGGAGTAACTGAGCTTGGTTTGAAGCATACTTTCCCTGAAGGTAAATGGAAAGATATGAACGTTCAGTGATGAAAGAGAGATATTAATGAGCACATATTTAACAATTTCACTTGGTAGTTCCATGCAGTGGTTAATGGAATAAAATAAATATATTTTCAAAGTGTTTAGAAAAGTCAATTGTTTTAATATAGTCATGACTTTTGCACAAAAATTTTTAAAGAAATTCTTCTAATTTACCTTAACACAAAATTGTGTACAAAGTTGTGACCAAGGGGCATGGCCAGTACATATGCCCCTATAGTGGTGGGAAAGCTACCTGTGTGTGAAGAATGCGACTCCAGGTCATACCTGCCTCCTGCTCAATTGGTATTTAACATATGCTCTTTAGCTGGAGGGATACTTTATTTACTAGGTGTTGTTTTGCATCTAAAGGTACAAGAAATGACTCAGTAAACAATTGCTACGAAGGCAAAGATACAACACAACATCATCAAGAGTTTCCTACTATGTGAGGGAGGTCCAGACCTCCTTCCCATTTACCAGGAGACTTTGAGGTCACCCAGAGCATGTTTCCTCTTTGGCTTTCAATCAGTGACACCAGAGAGTCCACAGCCTTAGTTGAGTAAGACATTTAAACAACTAACTTGAAAATATCTGAACCCAAGATATATGATTTCATCCAAGAAGTTGGAGACAAGAGAGCATGATGGGAAGAGGAGCAGACCCCCAGTGCCCCTCTGGCAGTTCTCCTGGACTGCAGTGAGTCAGACCAGGCCCCCCCTTCAGTGATAACCTGTCAGCGTCTTTCACTCCAATTGGATCACGATCAGCACCAAGGTTGCAGGAACCCTGAGACAAGAACAGGCCAGCTTAGAGGAGCCTGGAACATGCACAAACATGGAGAGGGATCTGCTCTATCCGTGGAGGAACAGGAGCATGTGCTGCTTTGTCAGGAGCTTCCCGGTGACCAGCTTCTCCAATCCTGCCTTCATGGCCTTGTTCCTCAGGCTATAGATGAGTGGGTTGAGGGACGGGGGCAGCACAATGTAGACCGCAGAGAGCACCAGGTCAGTGGAGGAGGAGGACCCTAGGAGGGGCTTCAGGTAAGCAGTGAAGGCAGTGGAGAGGAGAAGCACTACCACTGCCAGGTGGGGGAAGCAGGTGGAGTAGGCTTTGACCCACCCTGCTGTGGATGGGATCCGCCTGACGGTGGAGAAGATGAAGATGTAGGAGACGACAATGCAGGCAAAGCAGCCAGTGTCCAGGATGGCACTTATGGAGATGAGCAGGACTTCTGCAGTCATGTTATGGGAGCAAGAAATAGCCAACAACTGCGGAATGTCACAGAAGAACTGCTGAATTTGACGGTTTCCACAGTAAGAAAAGGAAAAGGTGCTCACAGTGTGCATGGCACATACAAAGCCACTGCTGAGCCAGGACAGAGTGACCATCTGCACACAGGTGTCCCTGCTCATGATGGCTTCATAGTGCAGGGGATGGCAGATGGCGGCATAGCAGTCCATGGACATCACTGTTAGGAGACTCACCTCTGCAACTGCAGAGAAAGGCACCAGGAAGACCTGGGCCACACAGCCGAGGAATGAGATGGAGTGGCAGTGGGTGACAGAGTTGGTGACAGCTTGGGGCACCACAGCAGAATTGAGGCAGATATCAGAGAGGGACAGATTCCTCAGGAAGAAGTACATGGGCGAATGGAGGCCCGGGTCCAGGGTGGTGATGGTGATGTTGAGGCCATTCCCCACCAGGGCAGCCAGGTAGGCTGCAGTGAGAGTCCCAGCTTGTAGGAGCTGAAGGTTGCATGGGCCAGGGAAACCCAGGAGAAGGAAGCCCGTGAGCCCTGACGTTCTGTTCATTCTTGATGAAATGTTCTGCAATAAAAAGGACAAGTTGGGTGGAAAGATCAGGCTTGATATTTGTTCCTATTTAATGTGTGTGTGTGTGTGTGTGTGTGTGTGTGTGTGTGTGTGTGTATGTGTGAGAGAGAGACAGAGAGAGAGAGAGAGATATCTTGCAGTAAAGGGGATTCAATGTTGGCTTTAACAATAAAGTTTTTCTATAAAATTACAGTTCATTGATCACATTTTCCATGGTGTCTTATCGTGTTTTCTGAGTTTTTCCTTCACAAAGTCTGAATGTCCTAATGGAATGCAGCAGCACACAGACATTGTCACAGGAGCAGGGCCAAGCAGCCCAGGCCTCTAGAGAATAGTCCTGCTGAAGTGTGAGGAGTGAAGACAAGGATGTGCACTGTCCACTACTCATGTGCCCTGGCTAGTCCCAGGTGCTTTGCACCTTATTTCCCAGTCAATGGACTTTGATTTCTACTATTCTTCCATTGTGTCAGTTTCTGTAAGAATATGTGTGCTTTTGTCTTCTCTGTGTGAATGTGCTTTCCTCCTCCTTTTACTTTTCTGAGTCCATTTGGTCACCTTGGTGACTGATTAAACGTCTTAACCCAGATCCTGCTCTTGGCTTTTGTTTCCTCACCTTTCTTCTTGTGTTTCATGTTCTTTTATTTTCCTGATTTTTGTTTCTTTCTTTTTTCTTTGGAGGGATGGCTGTAGCCTGCATTTTGAGACATATTTCTACAAAAATACGAAGGCGACAGAGGCAGAAATTCCTGCCAGGCTTTAATTTAAATGCTGATTCACAGCATCCTAATCTGTCACAAAACCAACAATAATAACTGTTCATGAATGATACTGTATCACTGAAGGTCACTGTTACTTGGTTCTTTTTAGTGGTCACATATTGGCAATTTAAACACATCTTTATTAAGCTCACCATTATTTTCTATCATGTCTTACTCTCTTCCTCATAAGTGAATTAAACTTTCCCTTATATTTTCAATAATATATTCATTGATTACAGTGTTGTCAGTATCCTGTTTTGCATGATGAGATTGTTGATATTTGCTTTGAATATTGCTATATCCTTAAGCCAAAATTCTACAATAAAGTGGAGTCTTTGAAATAAATCCTGAGTTCATGTTTTAGAAATTAGCATTGAAAATATTGTTTTATGCCCTGTCATCTGTATTAAGGAGACTAGGTTTAGAGATCTTAAAATTGTCGTCTAATCACCCCCCCAAAAAATTTCTTATTAGGACATTTGGATAAGAATTTTCTCCAGACCTATGAAAACCTTAAAAAAATTACAGTCAGCCACAGTATAAGGGAAAATTGTAACTCACTGAAGGCCTTGTCCTGCAGGACATGGGAGCAGTCCAAAGCTCTTGTAGGCTCTGGGGAACTTACTGGTGGTAGGCAGAGGCTGTGGCTTCCCTCATCTCTGGGGGTGTGGAGCCCTGAGCTGCCTGCTGCCTGTGCTGTCAACAGGGCTGTGGAGAGGAGTGAGCAGCAGCAGGAGGGTGGGGGTTATGTCTTTCCCTGACCCGAAGGTTGAGCTTGGCATGGGTCCAGAGGGAGATGCTGCCTCTACTGTGACTGTCACCCTGTTCCCCTCAGTGGCTGAGGGACACACCTGGCTGTCCCTGATGTGGTCACAGTGTCTCTCCCCTGACAGCCCTCTCAAGGAGCAGCTTCCCACACTGGAGTAGGGTCCAGAGAGGCCAGTGAGGCCCCCAGACTCCATCAGTCACTGAGGTTCCTGTGGGAGAGACCGGGGCAAGGCTTCCCCAGGGATGCTGTCAAGGTCCGGTCCACCTTCACCAGGCTGTCTGTGGCCATGGCCTTGCCTTCTCGGAAAATCTGAAGAGACTAGCCCAGCCTTCTTTATTGGAATCACTACCCTGTTTCCAAGGCAGTAGTGACATACTTTTTCAAAACCAATTTCCTCTTCATGAGTAGGTTCATTTCTGGCTTTCGGTTCTGGTCCACTGTCCAAATGACCCAGATTTTCAAAGTCCTGTGCTATTTTAGTTATGTACAGCTCTGTGGTAGGGTTAGAAATAAGGTCTTAGGCTTTCCCTGCTTTGTAGTTTTTGCTCATTATTTCCTTTCTTGTGTGTGTGTGTGTGTGAGTGTGTGTGTATGTGTGTGTGTGTTTTCACATGATTTTTAAAATGGTTTATTCTCTGTGAAAAAGGAGAGTTTATACAGTGATTTCATTAAATCCGCAGACCTTTGGTATATAATATATAATGCAGTCATTCTTCCAATGAAAATTTTTAATTCTCAGTAACTTCTTTAACCTTCTGGTTGAATTTATCACTACATATTGCTTTGAACCCATTATAAATGGGTTATTCATCTTCATTTTTATGATAGTTTGCTGTTTGGTTACAGCATACTTCAACTTTTTGAATGCTTATATTGTATTTGTCAACTTTATTGAAAGTGCTATATCAATTTAGCAATTTATGTGTGTGTGTGTGTGTGTGTGTGTGTGTGAATTATATATATTACCTGTGTCCTCAGCAAACAATGAGAACTTCTCTTCTCTCTGTCCTATGTGGATGCATGTTCTTGCTTTATCTCACATGCTTGTTCTGCAGTCTTTCAATACCTTGCTGGGTAGAAGTTTCAGGAAGGTGCCTTCATGCCTCTTTTGAAACTTCCCAAAGATTCCTCCCCTTTGCACATTGCTGGTCTGAGCAGAGGTTGTGGTTCTTCTGTCCTGGCCTGGGGCAAGTGCATGAGCCTGTGGTTCCTTTCCTCACTCCAAGACTCCTCCTCTGCCCCTCAGCATGCATTCCTTCATGCTGCTTTCCTGTAGGGCTTTGCGTCCTGCAAAAGGATGTGAGCTCTCCCCTTCAGTGCTGATTGCATTAATTTGGATTTTCTTTCTTTCTACTTGTTAATCAACTTACAGATGTGTTGGTTTTGTTTCTTTTTCAAAAATATACTTATTTCATTAATATTTGGTATTTCTATTATTTCTGCTTTGCTATCTTTTTCTTTCTCTTCTCTTTCTCCAACTCTCTAGTCCTCTTCTTTATTTCCCCTGTTAACTTTGGAATGAGTTAGTCTATTTATTTCCTAGTTACTTGAGATACTTTTTTTTTGCAATTTTTATACTTTCATTTTTTACCTTGTAAACTCTCTTCTTAGTTTGCTTTGGAGGTGCCCCCATATTTTGGCATGATGCTTTCCCATTTTTATCCATATCACAGTATTTAGACTTGGCTTTTACTGTTTTATCAACCTACTAGGTGTTCAGAAGTCTATTTTAAAATTTCTCTGTATTTTCATTTGTGATTTTCCAAATCCCTTCCTGTCCTCAGTTTCTGCTCTCATGCCACTGTGGTTCAAAGGAAACCACATATTATTATAATCTTCCTGAACTTGTTCCTGTGCTGTGCCCTAACATGGAATCTGCCTTCTAGAATGTTTTGTCTGTGCTTGAGGAGGAGGTGTGCTCTGTTGCTCTTCCATGGCATGACCTCTCCATGTTTGCTAGGCCCACTTGGCCTGAAGTGTTTTTCCAATCTAGTATTTCTCTGTTAGTTTGCTGGCAGTGCAACCTGTGCATATTGGAAATTGAGGTGCTCAGTTCCCATGCTGTCAAGGAACTAATCTTTCCTGCCTTCCCATCCCTGATGTGTGTTTCCCTGCGTGGATGTGTGACATGATGTGTGCTGGGTGTTACGTCCTCTTGAAGAGCTGAAGGCATGTCATTACTGGACTTCACCTCTGCCTGTCCTTAGAGTCTGGCTGAGGTGTGTACAGCTGCCCTTGCTCTCTTTGGCCTTCATAACATACAACACCCTCCCTGTGCCATTGCCTCACTCTGTGAGGTGAGTCTTCAGGAGGCAGCTCATAATTGAACTTCATAGTTTCATAAATCAGCCCCTCTGTTCAGGTTGCAGAACTAAATCCACTTACACTCAAGGAATCATTGACAGAAGAGGACTGATTTCTAACATTGACCCTCTCTTCTTGCCTGCCTGCAGTTTGATATTTCTGTCCTGGTAACTTTTGCATGTTTTACATTCCTTCCTACTGAAGGTATTTGCTTTGAGGTTACTATGAGGTTTCAGTGGAACCTCAAATTGTTCTAACAATTGCCTACAAGCTGATAACCACTTAATTTGATTGTAAACAAATCTACACTATCTTCCATCCCACATCTTATATTTTAAAATTATTAAATTATGGCAGTAGTTGTTATTGACATAGGGGCACTTTACCACGAACCCATATCCCCATTGCTTTTTAAAAAACTTACATTTTGAGGCAGGCTCAATAAATTATCCACAGTGGCCTCAAACTTGTGACACTCCTCCCTAGCTCATTGCACACACCACAGGCTCAGCTGTGTGCTTCTCTCTCATATTTGTATTCTACAGGACAAATTTCTTAGCACCACTCAAGAAACACCCTCTTTGGCAAAGTAAACACAGCTGAGAGACTTTAATTTGTGGAATTTATTAATGCACATACATACATACACCTGTGTTTGTACATAGGTAAATCTCTAAACCATCTGCATACCTAAGCACCTCCCCTCCTAGAATCTGATAGACCCTCCACAGGGCCCCATGAGCTTCTGTTCTGCAGCCATATAAACTCCTGCATTATCAACCTCTACCATGGATTTTATTAAAATTTCTTCCACTAATGGGCATTTCCATGTTTTCCAGGAATTGTTCTGTTTCAATGTCTTTCAAATTTCCCAAGGTGCCTCTAGAAATTCTCAGGCCATAGTATCTATAAATAAAATATCCAGGGAGTGGTACAAGGACAACTCTCTAGAGAGCTCCAATCCCATTATCTCATTTTCCCTGCTGGTGTGAAGTAAGGTCAGTACTTGATATTTAATAGACATGCAGAAGAACCAGCCAACTCCACACCCCCATCTCCAGCCTTCTCCTCCCTAGGTCTTGCTGACCTGCTGATAAGGAGGTTCTGCTCTGCCCTCACCTGGATGTGTCTATATACAAAAAGTAAGTCTTGCTCTGTGCAAGATCTGATTAACTGAGACAAAACCTCATGGTTGTCTCACTGCAAGTGACGTCTTTAGTTTGTCTTTCATTGATTATAGAATGTTGCAGGGCTAGAGATTAGACAGACTCTGATAAAATGGGTGTACTATCTCTATTTTACAACCACTCAGAGCTCAAATTCACTGCTGCATCTGCACACCAGCTATGCACAAGCACAACACACCTACTTCGAGTTTACAGTCTTTTATATTCCAGATGGGAATCACTGCTAATTCTTATTTCTGAAGCTGTTTAAATGACTTTAACTCTGTTATGGAATGTTGAAAGCATCAAATGGCTCTTCCTGTGTAAAGATGAGAATAAAGATTCACAGGTGTTTCACTATCATGATCTTCTTGAAGATGTCCACAAATGACCCTGTTTTAGGTTCCCAAGTTTTTAGGAATTATGACCTAATGCACACTGCCTCTGATAAACACACCTAAGAAGTTGGGGGCCAACTTGCCAAATGTGCACCTCTGACTGCTGTGGTAGAATCAGGTCTCACTGGGAAGCATGGGGTGAACCTGTCTCCAGAAAACCCCAAATGTGCAGAGAAAAGATATGAAGTGCTCACACTTAGTGACCATGGATAATGCACCAGCTGCTTTTAGAGAACTGCCCTTGAAGACATAGAATTCTGTTTAGCAGGAGATTATCTACAAGTACATTGGACACTCGAGACATCATAACCATGAAGACACTGGAGGGCTGTAGTCCTTGAATGACTGGCTATGGTCCAGGCAGAGATGGTCTTTCTGTGTGGTTTGTGGTCAGCCGACAGTCTTTGTGGGGATATTTGAAAAAAAAAAAGAAAGAAATTAAAAGACTGATTGTGCCTGTCCTTGTAAAGCTTAAGTGGGTACAGAATGGAAGGCAGCCTGAGTTGTCTGAAGGGGGCAATGGTCTATCATAGGAGAACAGAAAGGATGAATTCAGGCAGGACAGTGGCAGGTGGGATTCCAGGGACAACAACAGCAGTGGCCCCATAGGAAGAATGTGCCTCTGCTCTGAGCATCTTCAGTTCAGGCCACCTGCCTGCCCTCTCCAACACCTAGCAGCACTCTGAAGGAAAGTGCACAGATTCCCGAAAGTGCAGGAACATGAGGTGCTCCCCTCTGGGTTACCACACCTGTTTCAAATTATTATTTCAAATGTGTTTTTCATGATTTATTATGTGCTAATGAAAACAGTGCTTTCTCTTTTGCAATTACATACACATTGAAGCAGAAAGGCAGGTCAAACTGCTATTAACCCTTGGGAACAAATGCATTCATGGGCCAGGGAAAGCAGCAGCATGCTCCCATAAAACATTGCTTTCATTGGTTGGTTGGCATCCTCTAGAAAGCAGAGTATGCGAGGACACTGGGTTAATGTTTAATTTTGTTAACAAAGAAAATGATGTTTTACTGTTCAGAAGACACAAATTGTCATGTTGGAAATTCTCACCAACACAATCTTAATTTCTGGAGCTTCTAATATTTGCAAACATCTGGAATTCACTGACTTCTGGTGAAACCCACTGTACTCTGCTCTCCTCCACACCTACTTCTAGTTTACCAGTCTTTTATGTTCCAGATGGGAATCACTGCTAATTCCTATTTCTGCAGCTTTTTAAATGACTTCAGTTGGTTAAAATGTTTGGTCATCCACCCAAGAATACATCCCACACTCAGGAGTTGACATCTCTCTCTTCCCTTACCCAGGGGTGGCCTCCACCATCCAGTGTTCCTCAGGTCCCCCTGGGATGAGGGAGGACTGGGGAGGTGGTTCAGGGAGAGAGAAAGGGCACATCTTGTCCCCAGATCTGCTGGACTAGCCTCAGCCCAGGTGCACAGTCACTCTCCCCTGCTCCTTGAACCTTGAAGCAGGAGCCACAGACTCACCTGGGTGTCTGACTTGAGCTGGTGTGGGCATCCTGCTGACCACTGCTGAATCCCTGACCAGCCAAGAGCTGATACCCTTCTGGTTTCCCCCAGGACCTTTCTGCTTGCTCATACACACACTACTCCTTGAATTACTTTTTCTTGCATCTGATAGAGAATTATGTAACAAGCTGCATCAGGAGTTCCAGGTAGGAGAAGACCCTGGGGTACCTTCCACACACAATAGGTATTCTAGTGGTTGAACTCTAAGCAAGTTGCCATTTCTCAAGTATTGCACAGATGTCTCTGTCCTAAGGAGAATTCCAGCACTGCCTCCAACAAATTCGCAGAGTTGTAACTCAAGCAGCATCCTCACCTGTTTCAATGCTCTTTAGTGTCCTCCAAGTCCAATTCTACCTACCCACTGATCATTGGGAAGAGGACCAACTGTTCTCTTTCAATTCTTACTAATGTTGAATACTGAGGGGAGCTTTGGGAATCAGAGATGGGGTCGTGACCTTGGCTCTGCAGTTCTGCAGCATATAGGGAATATCTTCTCTGGACTTTGGGTAAATTGGGAAAGGAAGGGCTCAGAGCAGCAGATGAGCTTCTACCAGCCAATAGTATTCAATAATTGTCACAAGCATATTTCCTCCTGAGTTTATGATGACTGCAGGTTCCTGACTATCCTATGCAGGAGGTTGCACACTCACACAGCTGGAAATACTAGAGCGAGCTCCTGCAGAACCATGTCTAAAGCCGAATGTGTTAAGGGTAACTTCCATCAGGTTGCACTCAGGCTGCTCACTCCTTTATTCTCCGCTGAGCACAGACTGCACATAGGGAATGAGGCCTGTCTTGCTCTGGAGGATCAGGCCCACAGAGGGAGAAGACAGCAAGTAGGAAACAGACACTAACCAAACCCCTAGGAGCAGGGATTTGGTGTGCACACCTGGACTCTGGGCTTAAGTTAAGTTCCTGCATTCAGTCAAAGACAGTTTCCCTGGGTTCTAGCAGAGCTGTTTTATATAAAAGATCCCACAAAATTGAATTTTATGTATTCTAATTTCAATATGTTCATTGTGTTCAACTTGACTTCATTGTGTTTGAGGATAGGAAGCAATTCTAGGACTCCTCCACAGGAGGTGACAGTGGAGAAAAGTTTGCATGGATGTTTTGAAATTTTATTGAATGTTGGAATAAAGTTAAATTTTCCAACTTTAACAAACTTCCAAGGTGAATAAGAATTCCCTATGAAAGTGTGGTTGATGGGCAGCTGTCAGAGCTTTATCATAGGGCCTGGCTGCAAGAGTTAAGCATTGAGTCTGGATTGTCAGTCACTCAGGTGAGGAGGCCTGGGAGTAAGAATGGGACTGCAGGAGGAGGTGAGCTGTGGCCACTCCCCAGCACCTTCCTGCTGCTGCATCACAGCAAGTGTCCTGTCCTGTCTAAAAAATGAGGCTTGAGGGACATCATCCCCCAACAGGGATTAGGAGCCAGAACTTCACTATGGCACTGCTGGACACATCTGTGCAGAGAAAAGCAGCTGTTTAAAAACGTGTTTGAACCTCAGATTTGCTAGGTATGTGTTTTTGATCTTCCCTTGTTTGTAAAATATATCCATATTTACTAAATATGCTATTCTGTAGTAAGTGAAGTCTATAAGATTTTGTGAATTATATTAAATATTTCATATTTTAAATTAAATCAATAAAGTATATATGTAAGGCTTTCCTTTTAGAAATTTGACACTATTTTTTTTACTAAATAATTTTAATGATTTTATTGGTGCATTATAGTTATACATGATAGCGGGTTTCATTTCAAAATATTAGTATGTGCATGAAACTAAACTGTCACCTTTCAGCCCCCTATACTTCCCCTTCCCCTCCCCTTTCCTATCCCCTGACCTCCTTCCTGTTGTAATGGCCTTCTGTCTATTTATTTGTTGTTTTTTAAATTAGCACTGTGCAGATAAACATAAGGGAAGCCTTCCCTGGGGGTTTACACATGTACACAGCATAGTTTGTTGAATCTCATTTCTCAGCTCCTCCTCTCCCACTGTCTTCCCTTCTTGGGGTCCACTCTTTCCCCCATTCCTTATTTTGTTCTAACCCACGTAAGAGAGAAAACATTCTACCCTTGGTTTTCTTACTCTGGCTTATTTCACTCAGCATGAAGTTCTCCACCTCCATACCTTTGCTCCACCTCCATCCATCTACAGTAAATAACATCATTTCATTCTTCTTGGTGGCTGAGCAAACTGAGCCATATTAGTCCACATTTTTTAGATCCATTCATGTCTTCACAGTCTCCTGGGCTGGTCCCCTATCTTGGCTCTTGGGAGTCATGCTGTAAATGTGGATGGATGTGGCTGAGTCACTATACTAGGCCAATTTTAGTTCTTTTGGATGAATACAAAGGAGTTGGAGAGCAGTATCATTTCAGGGTTCCAGTCCTAGTTTTTTATTATAGCTAGTGTTTTCCAAAGTATTATTCCATGCTGCAAGTAAATACATGAGACCTCTTACCTGAATTACACATGGCACAAAGAACAAGCATCTTCTAAAACAGAAGGCTTTGCCTCTGCAGGTCATACACTGGGCTCTGAGGAGTGGACTTCTATTTTATTCTTTCAGAGACAAGAAGCGCCTCCAACCTCCTTTTGGATGATGTCCTCAGTATGTAGAGACTCAGCCACACTTCACAGACAGATGGAATCCCGATTGGCGGGAACACATTCCTGCCCTTCTCCTTTGTGCTCTACTAAAAGGTTTGCCACAGAGAGACTGCATTTTGTTCTTTGTCCTAACCCCTCCTCTTCTACTCCTCCTCCTGATCTGTGCCTCCTTCCTCATTTTCTTTTGTTCATTGTGTTATTTAGATCTTATTAGCTAGAAGTTGGGGTTGTCCTTGTTGGTTTTTAATGAATAAATATTTCCTGATCAAGATGTTAATTGTATTTCATAAATTAAAAAAAAAAAAACGTCAATACCATATCTGGTAATAAATCCTGGAACTACCAAAAATACCAAGAATATTTCAACTTGACAAAAAAAATCCCCCAAGAAAGCCAATAGTTTAAGAAAGAAATTAACAGCAGTAAAGGAGGCTGGGCGAGAAGGTGATAACAGGAAAAACTTAGGAGGGCTGGGGAAATCTATGGGCAGGAGCACCATGAGGAAGGAAGGGGTTAAAAAAGACCCATCTCTCCATTAACTAAAGCATCAACAGTTGGGTTAATGTGGAGACACCCCAAGTGGTGACCTGGGTCAATGCATAAAGTAAATACATGAGACCTCTTACCTGAAGCCCCCACAATGAATGGGAGGAAAAATTGTCAGACATCTGTCTCCTCTGTTATCTTCTCCTCTCTGCTTTCCTTCCCTCCCCTCCTCTCCTCTCTTCCATGAGACACTGTTTTCCTGCAGTGTGATCAGAGCAGTTGACTTGGGGCACAGGTACAGAGTGATTCCTCAGAATAATCAAATTTCCTGGATTATGATTCTCATATAAGCTGCTTCTAGGATGTTTTTCCATTGAGAGAAGATGAACCTCTATAGACCAAGGACCTCCCTGGACATATTCCCAGCTGACCTCCTCTTAGCTATCTGTGGCCACTGCATCTGAACACAACTTCAGAGGGGGAGAAATGTCCAATCAGACCAGTGTGACTCACTTCATCCTCAGGGGCTTCTCAGATATCCCAGAATGGAGGCCAGTGGTCATTGTCTCTTTCCTGTTGTTCTATGCCTTTGACCTCCTAGGAAACATGACCATCATCACAGCCGCCTCCACACACCAATGTACTTCTTCTTGAAGAATTTGTTTTTTCTGGACCTGAGCTACACCTCGGTCACCATCCCCAAGGCACTGGCTACCACCCTACAGGGCCCTGGTGTCATTTCCTACCTCCAGTGTATGGCTCAGCTTTACATGTTTTTCACACTTGCTTCAGCTGAGTGCTTTCTGCTCACAGCCATGACTTATGATCGGTGAGTGGCCATCTATATGCCCCGGCTCTATGGGACCATCATGAGCCATGGACGGTGCTGGGCACTGGTGGTCCTGGCCTGGGTGGGCAGGACCCTCTACTCAGCCTTCCACACGGTCAGCACCTTCTCTCTGCCCTTCTGTGGGCCCAACGTAGTGGAGCACTTCTTCTGAGACATTCCTGCTCTCATTAGGCTCTCCTGTGGGCAGCTGCATCATGTTGAGCTCCTTCGCCCTCAGGGTCCTCTCGCATCCTCTCCACCCTCCTGCGGATGCCCTCGGGGGACGGCCACTGGAAGGCCTTGTCTACCTGCTCCTCCCACCTGAACACAGTCTCCTGTTTTATGGCAGTGGAAGCTTCACCTACCTGAGGTCTGCATCTCAGTACTCCGCCACCCAGGGTCGCCTGGTATCCGTCTTTTACTCCATCCTCACCCCTTCCTTGAACCCCATCATCTACTCTCTGAGGAACCAAGACATGAAGGTCGCGCTGCAGAGGCTGAGCTGCCAGCGAAGTCTGAGCGCTGGGTGCTGCACAGCTGGCCTTGATCCAGGTGTCTGATGCCCAGGGGGTGCAGACAACCTCCTCCATCCCTCCCCTGCCCTCCCGCTGAGTCTTCCCTGTGGATGTCCCCACCCACCACCTGATGCTTTTCCTCTTTCCCCAGAAGGTCCTTCACTTCAATAATTTTACATACAGTTCCACCACAGAAACACGCAAATCTTGATTTCTTCAGATTGTACCATAAAAATCATTTTTAAATAATTCTTCTTCCATTCAGTATATCTGTAGGAATTCATGTTTTTTTTTTCCTCTGATCTTTTCTTGAATGGTTTTCTCAAATCTTTATCATCACTTTCATGCTGTGGCCCCTAATCATGAATTTCCATCTTTCTCTTGACATCATTTCCCTGAATATAACATAAGGACCACATTTTTAATCTGTCTACAATCTACTTATTCCTTTCCTTCTATTTCAAACTGCCTGACCATTCCTGATTCTACTATTCAGCCTATCCTCTGATTAGACATCCAAAGAGTAGAACCCATTCTCATTTCACCTTTATCCTTCTAAAGGATATTGATGTCTACAGTCAATATGTCCTCAATTCAGTGGCTTTCCCATCACCCTTTTTTCCTAAAGAAAGAACAGGTTAAGGAGGTCAGTGGGTGGTCTTGGTGCTGAAGCAGGACTCTGTCCTTCTCCACCACCATTATTTTATATGGTTTTCCTTTTGGGAAATCTTTAGAATTCCATCCCTGGTGAAGAATTAAACTACTCTTTTGGTTCCTCTTCCTGCTGTCTCCTTTCTTCATCATTGAGAGTAATGTACCAGGTTCCCTTTTAAGAAAAAAAAATCTTTTTAAAATTTATTGTTTCTTTTCAGTGGTGCATGACAGTAGAATCCATTTGATGTTATTATACAAGGTTGGAATATCTATTATTCTAGTTAGGATTTCATTTCTGTGGATGTACAAGATGGTGGATTCACTGTGTTGTTTTCATGTGTGTACATGGCAAATTGTGTCAGACTCATTCCACTGTCTTTCCTTTTCCTATCCTCCTCTCTTCCCTCGATTACCCATTTTCTATTTTATTGTACTTTTCGTCTGCCCCTCACCCCCCTATTCATTGTGTTTTTACTACTCACATATCAGAGAAAATATTGGCCTTCTTTTGGTGGGGGATTGGCTTATTTCACTTAGCATGACAATCTTTAGATCCATCCATTTACCAGAAAATACCATAATTTCATTGTCTTTAAGGGTGAATAATATTCCATTGTGTATACATACCAGAATTTCTTTCTTCATTCATCTTTTGGTTCCATAGTTCAGCTATTGTGATTTGAGCTGTTATAAAAATTGATGTGGTTGTATCACTGTAGATTGCTGATTTTAAATCCATTGAATATATACCATGGAGTGGGATAACTGAGTCAAATGGGTCCCATTCTAAATTTTCTGAGGAATCTCCATACAGCTTTCCAGATGGGTCACACCAATTTGCAGTCCCATAAGCAATGTATGAGTGAATCTTTTCCTCCACATCCTCACCAACATTTACTGTACTTACTTGTATTCTTAATATTATTTCCATTGTGATTGAAGTGAGATGGAATATCAGTGTAGTTTTAATTGACATTTATCTAGTTGTTAGAGATGTTGAACCTTTTTTCATATATTTATTGACCACCTGTATTTCTTCTTCCATGAAGTGTCTATTCAGTTCCTTAAACACATGTATATTACATGCTCCTATAGTAACAGAAATCCTTCAGGAACTCTTGCCATGTCTATTCTGAAACATCGAGATTTTCAGGATGATTTTCATTACCTTTCATTTTCTGAAACATATTTACATCATGCTCTCTCGGCTGCCCTGAACACACCCCACACTGAAGGCACCAGGACTGCTTCTGCATTCTCATCCTCTGTGAATAGCACCACATGGAGCAATCAGAACTTGGACTTTCAATATCACTTCTTCTCTTCTAAGCAAATGCTAATCTGCAGTCAGCAGGGCATGATTGACATCCAGATATCATCTTATCTCCTGGTTCTGAGACATTGTCACGTATTTCATGTGGAACCAGCATCTGGGCATTAAAAAATACAAAATGCTCAAAGATCCAAACCCTCACCCATACTTTCAGGTCTTAGGTCTTTGATTAATTTCAGGTTGATTTTCGTCCATGGTGAGAGATAAGAATCTGTCATTCTTTACATTGTCTGTGTGGTTTTTCCAGCACAACTGGTTGAAGAGACTCTGCTTTCCACTCACATTCTTGGTGCATTTGACAAACACCTGTTGGCATGGATTCCTGTTGCACCACCCTTGCTCTCTACTGGTTCTATTTCCTGTTGTGTGAATACTGGAGACCATGGCCATCACTCTTGGTTCCCACAGCTTGTCACCAGGTGGCCACTTTCATCTCCTCCAGCTTTCAGAACCTGTCATGTGGACACTCCAGCTGCTCCATGGCATGCTTTGTGTTGGCCACCTCCAGTGTCTTCCTGTGGTGGCCATCCATTCACTGTCCATCAATGCTCCACTGGATTTTAGGTTCTGAGTCAAAGTTTTGCCCAGCAGTCATGATGTGTAGTTCCACTTCTGAGGAGAGGTCCCTCGCTGCCATGACCTCACCTATAACAACACTGAGGCTGACATCCACTAAGTGCTTATATCCTGGTACCCACTGCTCTATGATGGCATGACTTGTTGCACACTTTTTCCTCCTGATTTCTGATTTAGGCCACTCTCCTTATCTGATCTTTTCTTTATGCTAATAGTCACAGTTTGTATTCAGCCATGATGTTTTCTCCTTGTAACTGAATGTAACTGTTATTAATTTTAAAAGGATGAGAATTCTCGGTCATTTATTACCTGAAGCCTATTAGAATATGGAAAGTACTCTACATTGTCAAATCTTACTTGCCTGCTTAAACTGAAAATAGAAGTAACAAAAAGAAATGGTGCACTGAATTTTCTCTGAATTAAAACAGCAAACACAAACCAAAATACTAGTGTTTAATTCCTCCTAAATTATAATATTTTTATCATTAGTCACCGATTATATAATCCTGCATAATTGTATAAACACCATTTTCTCATCTATGAGGTGGAATTTCTCATTATTACCTCAAGCAATTATTATGAAAATTAGGATTTTATATTAAAAAATCCTTAGAAAGCATGTGAATGTAGCATGGACTTTCATCATCTAGTTTTTTTGCAGGTGCTAATTGATTAAGAGATCAGTCTGCAGGGCTTAGAAGATGGCTATTTTAGTTTTATAAAAGGTGCACAGTGTCAATATGAAGAAGAATAAGTCCACTAAAAAGAAGAATTGGAGCTTTAGAGACTGTGTAGGCTCAGCCTGAGGGTGTTAAGGAATGTGACTGTGAAAAGATCAAATAACTCAATGCGATCTCTTGGGTGAAAAAATTAAGGGAAAATGGGAAACCTATGTAAATAATCTGGTAAACAAAACAAATGAGCCCTAGTTTTAGAGAAAAAAAAGTTGGAAATTTGAAATTGTTTAAAAAGTAAAGCCATATTGAAATAGAAGTAGAAAAGGAAATGGAAACCTATTCATATACTCCACCATTGAGCTTGAACCTTAGACCCAATAATCTGATTTTAAACATGGTTTAGCTTTTGACAGCTTCTTCTTTGCAATAACATCAAGTTAATTAAAAATAAAATAAAGAGTTTCCTTGTGATCTACATGATAGGATGACATGCAGTGACATGTAGAACTGACAATCAAAATTTGGGTAATGAGATGATTAGAAACCTTTCAAAATTCAAATAAACATAAATCAGGCTATTCTTTCCCACGACAGTACTGTTTGGGCAGTTATTGTGTGAATATTATGAGTTACTTAATTCTCTAAGGTTTCTCAATGCACAAAAAGTGACACAGTGCTATTTGAAAGTGGACCTAAGTTAGATAGAATGTATGTTAGAATTCAAGGACAACCACTAAAGTTTTTTAAAAGATACATAGTTAGTATGCTAAAAGACATGACAAATTAAATCACATAAAATACTTTTAAAAAAAAGACAAAAAGAAAGAGAGAGAGAGAGCAGCCGGTGTGGTGGTGCAGGCCTGTAATCCCAGCAGCTCAAGAGGCTGAGGCAAGAGGATTGATAGTTCAAAGCCAGCCCCAGCAAAAGCCAGGCCCTAAGCAACTCAGTGAGATCTTGTCTCTAATTAAAATATAAAATAGGGCTGGGGATGTGGCTCAGTGGTCCAGTGGACCTGAGTTCAATCCCGAGTACAAAAAAAAAAAAAAAAAAAAAAAAAAGTCAGAAAGAAGAGACAAATAAAAAAGCAAATATGAAAAATTTAAAAACATTGTAGATGTGGAATTAATTCTTTCAATAATTACTTTAAATATAAATGTTCAAAACAGAACACTTAAAAGATGAAAATTATCACAGTTGATTATAAAAATCAACTATATGCTTACTTATTAAAAAATCACTTTAAATATAAAGATATTGGTAGATTAAAAGCAAAGAAATGGAGAGAGAACCACCTTGCTGAAACTAAACAAAAGAAATTGGGCAGTTGTGTTGAGTTCAGACAAGGACTTTTGGAACAATGAAAGTAATTAGGAATAATAACAGAATTAGATATATGAAACAGGTCATTTTGCAAAGAAGATGTAAAATTCCTTAATTTGTATACCCCAGACACAAGAACATCAAAAACTACTAAAATTCCAGGAGAAATAGACACATTCACAATTTTATTGGGAGACTTCAACACCCTTATGTCAGTTATTAATAAATTCAGCAGATAAAATAATCCAATACAGATCTGAAAAACACTATTGACCACATTAATCAAATCAACATTTACAGACAGAGGATGAAACATGGTCTGAGTCCTAAGCAATCAATGAAAAACTAGGTCTAGAGGAGTCACCCCTCAACCACATAAAGGGTGCACAGGACAAACCCATGGACACCATGGTACTCAGTGGGAAAACAGAAAGAAGTTTCTCCAGAAGCAGGAATAGGGCAGGGCTGTCCACTCTTACCACCCCTCTTTAATACGGTACTTAACATTTCAGGCTGAACAGTCGGGCAAGAGAAAGACAGACACACACAGGAAAGGAGGAAGTGACTTTAGTCCTGCTTACAGATGACATGAGTCCATAGACAACCCCGAGGTGCCACCAAAAGACAGGTGAAACTGATAAACCCTGCAGAGCAGGAAGTCAATATCAGCACATAAAACCCAGTAGCTTTGCTGTACAACCCAAGTTGACCTGTTGGAAAAGGACCTGGGGGAAATAATCCCATTCATAATAGCCACAAAAATAGCTAGAAATTAACCTCACCAAGGAGGCGAAAGACCTCTGCAATGGCAGGATCCATCCTAGAACACGTGAAGAACTAGAGACAAAACACAAGCAGAAAAGTAACAGCAAAAGAACAAGTAATTTAATTTAAAAAATGAGCAAACGTGTGGCATGATGAATCCCACTGTGAGTATAATTATGATGCACCAATAAAAATTTGATATAATTTTTAATTAAATTTAATTGTAATAAAAAACAAGTGGGCAGATAATCTAGACACTTACGAAAGAAGTGTAAATGTCCAATAAATATATAAAAATAGCTAAATGTTTTTAGTCATTGGAAATATGTAAAAAAACTACATTGAGATTCCTTCTACCCCAGTCAGAATAGCTTTAATCAAAACAACCAAGCAAACAACGATGCTGGTGGGATGTGGACACAGAGGAGCCCATGGCCCCATGCTCTGCTGGGAAATGGAAGTCAGCACAGCCACTGTGGGGAGATGTCAGTTATAGGCAAAGTCGATTGTACATTGTACATTGTTCATCTAGAGGTGACCCCTCTAGACCTAGCAAAAGGATGATACAATCAAACCACAGAACATCCCCATCACCCCTAATGTTGCCCAGTGGGAATGTCCAGCTAACTTTCCCAGCCCAAGGTGACCAGTGTTCTGATTTCTGTCCCCAGAAGCACACTCTTCCCATCCTGGAGCACTCGATAAATGGCATCAGGAGCATGCTGTCTTTCTTTGGGGCTTGTTTACTGCTGTGCCTGTGAAATTGGGTCTATTGTGGCAGTTTGATTTTGTTTGTTTTGCCACAGTTTTTTTATCCATTCACGTGTGGATGGACACTAGTCTCTGTTTACAAAGCTGCTGTGGATATTTGCATACAAGCAAAACTTTTTAGGATCAGTTTTCATATTATTTATAAATACATAGAAATGGGATTTATTAGTACATTGAATTAACTTTAGAGAAACTGCTGCCATCCACTCATGGAAGCAATGTCTGAAGACACATTCTACAAGTTTGCCAGCATTTTCCTACTTTGCTGTTTATACCTGCCCTGAACATCACATCTTGATAACTGTACCACCAGCATTTCCCATGGTGTGACCATGGTCTCTGCCTCAGCCTCCCAGGGAGCTGAGATTACAGGTATGCCACCACATCTGGTTAAAAGCATATGTTTAAAATGTACATTTAATATCCTGAGAGCATGCAAGTTTCACCAGAGATTAAAATATTATTTTGATCTTTTCACACAGCATGTTCATGGATTTTTTTTTTTGGTTGTGATTTTTCTATGTCCAAATTAATTGGTTTCTACTTGCATCTTTAATTATTTGGCCTTATGTACCTTGATCTTAGTGTAACCCTTTGGAAACATTAGGCAATACCCAATTTCTCAGTGACTTGCTTTTTAATAAATGCAAATATCTGGGAAATCCCTTGTCCCTCCTGTTCAAGAGAGTCACAGCCTTTGGGAGAGAAGTCTCCTGTGTTTCTCCTTTGCTAACAAAGCAATACTTCTTTTTCTCAAAATAAATAAATAAATGCAAATATCTGGAACCAGGCATATCCATTGTAAATTTTACTACATGTTTTCCTCTGCACATTCACATCTTCAAAATGGAGTTGAGAATGGAGTTTACTTCTGAAATTACCATGAAGCTGTTTGTTTACTAGTTGGGAAGCATCACACATTAATTAATATTTTGAAGTCTGTTTTTTGGATAATCTCTTGTATACATTACAGATTTGACTCTAATAACATAAGAGCAGCAATTCTCTAAAATCTAAAATTGATATGATGGATGGTGATGCACAGATATAATCCAACATATTTAGAGAGACATGAATATTATAAAATCCACTCATATTTACTATTTTATATCTATAAATAAAAGTCAAATGATCAGGTTCTTAGATGCTGTAAAGAAAGCTGCTAAATTCTGCACTGACTGCTAACTACTCTCTACTCCAATATATATATGCACCCCCCCAAAAGAAAATGGTTTAATATATATACACATATATATATAATATTTATATGTATATGCATATATATACAAATACATATAAATATGTATATTATATATATATAAAGTCGCAACATTTTGAGGACTAGATAACATTGAAAATATTTCTGTTAAATTAAAAATAATCTCAGATGATTACTACATCATTATTTTTAATGTACATTGGAATTCTTGACCAATGCAATCTAATTAAAACATTAGGTTCATAAAAAATATGATTCCTGACCAATATGATTCTGCAGCATGTACACTCTGAAAAATGAAACTGTATCCCATCTATGTATGATATATCAAAGTGCATAAGTATATTCTACTATCATATATAACTAATTTAAGTAAATAAATTAAAATATGAGTCCTGAAAATTGAAAATCATTGCCAAATTTTTTTAAAGAAAGAAAGAGAGAGAGAGAGAGAGAGAGAGAGAGAGAGAGAGAGATTTTAATTTTTTTTAAATATTTATTGTTTAGTTTTTGACAGACACAACATCTTTGTTTGTGGTGCTGAGGATCGAACCCGGGCCACACGCATGCCAGGCAAGCGCGCTACCACTTGAGCCACATCCCCAGTCCCAAGAGATATTTTTTTAATATTTATTTTTCAGTTTTCGGTGAACACAACATCTTTATTTTATCTTTATGTGGTGCTGAGGATCAAACCCAGCGCCTCGAGCATGCCAGGCAATTGAGTTACCGCTTGAACCACATCCCCAGTCCCATTGTCAAATTTTAATATGCAATAAGATATATATCTACCTACTGCAATATATTTATGTTTGAATAGCCATAAAATTTGAAAATCCAAATGATCCAACAACAACAAAAACTATCAAAACTAGCATTAAATAAATTTTATCATTACTTTTTCATTAGTCAGGACATATTTTCATCATATCCAGTAGAATAAATCTTGACACATATATATGAGTTTCATGTGACACTTGAGAAAGTGTAAAGTTTGTAGAAATTAGAATATCGTGTTGCTTACAATGTGTAGAGCCCTAAAACTGAATCACACACTCAAAATATCTGTTGGTGTTTGTGCTAGGATCGTCTCATTCATGAACTCTAGCTACACAAACATAAAGTGCTGACATGGTGATGAAGTCATACATAGACACTACAGTCCCACAGTGAGGTGGATAGAGAGATAGTGCAGTCCCACAGTGAGGTGGATAGAGACATTCAGCTGGGTTTGGCTTCTCATTTCTGGAGGATTCAGTACAGATTACTCTGGTGTTTGGCCCAGAGCACTTTCCTGTTATCGGATCAATGAAGCCAGAATCATCATTTGCCTCTGTATGTATGAAAGGGCCTGGGTGACAAGGTCGATGTCATGCTTACCCTCACATCCCAGGGTTGTGTGTGTGTGTGTGAGTGTGTGTGTGTGTGTGTCTGTGTGTGTGTGTGACTGTGTGTGTGTGTCTGCGTGTATGTGTCTGTGTGTGTGTGTGTCCGTGTGTGTGTGACTGTGTGTGTGTGTTTGCGTGTATGTGTCTGTGTGTGTGTGTGTGTGAGACAACTTATTGCCTCCTATCAATACTAAAATAGTTCAGATTTAAATAATGGAATAAAAAGATAAATGGACAATATTTTCAAATATATATAATAAATGGTGCCAGGATGCTACGGCTAACACAGCATCCAGAATAATTGGGGATGACCGCTTTATTTTCATATCACAAGATTTCTGCAAAGTCCTTTTTCTTTATTTAAGGACTATGTATACCCATTTGCAGAAAAGGATGGGAAGCCGATTTCTAAGAATAAATAATGGAAATATATAGCATCTGGTTCCCTCTATTTTTGAGATGACATACATTTCAGAGTTGTTAATTGGCAAATGAACAATTTGAAATGTATCTACAAAAATCATGAAAAAAGTTCTTGGGAAAAGATAAATAAGGAAAAGATAAATTGAGAAATAAAAATTTCTCAATTAGAGCCTTGTGATTTATAGAACATTAAAGAAAACAAGTATTTACTAAGAAATTTTCCCCTAGTTTAATTAATAATTCTGGCAAAATATGATAAATCTAAAACCATTGTTATGTGTTTGGAAAACAATTAACCCCTTCTATATGGATCCACTTCACTGAAATGGAGCTTTCATTGCACCCAGGAGCAAGGATGACAAAGGTGGTACAGAGGGGCACTAGGCAGACACTCTGCCATCTGTGTCAATAGTGCCCACCCTGTTGGGGCTTTACCTAAAGCCTTAAAGCACAGTAAGGTGTTCTTTTTGGAGGGTCAACCTGGTTCTCTGTGGGTAGACAGAATTTTTAACATATTTTGACTTTTAACATATTAATTGCATTAACACTCAGATGGATTTAAAAACGTGATATGACCAAAAATATTAAAAAGACATTTCAGGAAAATAAATATGATTAGATCATGTTTTTTCACATTCAAATTCAGTTTTGTAAATATCCAGAAAGACTGTAGATGCCCCTGAGCTAAGTGTTCACTCTTTTGATGGCACACTAGTTTGCATTACGTCCACCTGTCTGTAGGACTTCTCCAAACAGTAACCAGTATGAGGATATTAGATCGCACGTGCTCTCTAGAAGGAGAGAAAATATCCATTACTGTGTGGGAGAAAGGAGTGCAAGGTAGAGCCAGACTCTCATATACCAGTGAACAAAAGCTCAGATACAGAAAACTCAAGGAATATTAAGTATAGATGGTTCCTGAGAATCTATGGAAATGATCATAATTTCTGACAACTTTGGTTGAAATCATATCAGGGACCCTCATTTATCAAGCCCTGGAGACACTCACTATCCTTCACCAACACACTCAACTCCTGGCAGAGTCAGCACAAGTGACATGTATCACAGAGGATCTTGGATGATCATGCAAACACCCATAAATAAACCTATAGGTGAGATCCAAAAGTAAAGAGCAGAAAGACCAGCAGAATAGAGGAAGGGGCAGGGGAGGGAGGAGTGAGGGAGTGAAGACAGAGTACACTCCATGCCTTTATAATTATGTCAACATGAATCCTACTGTCATGCATAACTAAGAGGGACCAATAAAGAAGAGGGACAAAAGGAAGAATCATTACAGCTGAGTAAAGAGCCTGAGTAGTCAGTCTGGAGATGTGCTGCCACTGGGGCAGTGAAGGAGGCGCTTCCTGCGAAGTTCCTTTCCAACAAGGGACAGTGTGGTGGCTAATTGGCTCTATTCCCCTGGTATTTACCTGCCTACTCAGGGAATCCCTGTGAAGCAGCAGCAGCGTGAGTAGCAGTCCTGGCCCTGGGGTTGCACCCCCTGCTGAACAGGCCCCAGGATTACACTGTCTCCTACCTGGCTGCTCTCCACAGATGTAAGTCACTTCTGTGAGGGCTGGCTGCACCCATGTGTCTGGATTGTGCTCCTTGGGTCTGCCCTGAAGCTCAGGAGAGGCATCAGGTGATGAAGGGAAGTCAGAACACATGCTAAACTCACCTCCTGGCAGCCCACAGGGAGACAGAGTGGAGGAGACCCCTGGGGCCACCTGACGCCAGACCCTAGGCTTGATATACTGCATGTGGGTTAGGAACAGAAAGCTGGGATGTGAAGTTGTTTTCAGGACAAGAGGCACACTGCGGAGGAGCCCAGTTACCAGGTCACTTCTTCAAACTTTTTTATGGCTGGGTACACAGGTGGCCTGCCACTCAGGAGGCTGAGGCAGGAGGATGCAAGTTGGAGGTCTGGGCATTGCAGAGACCCTGTCTCAAAGTCAAAATCAGAAAGGATGGGGGAAGAAACTCAGTGGTAGAGTGCCTCTCTATTCAATTTCAGGAAAAAAAAAAGAGCTGTTCCTGAAGGCATCTGGGGCCAGGTAAGTTATCGACACTGAGAGTCCTGTGGAACCTGGCCACCTGCATTCAGGTCCTGCCTCGGCTATGTGAGGTGGGCTGAGTGCTCAGGTTTCCTGCATGGCACTCCCTCCCTGTTATAAAGATATAAGTATTATGTATAAATACCACTGCAAATTGCATATTTATAAAAATATGTACCTTATTATGTGGCATATTACAGGTTGATCTTAGCATAGATATAAATTATAGTAACACTTGGAAAGACTCCGATTATGGCTGGTAGAGGTTAAGCACTCAGGATCTCAGTTTCCCAGCAGTGAATTTCTTCATCTGAATTGTTCTGCCTTTGGCGAGCCTTCCACAATGTAGACCTTCCCAAGCCCCCTTACTCTGAAAAAAAGGAGCAGCAGCCATCACAGGGAGCTCAGAGTCCAGGAGGGTGAGCTCCATAAACTGGACACATCCTCCTCACATGGACCTTAGGAGCCAACTTCTGAGTTATTCACATTGAAAAGGGGAACAGTAGACATTAAAATTATTTTGGAGCCCAGAAATATTTTCAGAAACTTCCAAAAATATAAGAAGCCTCCACTTCATTTCAATTAGAATCTACTTTAGCTGGTCTTTCTGAATTGATACAATTATAATAATTTCCGAATATGTTGGGTGATCAAAGATGAGTGGGTGTATGCATGCTTCCAAAGGCACTGTGGGGTCTTCCTGTCCACTCGGAGCCCAGCCAGGAAAGCCAGGGGCACCAGCCCTGGGCAGGCTTTGGGTGCTTCCAGGGACAGAGGAAGGCTTTCCCCAAGCACACCCTTCTAACTACACATCAGCAATGCCAGGAAGTTCTTAGAAGGAGCTGTGACGTTTTATGTTACATTAATCAAGGCAGCACGGACAAATCACCTGTGCACCCAAAGCTGCTGCTCACCCTCCCTGAGGCAAGGACACTCTGTAGCCCTGCTACTCTGTCTCCCATTAGCACAGGAGTCTCCTACAGCCCTGGGTCCAGGACAGCTAGGTCAGGAAGAGGGAGGCAGTGGGAAAGAGGCAGAGACACCATGAGGCCAGCAGGGACCATCCCTCTCACTCCCTCCCAGTTTGGGAGCAAATGGGAGAACTTCATCCCCAGGGCTCTGCAGCCAGCTCTCTGTTCTGCCCTCTGTTCTACCTCACCTGTTGAAGAGCACATCTGACCTTCCCTGCATTTTTTTCCTCCTTATTTTGTGCTTTCTCTTTCCCTCTCCCACCTGGTGTGACCCTGTCCTGCCAACCTCCTGAGATGGTGCCCTCATGTGCTCTTAAAACTAGCCTCCTCACTTGGTTCCCTGTCCTCCAAACTCTCAGCTGGCAAGTTGCTGAATGTGGACAGCAGGTGTGTGAGGGATGCACCTCTCTGCAGCTCTGCAGCAGGCCCTGGTGCCCTTGCTGAGGCAGGACAGGTGAGAACTCCTCTCTCAGCCTCCACTCCACCTCGCCAGCTCCCACCTCCTCCTCCAGCACCTCTCAGACCTCCGCCTCAGCACATACCCTGGAGGAGCAGAGCTTGAAGGACCTTCCCCTTTCCTCCATTCTCTACACCAGATCCCCTTTGTTTCCTCCCAACTCATGACACACTTGCTGCCTGCCCTTGCCTGACCCCCTGGGTGCCATGGTACATGCTTATTCCAGGTATTGTTTAGGAAATTATTCTATTATCACTTATTGGAGAATTAAAATGTAATTCCCGCATAGTAGTTTTGAGATAAGTTACTGGATCTCCAGAAGGAAGAGGGGCTCTTGCTGAGAATTTATTTTGACAGCTGGAAATGACAGAGTAAGTCTGTGTTTACTCAGGAGACAGAAGAAAAGTGCAAAGTACAAATACTTTTAAGAAAAAAAAATGAGAAGGTCTCCAGTAAAAGCCTCAGCACCAGCAGGTGCCATGTCCATCTGAGTGGGCATCACCACTCCTGCCCTGGGTCTGTCCCAGGGTTTCTGATTCAGTAGATCTAGCAGGCAGGAGGCAAAAAGTCTTTAAGTGCAGAAGTTTTATCAAGAACAAGCAAAAAGCTTGGTGTGAATGATTAATAGCATTTTTCAGAAAAAAACATTGGTGGCATTCACCAAATAAGCACTGGGTTAGGAACTGGTCAAGGGGGAGCCCTGGAGTGGCTGCTAGCCCTCACACAGGGATCCTGCCTAGGTTGGCTCCTCAGAACACATTTGGAAACGTGGATGTTAAACTCACTTTGGAAAACAGCATAAGTGTCCCCAGGGCAATCTGCACTACAGCTCTGTGAAGGAGAGGGCCTTTCCTCCTCTGAGACATGGGAAGGAACAGAAAAGCAAACGAGAAGAGAGAGAGTGTTTGGTGGAGACATGCAGGTGTTTTCTACCCTCAGCCTGGTGACAAGCAGCCCACCTCCACTGACAGGTAAGGCTGGAATGCTGTGGCACCCAGACTGACCCAAAGGGGAAAGCAGAGCCAGCAGGCGGTTCTGAACAGAAGGGGGGAATTGGTGCCCCAACTGCCTAGGATTCACTGCAGTGTAGCCTGAAAGACAAGGGCACCCACTTTGAGGATTTTGGAGAGGATAAGAAGGCCTGTATGTGCAAGAAATTAGTGTGGATGTTACAGTAAACAGATCAGTGCTACCGAGCAGCAGGGTTTAGTAAACTGTGACATGACAAAAAAATGAAGAGCATCTTTGCATTTCTCTTGTCTGTCTCTGATGCATTATTCCCCTAAGGTCTATCAAGTATTTTCATGAAGTTTGGCTGTGAATATTAGGAATTGCTATGCAGGTAAGTGCTGAATAAGATACATAGATAGATAGATAGATAGATAGATAGATAGATAGATAGATAGATAGACAGTCAGACAGACAGTAAAATCAAAACTCTCAAGTGAATATAAAACAAGCACAGGCTATGGAACCCAGAATGAATTCCTCCTGACTGTGTCTTCCTGCCCTTCCTGCCTCTTTGGGCCCACTTCTCCCCACTCTTCCCTGTCTCCAGTGACACTGTTCCACTCTCCTCTCCATGAGGTCAGTGTTACAGTTTTCACAAATAGTGAGAACGTATGGTGTTGTCTTCCTGTGTCTAGTAGGGTGACCTTAGCCTTCAACAGTCTGTAACATATTTCAAAATACTGAGAAGAGTCTAAATGTTCCTACCCAATACATGGAAGTGATTCGTGTTGGAGAGAAGCAAATGCTGGTTACTTTGACTCCATCATTACGTATCACTCATACTGTGCCCCAAGATATGCACAATACTGTATGTCAATAAAAAGTGCAGGACAAAATTTGGTCTAGCTCATTAAATAAGGAGGGACTGGCAAGACACCACAAGTGGTTCAGAGGAGAAATCAAAGTGTCACACTCAAGGCAAATGGAGCAGGATTGGGTTTACAGAGGGATGTGAATGACATGGTCCACAGAGCAGAGACCTACTGCACTACATGAGAATTTGAATCAGTTCTGTTTCTATGAACAAGAATGATCTTCATAGTTGACAACATCCTAAAACCTTCAGCACTGTAAAGTAGCTCAAAGTAATAACATGCAACTAGACTCAACACTCAGTATTTTTTCTATTGTTTTCACATTTTCAATGTTTTTCTGACTTTGCCATAATGAAGGAAGGCTGAATCCATATGGAAGTAGTATGGGTTAAAGACCTTCTTGTTCACAAACTGTTAGATATTTTATGCGCATTATTCAAATGAATCAGAGACCAGGTGGAAAACTTACACTGTAAATTGAGGGAAATGATGTTTGGATAATTTATTCAGGGTGTCAGTGTTAATAAGTGCCTCAGTGAAAATTTGTATTTAGGACTGATGGCTCCAAAGCCCCTGCCTCTTCTATTTTAGTGTCAAGTATGTGACGTTTGAGTCAGGTATGGATCATAGACCTTCGTGCAGATTAGAGGACAGCCTCATGATTTGGACTAGGCTGACCTCCCTCTTCCATCATGCACACAGTGTGGACACAGTGCTCAAATAGCCTCGTGGAGGCTTGCTGGTGTCAGTTTCAGGTCATCTCACATTTCCTGATCCATGCACGGATGAGTGAGAGGAAGGGAATCAGGAAAACAGAAGAGTGAAGCCTTTGGGTGAATCCTGAGCTCACACTCTCTATTTTTCATAGTAAATGCTGGGACATCCAGAGAGATGGACAACCTCACCTCTGGGAGCTCCTTCCTCCTCATGGGCTTCTCTAACATCCGGGAGCTCCAGATCCTGCATGCGGCGCTCTTCCTGATGGCTTACCTCGCACTCTTCCTGATGGCTTACCTCGCCGCCCTCCTTGGGAATCTCCTCATCATCACCCTCATCACCAAGGACCATGGGCTGCACACCCCCATGTACTTCTTCCTAAAGAACTTGTCCTTCCTGGATCTGTGCCTCATCTCCATCACTGTTCCCAAATCCATCACAAACTCTCTGACAAATTGCAACACCATTTCATTCCCTGGGTGTGTTTCCCAGGTCTTTTTCTTCTTCCTCTTTGCCACAACGGAAGTAGCCCTACTCACAGTCATGTCCTATGACCGCTACATGGCCATCTGTCACCCGCTCAGGTATGAGATCCTCATGAGCCGTGGAGCTTGTATGCAGATGGCAGCCTCCTCCTGGGTCAGTGGAGGTGTCAATGCAATCCTGCACACAGCAGCTACCTTCTCCATACCCAGGTGTAGGTCTCCTGATGTTTACCAGTTCTTCTGTGATGTCCCACAGCTGCTGGCCCTGGCCTGCTCCTACAACATTGGGGAGCTAATGGTTATTGGGCTGAGCCTGCTGTTGGACTTTGTCTGCTTTGTGTTCATGGATATTTCTTACATTCACATCTTCTCCGCTGTGCTGAGGATGCCCTCTAGAGCGGGTAGGTCCAAAGCCTTCTCCACATGCCTGCCTCACCTCCTTGTTGTGACTCTATTCTTCTCTTCTGACTTTTTTGCCTATTTACGGCCCCTGCCGCAATCTCCATCAACCCTGGACTTGCTAGTTTCGGTATTCTATACTGTAGTGCCACCCACTGTGAACCCCCTCATCTACAGGCTGAGAAACAAGGATATGAAGGTGGCACTGAGGAAGCTGCTGGTGAAGAGGCATCCTCCTTCCAATTAAAAGGGTTGATCTCACAACATCACCATCTTTTGCCCTCTGACTTAATCACCTGCACCTCTGGTATCATATTTGGCCATGATTTTGGACATTTACAGTAAGGAGCTGATGAGAATCAGGTCGTACTCATTACAGTGACACTGAGAAGCATCACTGTGCCCAGATCAAGTGGGTGGGGACCGAGGCCTCCGCTGGTGAGTGGACTGAGGTATGCTGGCCTTTCTCTTGTCATCCCAGTGGAGCTCCTTGGTCTCTGACAAGTGGCACTGGACAGGATGGTGGGACATAGAGATAGAGAAGGCCTCTCCCAGGAATAGTGTGGTGGTCCCTGGCAAGGGTGGGGTTTGGAACACCATGTTGATGATGTAATTTATTACCATCCTATAGGGACTGTCTTGGAGTTGATGGCTACAGGGACATGAGGATGTAGGACATGGCCAAGCTAAAATGCCAGTTAAAATCCCTGAATTTATGTCTAGTGAAGTCACCTTCTTTGGTCTCCCAGTCCTGATCCATGCTGGTTTCTGCATAGTTGGTGTGGTTGCAGTCTCAAGAGAGGAGACAGACATTAAAATTCAAATTTCCTATATATCAATACATATGCCTATAGAAATATCCAATGGAGGCTTTGGGTCCAGGAAAGAAAATCAACAAACCAGAAACTTCACAACAGATGTGTTGAAGGAAGGCCACTGTACTTTTTTGAAAACAGGGATGTCTGAGCTTTTCTTTCAGGGATGAAGAGGCATGAATCTGTAGGGGAGGAAGGCAGACCAGAAAGACCAAAGTGTGAGCAGGGGCTGGAGGACAAGAAGGCCCACACAGCAGGGACGGGAGAGGAAGAGAGCCAGGTCTCCTGGGGGAACTGCAATGAGCTTGTCTTCAAAGATTGCCAGGATTGCTGAGGGAAGAGGCTTGGGGGCCCCGGGTGCGGAGAGCACCATGGACCAGCTGCTGCCCTTAGGGAAAGCTCCACAGGCCTTTCAACCCCAGGTCGCAGAGATAGCCACCCAAGGGAAGTCGGACGCTTGTTACCCGTTGGAACCTCCTCTCTGACCCCATGCCTGAGTGAGCACGCCTTCCTCCGCTGGTCCAGAGATGGTCTGTGTGATTCTTCCTCCTCGGATCCCTTCACAGGATCGCTTTGTCCAGTCAGATGCTTCTGGGCACCGCCAGCCGCTGCTTCTGGGCAGTTACTTCAGTTGTCACTTGACATTTCACAAAGCTTTTGACTTCCTCCTTAGACTGTGTTATTCTTGCGGTTCACCCACATCTGCAGAGTCCTGTGCCGTAGGCATTTGGCACATGTTTCCATACCAAGTAAATTATTAACGCACATGATCCACATCCTTTATATTCACACAAAATTTTGTATTGCCTCTGTTATAAAAGTTTTTAATGTCTTGTTCACGATGTCAATCTTGGGTGTATTCTTGAGGAATAGAGGTTTTTTTTGTTATTGTGTTTTTTTTTTAAGATAGTGGGCAGTCTGAAAGTTTCAAATTTCTTCGAGAAAACAAGTCAAAACCTACACTTTGCTAAAATTAAAATTGATTTAAAGTGCATTTACAGAGTCAATTTAATTCTCAACAGTCTGAGTCTAAAAATGTTCCTATAATTGCCACGAGGTGCCTTCTAATTTGTTCTGGGAGCAATGGACCATGATAACCCTTCTGCAATAGCTCTAACCTAAGTACAAGTAGCTTTATCATGGGCAGCTGAATTTCCACAGGGACAATTAATTGATGGATATGTGAAATTCTATGACTAAAAAATGTGCACACATTTCTTTAAAGAATGCTTTGCGTGATTGGCTCATTCTCAAGTGTTTGGTGCATGTCACACAGATGCTAGCATTTGAGAGGATCCCCAGGACTCACAGATACCCATCATTTCTCCATGTATGACATTTTTCTTTTATAGTTGTGCCTCTTTTTCCTTCAAAATCAAGTAAAACTCAATTTTGTGTGTATTGAAATTTTCGGGGATTTGCACATTCAGGGTAGTTTTCCTAGAAACTTGTGAATATGCTGCTATCTATAGAAAAAGACTTTGCAGATATGATTTAGGTAGAAGACCTTGAGATTGACCATCCTAGATGAAGCTGATTGGCCCAAATTCTCTAATAAATTCTTCAAAGCAGCAAGTATTTCCCACCTGCAGTCTGAGAAGCACAGAGATGACAGCATAACCTACCAATACTGCCCTTTGAAGATAAGCAATGAGTCCATAATCCAAGGAATGTGGGAAGCCTCTAGAAACTGGAGAAGAAAAGAGTTTGTCTCCTGGGACATACAGAAAGGAAGGTAGCCCTACTGATACCAGTTTAAAAAAAAAAAAAACTATTCTAAAAGCCTTTTTCAGGACCATTGAGAGGTGTAAAGTCTATCCCATCCAGGGAGCTAGATCAGGCCCAACTTTCAATAAGGGGAGGATAAGTGAGGTTTATAGCCCAAGGGAGGTGGGCATGTAGCAGTTCTGTGCATAGAAAATTACTGGGATGAAATATCAGTGGTCGGGGGATTCTTGTTGGCCCAAGGGAAGATGATCTTTGCTTAAGACAGGCAGGGTGACAAACTACCAAGGGTTAAGGATGAGAAATTTATATAAACAATGGAAAATTATTCAGCATTAAAAGAAAATAAAATCATGGCATTTGCAGGTAAATGGATGGAGGTGAAGACTATCATTCTAAGCGAAGTAAGCCAATCCCAAAAAAACAAAACCAAAGGCCACTCACTGATAAGTGGATGCTGAACCATATTGGGGAGGGGTGCATGGGAAAAATGGAGGAACTTTGGGCAAAAGGGAGGGAGCATGAGGAGGGGGCATTAGTGCAGGAAAGATGGTAGAATGAGATGGACATCATTACCCTAGGGACATGGATGACTGCACATATAGTACAACATTGTGTACAACCAGAAACATGAAAAGTTGTGCTGTAATTGTGTACAATGAATCAAAATGCATTCTGCTGCCATACATACTAATTAAAATAAATAAATTAATTAATTTTAAAAATGATGGTATTGGAGGAAAAAATGGGGAAAACTGACGTGCAAGAGTACCATTGATTTTATTATATAATAATATTTATAGTACTATTAATTTAAAAACCGATGCTTTGTTAGTGTAAGTTAATGTTGTGACCCTAATGATAAGCAAATATCTAACAATTCTAACCATTTGGATTTCTGACCAGATATTGAAAAAATAAAAATTCAAATCTCTGGGGAAAAAAAAAAAGAGTGAGAGGATAACAGGAGGGGTTGAGTTCTCTCTGTGTTGACTCAGCAGCAGAATTTTTAGGAAACGTGGGCTCTGCAGTTGTGCCAAGGATGGGCCCAGTCAAGGAAAGGGCTGTGGGAAGCGGACCAGAGACTGGTCAAAGAGATCACCTATGACCCCTTCTTCATTGTTCAGAAGGGGGAACACACATCTTCTTTTTCTAAAGAAGATGGGCTGAAGATGTAATTCAGTGGTAGAGCGCTTGCCTAGCACGCATGAGGCACTGGGTTCGATCCTCAGCACCACATAAAAGTAAAAATAGACGTGTCCATATACAACTAAAAAATAGTTTTTTAAAAAAAAGAAGAAAGACTTTCTTATTAGAACAACATAAGATCATTTATTATTTGGCCTCCTTTGGTTTATCAAGCATCTGGTGACCCATCTGTCAAGATTGGCAGTAGAGGACATTTGCTGAATGTTATGTTTTAGAAATGAACTCCCCCCTCAAAGCTCATGTGCAAGGTAATGCAAGGAATTTCAAAGGTGAATGATTAGATTATGAGAGGTGCTACCTAACTGGTGGATTAATCCACTGATATGGATTACCTGCAGTAACTATAGGCAGGTGGGGTGTGGCTGGAGGATGCGCCTTTGGGGTTTATATTTATATTTATATTCCTGGCAAGCAAAGTACACTTTCTCTCTCTCTCTGCTCCCAGTTCCCTGAGGAAGCCACTGCCCAGGTCCTTTCATCTTTTCTCCCAGAGCCCCCTCGGCTTTCTCACCTCTTCCCGACAACCTCCTCTCATACTGTGAGGACCACATTCCCCATGTCCTAACCTCCTGGAAGTTCAGGAGTTCCCCAGAGGCAAAGGCTGCTTACTCACATGAATGACTTTGAGATGGAGCAGGGGAGTGTGGCCCAGCTTGCCCAGGCTATGTTCCTGACACCATTTCCACAAGACTGATGTTTGCCTGGTGAGCAGCAGGGGGCACTGTGGCTCTTCCCAAGGTCTGTGCACTGGGGCTGCTGCTGCTGTGCAACCCTCCCAAATCCCCAGGGGTGGGTGTGGATGCCTGCCTCTGCTGACAGGGACTCACCAGCTGTGCTTCTCTGGACTGGATAGTCTCCTGCTCACAGTTGTGCAAGGTCCCAGCAGCTGCTCCTCCTTCGCCTTCCCATGGGCAAGCTCTAGAACTAACCCATCAGCACCCTGTGTGTAGACACTAAGTCTCAGTATGGAGCAGAGATCACCAAGAGTGGAAATCAGTTGGCATGCCCAGCCCCTCTTCTTTCAGGTCACTGGGGAAGATGAAAGAGACTTCAGCCAAGCAGCCCTGCTCTGGGGCTCCAGGAGGCTGATTTCACCATGGCCTGGACTCCTTCCTCCTGTGCTCCTCTTACACTGACAGGTAGGGACAGGCCTCAGAGACAGGGACAGCCTCAGCCTGTGTCAGCCCTCTGCCTCAGACCACCAAGCAGTTTACCTCTGGCCTCCATTCCATCACTCCTGAGTGTCTGTGCAGGTCCCTCCCCAGCCTGTGCCAGCCCATCACCTTTGAGGGTCTATCTGTGGGTCTCTTCCCATTCTCTGCCAGTCCATCACCCCTGAGTGTCTGTCTGCAGGTCCCTCCCTAGCCTGTGCTGGCTCATCACCCCTGAGGTCTGCAGGTCCCTCCCCAGCCTGTGCTGGCTCAGCCCTCCTCCCCTCTGCATCCCCTGGAGCATGGGCCAGACTCACCTGCACCCGAGCAGTGGCTTCAGTCCTGGTGACTAAAGGACATGCAGGTTCCAGCAGAAGCCACAGAGCCCTCTCAGTACCTCTTCAACTACACACATGCAGACAAGGCACTTCTCTGGATCCAAAGATGTGCAGGTGAGCTCAGGTGTTGTGTCGACCTCTGGACTCTAGATGGAGGATGAGGCCACTGTTCCTGAAGCCCTCCAAGCCGTGCTCCTAGGACGTCATGGTGCTCCAGAGCCATGGAAGAGTGGGACCAGCCACCCTGCACTGGTCCCACTCTCCTGGTCTCCTGCAGGCAGCTCTCAGCAGGCTCTAAGGAGGTAATTTCTGTGTCACATTAGACCCTGGTTTCCTTGATATCACAGTCCTTTAGCTCAAAATGTGGACTGTTCTATCACCAGCTCCTGCCTGATTCCAGACTTCACAGGCAGGAATTTCTCCTTGGAGATCAAAATCTCCCAATGGACACTTTGGAGTAAAACAAAAAGAGGTGATTCCACCTACTCCTCAGTCAGCCTTGAGAAATGACCCCAAAAGTCCTCTAAGTGCTTCAACTGGTTTTGGGAAAAAATGTCAACATGAAGAAAGAAACTGTTTCCTAGAAATAAGCCACAAGCAAGTCAAAAATAAGGCTGTGTTCTCTCCAGTGTCGTTGGCACCTTTGTTGGGAGCCACTTGGCTGTCCATGTGGGCTTAGTTCTGGAATTCAGTTCTGTTCCACTGGTTTGTGTACCGTGCTGTTTGGTTGGCTCTGCTGTGTCTGGAAATGAGAGATTGTTCCCACATTCTTATTTTTTTAATTGATTTTATTTTTTTAATACACAACAACAGAATGCATTACAATTCTTATTGCACATATATACCATAATTTTTCATATCTCCATTTGTATATAAAGTATGTTGACACCCAATTCGTGTCTTCATACATGTACGTTGGATAATGATGTCCATCACATTGCACCATCCTTGCTAATCCCTGGCCCCCTCCCTTCCCCTCCTACCCCTCTGCCCTATCTAGAATTTATCTATTCCTCCCATGCTCCCCCTCCCAACCCCTCTATGAGTCAGCCTCCTTATATCAGAGAAAACATTTAGCATTTGTTTTGTGGGGGGATTGGCTACCTTCACTTAGCATCATCTTCTCCAATGCCATCCATTTACTTGCTAATACCATGATTTTATTCTCTTTTATTGCTGAGTAATAATCCATTGTGCATAAATGGCACATTTTTTTAATCTATTCATCTACTGAAGGGCATCTAAGTTGGTCCCACAGTTTGGCTATTGTGAATTGTGTTGCTATAAACATTGATGTGGCTGTGTCCCTTTTTAATCCAAATTGCTTTGGCTATTTGGGATCTTTTTTGAGCTTGTATAGGAATTGTTTTTTTTTTTCTTTCTTCTTATTCTGTGAAGAATGTAATTGAATAAAATAAGAAATATTTAAGAAGAAAAAACTGAAAAAAAAAAAGAAAGTTTCAAACACGGAAAACTAATACAAACTCACTGAGAACAATGCAAAAAGTGTTAAATAAATGCAGAGGCCTGCTAGTTTATGGTTCAGGACACTAAGTGTGGTCATGATAAGGATCCACAAAATGTGAGGCCCCCTGTTCTCCCACAGAGGTCCCTGCCCAGATTTGCCAGCTCCATTGATGTGGACCTAGACCTGAGTCCTCCCAGGTCCCAGGACCAGCCTTCTCAGGTCCTGCCTCCAGAAAGGAAGCTCATCTCTGTCAGAGGGAGGGAGCTGGTGGTGGGGAGCCATGAGCTCATAGTGTCCCAGGGAGCGAGGCTGCCCTGCCTTCTAGTCACTTGGGGATGCCCCTTCTTGAGGACTTAGTGCTGATGCCTGAATCTGACAAGCTTCATGGCTGAATATAAGACATTGCACTGACTTCAGAAAATGGGGAGAAAAATTACAAATCCTTTTTTTTTCCTACTGAGAAGGAAAAAAGGGAGCACAGAGAAGAGTGGGTGTTCAGGAGGCCCCAGTGGACCTCTTCTCTTGCAGGTAATTAGTTGCCAACCCCAAAATGCTGCAAAGACCTTGAGAATGAAAAAAAGTGCCTTTTTATTTTTGGTAAATGACTTGAGTCATCCCTTAGCAGGTTTTAGTTGATTTCTAAATGCAATCCTCCACCTGCCATTTCTGTGTGGCGAGAAGACTGTCTTCTAGCTATCTGAAATGCATGATATGTTTACCCCTGAGTGCAGCAGCCCAGAACTTACTCATTCTCTGTGTCTGAAACAGTGCACCCACTGACCAACCTCTCTCCTCTGCCCCACCTCCCCTGCCTCTGCTCATCCTGGTTCTGCTCTCAACTTCTGTGAGATCAAGTGTTTCAGCTTTCAGGTAGGAGTAGATCCAGAGGTCCTCATAGTACTGTCTCTCTGTGCCTGGCTTATTGCACTTCACATCATGTCCTCCAAGTTCAACCTGTGGTCACATGTGGGAGGGCCTTTGCCTGTGGCTGTGAGGCTGAGTGGGGATGTGGCTCAGTGGGGATGTGGCTCAGTGGGGATTGTTTTTGCCAGTTATGTTGTAAATTACCACTCAGAATGACATGGGAATTGAAGTTGTTTGTCATTTAGGGGGCACAGTTACCAAAAGAAAATTCTCCTTTTGCAGGAAGACATGGTACATTTTTAGAAACAATTTGTTTTCTCAATAGGCAATCGAGTTTCATATTTCATATCTGATATGTACTTGCAAGAGTCTCACTTTATAAAAACACATCTGAGTTTCAGAGAGAAAGGATAATGCAGAACATAAGTAGGAGAATCAGAATTTGAACTTATATAATTTAACATCCTTTACTTTTTTTTTTGGAACCTTAGTGTGTAATCAAACCCCGTGTGTGCTGACACCATGTGCCATTCAATCATTTATTCAGGAGTTGTCTATATAGCCTTATATGAATATTTGAACGTAGACATTATGTACTCAGTTCACTACATTTTTCTATACATTTAGCAGGTTTAAAGCCCATTCTACGTGCACATGAAACTTTTATTTACTGTAGAGTTATTTCCTAATTGTTTATCTGTGCATACAACAATAGCTTCAAAGTTTAAAGAAATATGTGTCTGAAATATTAGCATCAAATTAGCTTTCCGACTCTGAGACTATTCCATTTCCTCTGGAGTGCCCTGCCTTCAGAGATGGGGCTGCATGGAGGCCAGTGGCAGGAGTAGAATATAACAGAGAAGAACATTTGGCTAGAAGTTGTAGAGTTCCTGTCCAAGGTTCTCTTTGCTTCCAACTTGGTCAAGATGCTCAAGTGTCTGAAGATCAGTTGCTCTGAAACCAAGATGCAGCACTGTAATACAAGGTCCAGTGATCAATCTTCACATTTACAGCCAATGATTGTTCACAAGGCACCAAGAACTCATTGCTTAAAAAGCACCAACTTCTCCATGAACTGTGCTGGGAAAACTGGATATTCACCTTCCCAAGACTGAAATGGGGTCCTTGTGTAGAAATTCAACTTGAAATGGGAAGAAGACTTAAACATGAGATAACCAACCACAAAACTAGTAAAAGAAAGTGTAAGAAAAATACTCCAAGGAATTAGTTTTGGCAATTTTTCAGGGGGAAGCGAGGAGGAGGATTTAATTCAAAAGCAAAGGCAGGACTAAAAACAAGAAAGAGACTAAAGAAATTGTATAGAATTAAAAAACTTCTGCATATGAAAAGAAACAACGTGGTGAAAAGACACTACAGAGAGGGAGAGCATATTTAAGACAAGGCTTCAGTCCAGGATGGTGGGGGTGGTGGTGCTGTGTGCCTTTGATGGGGCCCAGCTGGGCTCCTGGGAGTACAAGGAACAGGTCCTTGGAGACTGTGAACCTCCTCTCTCTGTCTCTGCTGTGGTTCAAGACATGACCATCCACACTCCTATTTGATAGCCCTCCTTGACAGCTCTCACCAGAAGCCAAACAAATGCAGCCAACTGACCTTGGCCTTTGTTCCTCCTAACTGTGGGCTGTAAGAGCCTTGTCTCTTCATAAGCTACTGTCGAGGTGTTTTATATTGTAGTAATTCAAGGTTAGTCAACCCAGTTCAGACCCAAAATACACAATCATGGAAAACAATGACTCACTTGAAGTGTGGGCTGAACAGGGATCAGGAGTCCAAGTCTATATGATGAGTTTAGGGTCAGAGGTGTTGTGCAGGTGGCTTTGCTCCACCTGTTCTGTATCACCAGGTATTTCAGCATGAGATCCGTGGCCCTGCCTTATGTTGTCGCATTTGAAAGGGCAAGTCAGCAGCTCAAAGTCCCCTAGCTCCTTGGTTTCATTTTCCATCATGGGCAGAGTGGCCTCCGGCTCTCCCTCTGACGGTCCTGTCATCAGTGCCACTGCAGAGGTGTGGCGTGAGCCAGACACCAGGGCTGCCGGGTGCCCATGCAAGGACGGGGTCCGACTCTCAGACACAGAGGCACCTCTTGGGATGCAGCTCTGGCAAGCAGGCCTCGGGACCCTCCTGCTCTCACTCCTGCTTACCTGGCCAGGTGCAGGTGAGTGGCAAGGGGGACATATGTTCCGTGCTTTGTCCTGGACAGTAGCCTGGAAAGAACTGTAATCAACAGGACATGGCCAGGGCTTCAGTGCTCATGTCCTCTCCCTGACACTCAGGAACTCATCTCCATCTGTCTTTTCTGTTTTCCTGTGTCTTCCCCCTTTTCTGCTTTTCTTTAATTTTAATTTTCAATTGGCACATCATAGCCATACGTCTTTATGAGGCACAGTGCAATGCTGAAATACAGGAATGTGAATGTGATGAGCAAACTCTGATGCTTAGCATGTTCTTTACCTCAAACATGCATCGCTTCTTCACGGTGACTGCTTGCAGAGCATCTTTTCTAGCAATCTTGACACAGACCCTCAACACTTCTCACGTACTCCCCCCACTGGGCAGCAGAACACAGAACTCACTCTCCCTAATTTGTGCTTGCCTGGCAGTGTCTCCCTGTCACTCGGTCCCCACAGTCCCCTGGGCTCTGCTGAAGCCACACTGCTGTGCACTGCCCAGGGACCATCTCCTCACACCCCTCAGAGAGTGCCACCCTGTGGGGTCCATGGTCCTGTGCCTGGCTTTCCTCACTTATGGGAACACCCAGGTTCATCCTGTGCCTACACGGCAGGGTTCCCTTACCTCACTGTGGAGCCATGTCCCTCTGTGTACACACACCACAGTTGCTGTCTGTGTCTACTTATTGATGGAGACTGAGGCTAGTCCCACGTCTAGGCCACTGGGAGTTGTGCAGCTGAAAATCCAGGAGCAGGCTGCCCCTACATCATGTTGCTTTCATCTCCTTTGGTTGTGTACCTGGCATCAGGATTGCTGGATAGTAGGGACAGGATCTCACTAAATTGTCCTGGTTGGTCTGGAACTGCCATCCTCCTGCTTCAGCTGCTAAGTAGCTGGAATTACAGGCAAGCGCCATTGCACCTGGCTGAGTTCATGTCTTAAATGTGAATTCATGCCAGGTGTGATGTCGCCCACCTGTGATTCCAGCAACTTGGGATGATCACAAGTTCAACCAGCTCAAGCAACTTATTGAGACCCTAAGCAACTAAGCGAGACCCTGTCTCAAAATAAAATATAAAAAGTGGGGGGAAGTTTCACAGAGGATAAGCACCCTTGGGTTCAACCCCTGCTAACAAGAACAATAAAACAAAAGTATCCTGTTCAATATAAAAACTGAACATTCACAAAGGTTGTGTGGAATTTGGATCAATTAAAGTCACATGCAATTCTCAATGTCAATATTACTTTAAAAATATTCAACTTAAATAGAAAATTAAATAAGGTGAAATATGGTACATCTTACCAGAGAAAATCCATGTTGATTTTAATGAAATACATGCTATCAAATACCAAGATAAATTCCATTCATTGCTAGCAAATGAGAAAGACAATTGTAAACAAGAAAATTAACTTTGTAATAAATTTATTTCTAGTTGATACCTGGTTATTTTGTGGTGTTAAATATTTTAAAATGTATAGGTCCCTGCATAGTGAAGTGGCTAAATCAAGCTAATTAACATAAGAATTAACCCACATGCTCATTACATTGGGAGGTGAATGAATGTGAGTGTGCAGTCATTGCTGTTAAAGGGACTCAGCCAGTCGTACAGTGGATCTCTTGTGCTGATTTCTCCTGGGCAACCAAAGTTACCTCCTTTGATCGACGCCTCCCAGCCTCAGAGCCCAGCCCCTGGAGACCCATGTTCTAATCTGGGTCTTCATGGGCTCCCCTTCTTTATGGTCCACAGGTGAGTGAGAGTCTGTGGCAACTTTCTTTCAGGTTCTGGATTATTTTACTTGCGATAATGTCTTCCAGGTTATCTGTGTTGTTGGGAACCATTACTTTGAGAACCTGCTGTTTTCTTTACTTAAGCCTGGAAAATGAAATAGCCTGTTTCTTCACCTCCTCCCAGTGAGCACGTCATTTATCCTGTCTAGACCAGGTGTCCTAGGTTGAGCCTCTGGGTCACACCCACTGGACTCCACACCATGCAGCATGGTGCTGGTTGCTGCACCAGGTTAGGAGGCCTCACCAGAGCCCAACTCCAGGTGAACAGCAGGTCCTTGGATTGAGCCTGTGGCCCTCTTCTCCAGAAGGCCTCAGTGTCCTGTAGTGGTCTAGGTTGTGTGGTTTCTGGCTCACATATCTTCACCTGCTCCTCCCTCCTAGAGGAGTGAAGTTTGGTTCAAGGTCAGAAATCAGTGCCTGCTGGAGATGTCATCCATTTGGGCAGCCCCAGTGTACTGTGTGTCTTAGAGAAAAGGTTCTCCCACACCCTGAGTTTAGATAGACCCCACGTGGTCCCCCATATTTAACCATCGTGGGTGCTGCAGGTGCAAATCTTTGCAGGACCCCAGACTTCAGTGAATTCTGAAGCTGAGTTCTTAAAGCCAAGGCTCATCCCTGTCCCACTCCCCAGCCAGCTTCACAGGAGCACAGATCCATGGACTAACATCTTGGGGGAGCCACAGGCAGATGTTGAAATTCTCCTCTAGGAGAGAGGAAATACCACTTAAAGCCTTGGTGTCAAGTCATATCCTCAGTCTCTTTGCACTAGCAAAAACCATGGATTTGCCCCCAGGATGATCTCAGAGTTAATAGCTCAGATTCTCAAAGTAGGTAACAGAGGGGAAAGTGGCCTGACTCAGAGCACCACCTTACTCTCTTATCCCAGAAAATCTGGCAACTTGACGCCATGTTTCTATAAAGTCCTGCTAACTGACCTCTGTATTTTTAGAATATATGAAACACAAGCCCATCTTTATTGAACTCATGAGAACACAGCCAGTGATGAGACACAGAGGGACATGTTTTCAAGTGAAAGGGCCAGGAGGAACAATTGGACACTACCCTCTGTTTCCTTCACTGGGCAGCCCTGTATGCTGAGCTGTATGTACTTACCACAGAGCCCCAGCTACTCCCAGGTTTCTCCAGCCCCTGCACTAAGAGTGTCACCCATGTCCTAGGGAAAAGGAGCTGGTGTCCCAAGAGCTGAAGCCATGGACTCTACTGTGCTGCTCCATGTCAGCACAGGAAATGGGGCCGCTGGGCCGAGCAGGCATCCCCACTGCTTCTCAAAGCCCTCAGCTTCTGAAATGACCCTTTCCTGTTCAGACACTGAGGTCCCTGTTGTGAAGGTCACCATGGGATTGAACATTCAATCTTCACTCCAAACACTTGTTTAGGGCCCAATTAGCAAGGCCTCAGGAGGTGACATGAGAGGGTCATCAATAGACTCTCAGGGCTTCCATTAACAAATCACCACAAACGAGTTTGCTTGAAACAACAGAAGTTGTTAATTTATCTAGATTTTTTTACATTTCTGGAGGCCTTCAGTTCAAATCCAGGAGTTGGAGAGCCAGGCCCCAAGGCCCCAGGGGAGAGCTTCCCTCTATGATCTAGCTTTTGGCAACCCAGCTGTCCCTGGGCTTGTAGCTTCACCATCCAGTCTCGAACTCCACATCTGCTTGGCTAATGTCCTTGTGTCCCTAGGTCTAACTTTTTTCTCTTGTTAAAAAGTTGCCAGTCATATGGGATCAGGACCCACCCTAATGCAACTCAACCTACTCTTTACTAATTATCTGAAAAGATCGTGTTACCAAAGAATGTCACATTCACAGGTATTAGGGTGAGGACTTGACCATGTCTTTATAGGAAACCGAACTCAACCCACAACGGGCAGGTTGACCCCCGGTACATTTGTTTTGTATCTTATCATTTCTGTTAGCTAAGATTGAGATTATTCACTAACCTGCAGACGAGTGTCCTATAGCTGAGCTTCCTACCTCAAGTGCAGGGGTGTTGGGCACAGGTCTGCCGCAGCAGCTGACCTGTGAGGTTCCACAGTCCATGTTGACCTTGCACCCACCATGGCATGGACTCCTTCTTCACCACCAGAGATGATTCCCAGTCTCCCTGCACTGCAGCCCGAGGAAAGAGGAAAGGGCAGGAGGCAGGGGCACTTCTCCTTAGAAACAGAGTCCACAGCACGTGCAGTTGCCACTCAGCCCCTGTGGGAAGCTCCAGGCCACTCCTAGCTCCAAAGGGGCTGGGGCATGTGGTATCCTGGGTGGCCACTGCCACAGGTAGGCTTACCTTGCCCAGGTCTCCGTGGTCCAGAGTGGCGGCTGCTGGGTGCAAACTGCTTTTCACATTTAAACCTAATTGACACTAAGTGACAGGCAAGTCCATGCCACAGTTCAGCCAGGCACGTAGTGCTCCACAGCCTGTGCAGCAAGGGATGGCCACGCTGATGGAGGGCCCGGACCATGTCCAGGAACATAGTGGTGAGCTCCTCTGAGAAGGGCCAGGATGGAGGCCTGGAGACCAGATGTGGGACTCCCACTGGGTCCTCAGCACCACCAATGGCAGCTGCACAGGCTGCTCCTGGATTGATAACGTGTTTGGTGTCCAGTTTTCAAAATAACCAGATAAAATGATTAGTATGGCTTCAAAGGGTGGAGAGGAAAAATAAAAAGGATGACAGAGACTCGTATGTTAAATGTTGACATGGGTGATTTACTTTATTCCCCCTAAAGTCCTTTGTGGTCAGTATTTATTCATTGATTGATTGATTAGTTTTAGTCCCACTCCCAGATTACAAAAATGACCAGCAGACGGAAGTTCACACCACTTGAAGTGGCTCAGAACTTGAAGAAGCTGTGTCTGCCTCTCTTCACTTTCCAGGCTCGGGGTCAACCCCTCATATTCATGTTGAAACTGATGATGCCGACGGCCTGAAGCTGACCTGCACATCCACAGGGTGGCATCCAGAGCCCGAGGTGCACTGGGAGGACTCTCTGGAGCAGCACCTGACCCCAGCCTCAGAAAGCAGGACAACAGATGGAGACGGCTTGTTTGGAGTGCAAACCTCCATCATGGTGGATAAGAGCTTGAGTGCAAATGTGTCCTGCTTCATAAGGAACCCGGTCCTCGGCTCTCAGAAGGGAGTGTGTGTCTCCTTAGCAGGTCAGTGCCCTCCACGTCACATTCTTGAGATCTGGCCATTGAGAGAGAGGGTGTGGGTAGCAAAGGCTCACCACGGACAACCCAGAAGGATGCAGCCATTCACCAGTTTGCAACTCCTCCTACCCAGAGAGCTAGGAAAACATGTCTTCTCTCCATGGCAAAGAAATGCCATTGCTTTATTTTACAAGAATATGAATGTCTGCCTGTGCAAAGGCATTCAGAGAGTAAGGGAGCATTGTAGGACTCTGCCAGTGCTCTCCTCTGACCACCCAGCCCACTGCCCAGGGAAACCACTGCCAACAAGTGCAGTGCAGTTGACATTGATGAATTGAGGGGATCCTCTCCGTGTCGCTTTCCAGCTTTGCAGATTTGGGTGAGACTGACCTTCCTGTTCCCAGTGCCCAGGTGTTAGGGAGCAGAAATGAGAGGGTCTCCCCATAGAGTGTTATGAGGTTAGCTGATGCAGTCATGCCATCGGCACAGAAAGACCCCACAGGCTCTACGCCCTCCCACAGCGACTGTGCAGGCATGAAGTCTGCCCAGATGGTTTAGTGCACAGTCCTTTAATAGGAAATGTCTAGATTTTAGGTCTGTAAGTCTGCAGAAGGTGCTCCTGACACCCCATCTGCTTTGGCCCCTGCAGGGTCACCTTTTGCTACCTCCTCTCTGCCCACCTGCAGGTCCACAGCAAGGCCCTGGACATTCACCCTTCTGTTCCCTCCTCCTCCCTGTACTCAGCTGGGTGCCACACCTGCATGTTCAGACACTAGCATCATCCCCTCTGGGAATCCATGCCTGAGTCATTTGTACCAAGTTTCCCACTCACTGTGCGTGACTTTGGTCATGCGCGTCATCTTGTGAGGTTAAGCCCCTGAAGACACTGGGCTTATTTCATATTCCTCTTCCTTATTCCTCTTTCATATTCCTCCTTCTTAGCCCAGTACTAAGGAAGGACTTTGGGTCAACACTCTTTTGTGCCTTAGTCTGGGAAGTCACATTTGTTTGAAAAGTTGGAATCATGAAGAAGACAAGCACTAATGTCAGAGGAGTAAATTACTTTTTTAAAAAAGTATTAATCTTAATAACATAAGCTCAGAGGAGAGCAAAGGGATGGAGCCTCCTGCTCAGAACTATACATGCAGAAAAAGCAAATACAGAACTCTCTTATGTTCAAAACACTAGAAAAAGGAGGGATAACAGGAACATATCTCAACATCATTACGGCTATCTATGCTAAGCCTCAGGCCAACATTATTCTAAACGGAGAAAAAATGAAGACATTCCCTCTAAAAAGAAACAATTCAAGGATGCCCTCTCTCACCACTTCTATTCAACATGGTTCTTGAAACACTGGCCAGAGCAATTAGACAGATGAAATAAATTAAAGAAATATGTACAGGAAAAGAAGAACTTAAATTAGCTCTGTTTGCTGATGATATGATTCTATACCTAGAAGATCCAAAAGACTCCACAAGAAAATTTCTAGAATTAGTAAATGAATTCAGCAAAGTAGCAGAATATAAAATCAACACCCATAAATCAAAGGAATTTCTGTATATCAGTAGTAAAGCCTCTGAGAAGGAAATGAGGAAAACTACCCCATTCACATTATCCTCAAAAAAAAAAAAAAGATACTTGGGAATAAATTTAATGAAAGAGGTGAAATAAAATACAATGAAAACTACATAATCCTAAAGAGAAAAATCAAAAAAGATCATAGAACATGAAAAGATCTACCTTGTTCTTGGATAGGCAGAATTAATATTATCAAAATAACCATACTACCAAAAGCAGTGTACAGATTTAATGCAATTCCAATCAAAATCTCAATGGCATTCCTCATAGAAATAGAAAAAGCAATCATGAAATTCCTCTGGAAAAATAAGAGACCCAGAATAGCTAAAGCAATCCTTAGCAGGAAGAATGAAGCAGGTGGTATCATTACACCAGACTTTAAACTATACTACAGAACAACAGTAACAAAAACAGCATGGTATTGGCACCAAAACAGGCTGGTAGACCAATGGTACAGAATGGAGAACACAGAGATTAACCCAAAAAATTACAACTATCCCATATTAGACAAAGGTGCCAAAAACATACATTGGAGAAAAGTTAGCATCTTCAACAAATTGTGATGGGAAAACTGGAAATCCATATGCCACAAAATGAAATTAAACCCCTATCTCTCACCATGCACAAAACTTAATTCAAAATGGATCAAGGACCTAGTAATTAAACCAGAAACTCTTCGTCTAATAGAAGAAAAAGTAGGCCCTAATCTTCATCATGTGGGATTTGGCCCCAACTTCCTTAATAAGACTCCTATAGAGCAAGAATTAAAACCAAGAAACAATAAATGGGATGGAATCAAACTAAAAAGTTTCTTCTCAGCAAAAAAAAAAAAAAAAAAAAAAAAATCTGTGATGTGAATAGAGAGCCTACATACTGGGAGCAAATTTTTACCTCTCACACATCAGATAGAGCACTAATCTCTAGGGTATATAAAGGAATTCAAAAAGCTAAACACCGAAAAAACAAATAAACCAATCAACAAATGGGCCAAGGACCTGAACAGACACTTCTCAGAAGAGGATATACATTCAATCAACAAATATATGAAAAAATGTTCATCATCTCTAGCAATCAGAGAAATGCAAATAAAAACTACTCTAAGATATAATCTCACTCTAGTCAGAATGGCAGCTATTATGAATATAAACAACAATAAGTGTTGGAGAGAATGTGGGGGAAAAGTACACTCATACATTGCTGGTGGGACTGAAGATTGGTACAGACAATATGGAAAGCAGTATGGAGATTCCTTGGAAACCTGGGAATGGAACCACCATTTGACCAGCTATTCCTCACCTCAGTCTATACCCAAAGGACTTAAAGACAGCATACTACAGGGACACTGTCACATCAATGTTTATAGCAGCACAATTAATAATAGCTAAACGGTGGAGGCAACCTAGATGCCCTTCAGTGGATGAATGGATAAAAAAATGTGGCATACATACACAATAGAATTTTACTCAGTATTAAAAAAGAACAAAATCATGGCATTTGGATGGCATTGGAGAAGATAATGCTAAGTAAAGTTAGCCAATCCCAAAAAACAAATGCCAAATGTTTCCTCTGATATAAGGAGGCTGACTCATAGTGGGGTAAGGAGGGGGAGCATGGGAGGAATAGATGAATTCTAGATAGGGCAGAGGGGTGGGAGGGAAGGGAAGGGGCAGGGGATTAGCAAGGATGGTGGAATGTGATGGTCATCATTATACAAAGTACATGTATGAAGACTCAAATTGGGGTCAACATTCTTTATATACAAACAGAGATTAAAAAATTGTGGTATATGTGTGTATTAAGAATTATAATACAAAAAAACAAAATACATGTATAAAGGTATGAATTGGTGTGAACATCTTTATATAGAGAGATATGAAAAATTGTGCTCTATATGTGTAATAAGAATTGTATGTATGATATGTCAAGATCATTGTACTGTCATGTGTAACTAATAAAGACAAAAGATTTGCAATGCATTCCACTGCTGTCATGTATTTTAAAAAATAAAATCAATAAATGAAAAAAAAAAAAAAGAAGATGGAAAGAACTCCCATGCTCTTGGACAGGCAGAATTAACATTGTCCAAATGGTGGTACTACCAAAAGTGTTATACAGATTTAGTTCAATTCCTATTAAAATACCAATGACATTCTTCATAGAAACAGTAAAAGCAGTCATGAAATTCATTTGTAAAAATAAGAGAGCCAGAAGAGCCAAAGCAATCCTCAGCAAAAAATATGAAGCAGGAGGCATAATAATACCCGAACTTAAATTATACTACAGAGCCATAGTAACAAAAAGGACTATTTCTTTTTCTTACTGCTGTTTTCAGTTTAAGCAGGCAAGACTGGGGGATGTAGAGTACTTTCCATATTAAAATATCCTTCAGGTAATAAATGACCATGTGAATTATCATCCTTTCAAATTTGATAACAGTGACATCCCTTTACCAGGAGCAAACATCATAGCTGAATACAAAGTGGGACTATGATCATAAAGGAAAGATCAGACAAGGAAAGTGGTCTAAATCAGAAATCAGGAAGAAAAGGTGTGCTACAAGTCGCGCCCTGGTAGAGCAGTGGGTGCCTGGATTTAAGCACTTAGTGGATGTCAGCCTCAGTGTTGTCATGCATGAGGTGAGGTTGTGGCAGCAAGATACTGCTCCTCAGAAGTGGAAATATGCATCACGATAGCCGGGCAAACCTTTGACTCAGAACCTAAAGTCCAGTGGAGCATTGATGGACAGTGAATGGATGGCCACCACAGGAAGACACTGGAGGTGGCCAACACAAAGCATGCCGTGGAGCCGCTGGAGTATCCACATGAGTGGAATGAAGATGGGTTCTGAAAGCTGGAGGAGATGGAAGTAGCCACCTGGGTGACAAGCTGTGGAATCCAGGGAGTGACGGCCATGGTCTCCAGTATTCACACAACAGGAATCAGAACCACTAGAGAGCAAGGGTGGTGCAACAGGAATCCATGCCAACGGGTGTAGGTCAAATGCACCAAGAATGTGAGTGGGAAAGCAGAGTGTCTTCAACCAATTGGGCTTGGAAAACCTCACAGCCAATGCAAAGAATGACAGATGCTTATCTCTCACCATGGTCAAAAAAATCAACCTGAAATTAATCAAAGACATAAGACCTAAAAGTATGGGTGAGGGTTTGGATCTTCCAGCATTTTGTATTTTTTTTAAGGCATAGACATCTGTTCAACATGAAATACATGACAGTGTTTCAGAACATGGAGATAAATTGAAATCTGAAAATGAGTCATGCTCTGCTGACTGCTGCAGAGTAGCATTGCATACCACAGAGGAAGTGATGTTGAAAGTCCAAGTTTTAATTTTTCCACGTTGTACTATCCACAGAGAATGAGAATGCAGAAGCAACCCTGGCACCTTCAGTGTGGGATGTGTTCAAGGACAGCTGAGTGAGGATGATGTAAATGTGCTTCTGAAGATGAAATATAACAGAAATCATACTGCTAATCGTGATTTTCCAGATAGGAATGGCAAGAGCCCCTGAAGAATTTACTTTACTATAAGAGCATGCAATAATTCATGTGTTTAAGGAACTGAACAGTTCACAGAAGAAGAATTACAATAGGTCACAAAATAATGAAAAAAAATGTTACATCACTAGCAATTAGAGCAATGCAAATTAAATCTACACTGAGATTTTGTCTCACTATAGTCGGAATTGCAATTATCAAGAATGCAAGTAACAATAGATGTTGGTGAGGATGTGGGAAAAAGATTAACTGATACATCGATAGTACATCGATAATGGGATTGTAAATTAGGGTGAGCTTTCTGAAAAGCAGTAGGGAGATTCCTTAGAAAATTTAGAATGGAACCAACATTTGACCCAGTTATCCCATTATCCCTCTCCTTAGTATATATTTTTATATCCAAAGGATTTAAAAGCAGCTCAATTCACAATAGCTAAGCTATGTAACCAATATGCCTTTCAATAGATGAATGAATAAAGAAAATGTGGTATATATATATACACAATGGAGTATTACTCAACCATAAGTATGAATGACTTTCTGACATTTGCCAGCAAATAGATGGATCTGGAGACTATACTGCTAGGTGAAATAAACAATCCCAAAAAATCAAGGTTGAATGTTTTCTCTGGTATGTGGATACTAACACAACCCGAGTGGTGAGGGTAAGAGTAGAAGTTCAGTGGATTAGACAATGGGAAATGGGGGATAGGAAAAGGAAAGACAGTGGAATGAATGTGATGCAATTTACCCCTGTATCCATAGGAAAACAACACAGTGAATCCCACCATCTTGTACATCTACAAGAATGGTATCCTAACGAGAATAATATATATTTCATTCTTGTATAATAAAGTCAAACTGGATTCTATTGTCATGGATAACTAAAGAGAACCAACAAATTTTAAAATAAATAAATAAATTAAGATAACCTGGTACTTTGCTATCAATAGTTGGAAAAGGGAGACAGCATGAAAAGGAACTGCAACTGTAGTTTAATTCTGTCCCAGGGATGGAATTCTAAATTTTCTGAAAATACAACCATACAATACAGTGGTGGAGAAAGGGAGAGTCGAGCTTCAGCCCTGAGACCACCCAGTGTCCTCCTTAACATCCACTTGGTATCTGGGGGTTTCAGTTGTTGTCTGAATACAGTGTTCTTTCTTCAAGGAAAAAAAAAGGAGGCGGTGCTTAAAAAACCATTGAATTGAATGAATATTGATTATTGATTGTAGACAACAGATAACTAAAGACTAAGGAGACTAAGAAGGAATAGCTAGTAAAGGATCATGAAATGTTCAGGAAAAACCTGTGAGAACTAGAAATTCATGATATTTAGAAAGATAAAGATCAAAGACAATGCATTCTACTCTTTGGATGTCTAAGCAGAGAATGGGTTGAATAGTTGCATCAGGAATGGTCAGGTAGTTTGGAACATAGGGGGGAAAACAGTAGGTTTTAGAAATGTTAAAAATGTGTTCCTCCTGTTATATTCAGGAAAATGATGTCAAGAAAGGAAAAAAAAAAAGGGAAATTCATGATTAGGGGCCACAGCATGAGAGTGATAATAAAGATTTGAGAATACCATTCCAGAAAAACTCACAGAAAAAAAAAAAAAGAATTCTTACGGATATACTAAATAGAAGAATTATTTAAAAATGATTTTTATGGTACAATATGAAGAAATCAAGATTTGTATGTTTCTGTGGTGGAACTGTATGTAAAACCACTGAAGTGAAAGACCTTCTGGGGAGGGAGGAGAAGCAGCAGGTGATGGGTGGGGACGTCCATCCACAGGTGAGACTCAGCGGGAGGGCAGGGGAGGGATGGAGGAGGTTGTCTGCACCCCCTGGGCATCAGACCCCAGGACCAAGGCCAGCTGTGCAGCACCCAGCGCTCAGACTCCGCTGGCAGCTCAGCCTTTGCAGCTCGACCTTCATGTCTCCGTTCCTCAGAGAGTAGATGACGGGGTTCAAGGAAGGGGTGAGGATGGAGTAAAAGACGGTGCCAGACGACCCTGGGTGGGGGAGTCTTGAGAGGCAGACCTCAGATAGGTGAAGCTTCCACAGCCGTAAAACAGAAGGAGGGTGGTCAGGCAGGAGAAGCAGGTGGACAAGGCCTTCCAGCGACCGTCCCCCGAGGGAATCCGTAGGAGGGTGGAGAGGATGCGGATGTAGGAGAGGACGGTGAGGGTGAAGGAGCTCAAGATGAGGCAAAGCCCACCTCTTGCCTGGGGTGGAAGTCAGCACAGGAGAGCCTCATGAGAGCGGGAATGTCACAGAAGAAATGCTCCACTCTGTTGGGCCAACAGAAGGGCAGAGAGAAGGTGTTGATGGTGTGGAAGGCAGAGTAGAGGGCCCCGCCCACCCCCGCCCACCCAAGACAGGACCGCCAGTGCCCAGCACCGCCAGTTCTCATGATGGTCCCATAGAGCAGGGGCCTGTAGATGGTCACGCACTGGTCATAAGACATGGCCATGAGCAGAAAGCACTCAGCTGAAGTAAGCATGAAAAACATAAGCTGAGCCACACACTCGAGGTAGGAAATGACCCCAGGGCCCTGTAGGGTGGGAGCCAGTGCCTGGGGATGGTGACCAAGGTGTAGCTCAGGTCCAGAAAACACAAATTCTTCAGGAAGAAGTACATGGGTGTGTGGAGGCGGCTGTGTCTAAGCACAGCTGTGATGATGGACATGTTCCCCAGGAGGCCAAAGGCATAGACCAACAGGAAAGAGACAATGACCAGTGGCCTCCATTCTGGGATGTCTGAGAAGCCCCTGAAGATGAAGTGAGTCACTCTGGTCTGATTGGACATTTCTCCCCCTCTGAAGTTGTGTTCAGATGCAGTGGCCACAGATAGCTAAGAGGAGGTCAGCTGGGAATATGTCCAGGGAGGTCCTTTGTCTACAGAGGTGCATCTTCTCTCAATGGAAAAACATCCTAGAAGCAGCTTATATGAGAATCATAATCTAGGAAATTGATTAATCACTCTGCAGCCTGTTACCCAATTACACTGCTGGAAAACAGTGTGTCATGGAAGAGAGGAGACGAGGGGAGGGAGGGGAAAGCAGAGAGGAGAGGATAACAGAGGAGACAGATGTCTGACAATTTTTCCTCCCATTCATTGTGGGGGCTTTAGGTAAGAGGTCTCATGTATTTATTTCACACATTGACCCAGGTCACCACTTGGGGTGTTTCAGTGAATGGAGAGATGGTTCTTTTTTAACACTTTCCTTCCTCATGGTTCTCCTGCCCATAGATTTCCCCAGCCCTCCTAGGTTTTATAATACTCTGGAATAATACTTGGGAAAACACTAGCTATAATAAAAAACAAGGAATGGAACCCTGAAATGACACTGCTGTCCCACTCCTTTGTATTCATCCAAAAGAACTAAAATTGGCTTACTATAGTGACTCAGCCACATCCATCCACGTTTACAGCACAACTCCCAAGAGCCAAGATAGGGGACCAGCCCAGGAGCCTGTGAAGAGATGAATGGATCTAGAAAATGTGGACTAATATGGCTGAGTTTGCTCAGCCACCAAGAAGAATGAAATGATGTCATTTACTGGTAGGTGGATGGAGGTGGAGCAAAGGGATGGAAGTGGAGAACTTCATGCTGAGTGAAATAAGCCAGAGTAAGAAAACCAAGGGTGGAATGTTTTCTCTCTTATGTGGGTTAGAACAAAATAAGGAATGGGGGAAAGAGTGGACCTCAAGAAGGGAAGACGGTGGAGTGGAAGGGTTGGGGTGGTGAGCAGGGATGGGGAGAGGAGGAGCTGAGAGATGAGGTTCACCAAACTATTCTGTGCACATGTGTAAACCCCCAGGGAAGGCCGCCCTTATGTTTATCTGCCCAGTGCTAATTTAAAAAACAACAAATAAATAGAAAGAAGGCCATTACAACAGGAAGGAGGTCAGGGAATAGGAAAGGGGAGGGGAAGGGGAAGTACAGGGGGTTGAAAGGTGGCAATTTAGTTTCATGCACATACTGATATTTCAAAATAAAACCCACTATCATGTATAACTATAATGCACCAATAAAATCATTAAAATTATTTAGTAAAAAAAATTAGTGTCAAATTTCTATAAGGAAAGTCTTACATATGTACTTCATTAATTCAATTTGAAATATAAAATATGTAATATAATTCAGAAAATATTATACACTGCACTTACTTCAGTACAATATATTTAATGAACATGGATATATTTTAGAAAAAGGAGAAGATCAAAACATGTACTAAGAAATCTAAAGTTCAAACACATTTTCAAACAGTTGCTCTTTGTGGGGACAAGTGCATGGAGTACTGCGCACATGGCGTATGTTAAGGGCTTCTGGGTGACAGGCCACTCCCCTTGTGCTAGGCATGTGAACAGTAGGCCACTTACCCCTGTAGGCACAGCCCTGGGCATGAGGCCATGTGTTGCAGTCCCTGTGCTTGGTCCATAGCCCACTCCTTGATTGGTGGCTTCAAGGACAGTTAGCAGAAATTGCACTGATTGCTGCCTATAATCTGCCTAGCTGCTGCCTGAATATATAATACATGGTAACTGCTCAATAAAATCAGACCTGCCTCCTGCTTGGTCTCAAAGGTCTTGATTAGCAACTCTGCAGCCACACTCTCCTCTATCCTGTTCCGTGGACCTCCTTGCTGGAAGAGAGAGAGCCCACACATCTTTTCTCTGCACAGATGTGTCCAGGGGTACCATAGTGACATTCTGGCTCCTGACCCCTGTTGTGGATGCTGTCCCTCAAGCCTTATTTTTCAGACAGGGCAGGACATTTGCTGTGACACAGCAGCAGGAAGGTGCTGGGGAGTGGTCACAGGTCATCTCCTTCTGCAGACCCATTCTCACTCCTCCCAAGTCCACACTCATATGATTGACACTCCTGACTCAAGGCTTGGCTTTTTCAGCCAGGCCCTTTGACAAAGCCCTGACAACTGCCCATCAGCAACATTTTCAATAGGGAATTCTTATTTATTTTGGAAAGTTGGTTAAAGTTGGGAATTTTAACTTTATCCTAACATCTGATATGATTAAATATGTCCATGCAAACTTTTCTCTACAGTTACCTGCTGTGGAGGAGTCCTAGATTATTTAATAGCCTCAAACACGTTGAAGTTAAGTTGAGCACTTAACTGTCATATTGGAGTTAGAATACACAAAAGCAATTATGAGGGATCTTTTATAAAACAACTCTGCTAAGAACCAGGGAAACTGTCTTCTACTGAATCCATAAATTTAACGTAAGCCCTTGATTCCAGGTGTGCACACCAAATCCCTGCTCCTAGTGGTCTGGTTAGTGTCAGTTTCCTACTTGTTGTCTTTTCCCTCTGTGGGCCTGATCCTGTAGAGCAGGACAGGGCCTCTTGCCCTATGTGTAGTCTGTGCTCAGTGGAGAGTAAAGGAGTTAGCAGCCTGATTGCAACCTGGTGGAAGTTGTCCTTCACACACTAGGCTTTAGACGTGGTTCTGCAGGAGCTCACTCTAGCATTTCCAGCTGTGTGAGTGTGCAACCTCCTGCAGACACTCACCAGAAACCCACCATGAAATATGCTTGAATATGCTTGTGATGGTTATTGAATACCATTGCATCGTAGAAGCTCATCTGCTGCTCTGAGCCCTTTCTTCCCCAATTTACCCAAAGTCCAGAGAAGACATTTCCTATTCATAGCAGAACCAGAGCACCAAGGCCACAGCCCTGTCTCTGATCCCCACAACCACTCTCTGTATTCAACATTACTAAGAACTGAAAGAGGACAGGTGACCACAACTCTCCCCCATTGACTTCAGACCAATCAGTGGGCAGACAGAACTGGACTTGTAGGACACTAAAGAACATTATGTGCTAGAATTTGTCTTAGGACAGACATTTGTGTAATACTTCTCCAACATGAACAGAGGGACTGAATTTATGAAACCATCAAGCTCAATTATGAGCTGCCTCCTGAAGACTCACCTCACTGTGAGGACAGATTGAAGCAAAGGGACAGGGAGGGTGTTGTATGTTATAAAGGCCAAAGAGAGCAAGGGCAGCTGTTCACACCTCAGCCAGACTCTAAGGACAGGCAGAGGGGGGAAGTCCAGTAATGACATGCCTTCATTGCTCAAGAGGACTTAACACCAAGCACAGGTCACCTCACACACACCCATGGGAGAAACCATGTCAGGAATGGGAAGGAAGGAAAAATAGTTCCTTGGCAGAAAGGGAACTGAGCACCTCAGTTTTGTGTCTCTGTTTTTATGAGAAGCCCTTGCTAGATGTCTATCTTGCTGATTGACTGGAAATACCCACATCTTGCAGTGCTGCCAGAACTGCAACCTGCCTTCTGGGTGCAGGAGCCCAGAGCCCACAGGGTCCCTGTCACCTCCAGATGCTGCAGCTGCCTGGAACCATATCCAGAGAAAACACCCAGCTTGTTTATTCCACTCACATTGCAACAGCCCACAAGGCTGCACCTCACAGCTTTACAGGAAACCAGGAGACCATGGAGGCAGGACAAGTCATCTGCAGGCTGATGCCCTGCAGGTCAGGTGGCTACAGGAGACAGCCAGACCAACAGACAGTGTGGTAGAGCAAAGCCATCACAAAACCTCCAGCTCAGGGGAAATGATCAGCATGGCTCCAGAATGTACACAGAAGCAAAGTTGAGAGGGAATTGGTTACAAATTCCAGGATGGTAGGCCTGCTTCTGTCTTCCTATTTTATCCAAGCTGATACGACATGATGTACACTCAACAGATGTTTGAAACACTTGCACTTTTTAGGCAGGATAGGACTTCATCTCATTTTATTGCATTGAACTCAGGACTTCAGGCATGCTAGGCAGGAGCTCTACCACTGAGCTACACCTCCACTCTAGGGATTTAACATTTACAGGACAATTTTAAATTTTTAAAAGAACAAATTTAAATTTTAAAATTTAAATTCTCATTGAACCAGTTTGTGCTCTGAGACTTTTCAATAATTTGCATGTCAGTAATAAAAATAAAAACAAAAAGATTAAAATTAAATTCTAAACTAGAGCAACCTGGATGGCCATGAATGACAGGAAACAAGGAGCACATGCAGGGAGGTGAGAGAGTGGAGGAAAGATGTGGGGTGGATCCTCTGTCTAGTTTCCCACAGCATTGACCAGAGTGATAGTTTTGATGCATTAGTTGAACTCTGACCTTCAGGTTTTATCCCTATAATAATAGTGTCTCACAGAATCCACTTCATGGTCACGTGAGTACACACACACACATAGACACACACACACACACACACACACACACACACACACACTCGGTATGTTTGATAAACCAATCCAGACTAACTCCTCCTACATGTCACTGGTCAGGCGTTGTAGACAGGGTGAGAGTGGAAAGGATTGTCAACATTGGTGAAGCCTAGAGTTGAACAAAGAGGGAGACAGGACAGGATGAGGATGACCCAGAGCTGTGCCCCAGAGAGCTCTGCTGCTTCCTTAGCTCTAACTGCAGTGTCCTCCAGGCCCCAGAGGATCTGTGAACAGACATGTCTCATCCAGTCCCCTGTGAGCATCCTAAACCAGGGGTGACGCCACCCTCCTCTTCCTGGTGACTTAGCCAGGCCACACTCCCTGGCCATCTGGGTGAGGCGCAGCATGCTCTGAGGTGAGTTCAGCCAGGCAGGTGGCCCTGGAGCTCAGGGCCATGACTGTGCTGGGCTTGCTGACCTGCTGTTGAGGTGCTCTGTTAGGTCCTCACGGCATTTCCTCATCTTTCTCTATCACCTGTTTTTCTGACAAATAGAAATGTGTTCTCATCTTCGAATTTTCATATAGAATTTATTTGCTGCAACATCTTAAGGAGTGTATTTTTATTTGGGATTATTTATGGACATAGGAGTATATATTCCTTCTTATGCTTCAGATGGTTGATAGGAAGCTGCATTAGTTGTCCCAAGACTGCAACTTTGCAGAGGGAGAAGGGCTGTCCTTGCTTCACATGGAGGTGACTCCTAGGGTCACAGCAATGCTGGAAGCAAGTGTCCTGAGCCTGTTCATTTTTCCCTGATGACACACGGTGAGTGGACCAGACCTGAGCTGTTCATGGCAGAGGGAGAACACTGTTTTCCAAGGACACTGAAGGAGGTGCTCTGCTGCACCCTGGGGTGGGACATGGCCCTCTCTTGAGTCACTTGTGTGATGTTAGGCAGAGACCCTGAGACCCTGGATTATCAGTCTGTACTAGAAGGAAATAAGAAGACCTCAGAGGCTCTGTGAAAGGTGGAGCGTGGTCAGCAATTCCTGGATGCTGCTGACTAATAAGGTGGCTCTGTGTTTGTCTACCAAAATTGTCACCAATTCCCCAAGTTAAACGTGCATCAGGCTGCTCCCATGAAACATACGCAGGTGCCTAGAGAAGAGTAAGAGAGCAGGTGGGACAGGCCCAGGATGTGGAGCAGACTGGGTCCCTGGTCCTGTATATTCTTGGGGTGCTATGCTCCCTAACAGTGGCAGAACCTCTCCCTCACTGCCCCTCTCTCCTCTGTCCTCTCAGAAAATTCTGTCCCTGTCTTCACTGCAGCTGTTTGTGTCCATTCCTTGCTCCACTTTGTCCACAGAGTTTGATGGGACAGAAGGTGTGATTTCAGTTCATGGGAAAGATCTCAAATTCTCCAAAGAGCTCAGCCTTCATCTGCCAACAGGTTAGGATTTCATGGACAGGAAGTCTATCTGTCTATCATGTCTTTCTCCACTGTCTGTCATCCACCTACTACCCCCTACCCACCTACCATCTCTGTCCCTGGGCGTGCACCTCTCCTGCTGTCTACCTCTGCAGTGGGTCTCAGTCATGCTAGACCCTAGGGCTACAGCATCAGAAGCCGTGTATTGTGTCCACTGCTTCAGTGCCTCCCAGCAGGGGCTGTCAAAAGTGGACTATCACATCTGGTTTAGGATATAATACAAGGGAGAAAATGTGCTTCAACTTTCCTTTTTTAAAAAAATACCTTTGTATTCTAGCTACTGTTAGTCTTTCTAGAGAGAAGAGACATCAGACCCTCAGGCTGAGAGAGAATCAGATTTAACAGTTATGCTTTCAGAAGCAGAAGATTGGAAAGGTTTAATCTCTTTAATAGAAAACGTGGAAGAAGCCACTATTGATTTCCTTAAGAAAGGTGGGGCACATTTTATGTTCATTGCCCTTTTTACTTATTTTGTCCCTATATAAAAATCCTGCCTCAAATATTATGGATGCTGTTTTCTGTGTAGAGTCTTAAAATGACCTCCAGAAGTGCAGACAAGGTTAACAAGCCCTTGACCTGTATTCAGCATCTACACAGAGGTGGCTGAGCATCAAGACAATGCAGGCAACAGTGAGCTGCCCTGAGACCTCTCCGTGTGGTTCTGTTAACTCTCTGACTCTCAGTGTCCATGAAAATTGATTGTGTCTGTAAATAAATCAGATGATGTTGGTAAAATAGCCAAAGCCTTTCTGGTGAATAGCAGTGATCCCCAAATGCTTGTTCTGCACCTGAGATTGAGTGCAAATGGCAGAGATGGAAGATGGACCAGGAGGAGCCCTGGCTGTGCTGAATTTTCATAAGAGCTTTTCCAGGAAGCTGTGCTTAGTGAGGGTCATACCAATAACTATCTCAGACAGTTCATATTTATATTTATTTATTCATTTTATACAAAATAAATAAGGCAACATAAAAATTGTCAAATCCAAATATTTTCCTTTAAAGTTGATTGTAAGCTTTATTTGCATGTCTTTTCTCATGTAATCCTGAAAACCGAATATTGGAGACATAAATAGTTACCCAAATTGGAGAAATGAAGGACGGTATCTCGTAACAACAGCAGTGACAGCCAGGTCTAGGACAAGTTCTGAAGAGTGGGTAGTGCAGATGTCAATCAACAGCATGCCTGTTTCTTCATTTGTGAAAGTCACAATTCAGGGAACTTTCATTTCTTTGCCTCACTTCATCCTCACCACACCTGGTGTCAGGTGTCATTCTAATCATCTCTCAGGCAGAGTGGACAAGGAAGGGGAGGTCAGGGGTAGCAAGAGTCAAAGTTGGAAACCAGCCATGACCTTGGATTATTATGGATGGGTGCTCCTCAGGTCTCAAAAGGTTTGGTCCTGTGTGTAGACTGCAGTGTACTGGAGAGAACAGCAGAGTCATTCCAGACTCACAGAACCTCCCAGCAAGTCCTGGTCCTATAGACGTTGGGGGTTCAAATGTTAAATGTGCATTCCATGAATTATGCCTCAGTAAAGTTTTAAACATTTCTAGTATACCATATAGATCTGAGAGTCTTATAATGCCAGCTAAAACCAAATTGTTACACCAGAAATATTAACACTTATTTCATACTTGAATAACTTAAACTCAGGAATTAGTGATTCCCCTTGTTTGCCAATGTCCCCTACTTTTTTGAGCAACGATTCTGAATATATGCACTTGTCATTGACAAACTGCTTTCTTTAGGAAGTTCATGAACTTGAACTGTTGCAACCTCACTACAAGTTACCAGCTCACTTCACCCACAGGTGAGCTTTTAGATACTTTTTAAAAAATATTGTTTACTACAGGTCATCAGAACTCCTAGGATCTACAGGCTCTGGAACGTCCTCTGGTTGGGCACAATCAGGCTGGTGCACAGGTGTGTGGCAGCTAAAAAGTCACTTCAGCCCTCTGTACAACATTAACCCAAAGCTTTCTTGGTGGCCAAGGTAGAGCCTCATGGACATCACCACCTGGATGACCAACCACACAGGGTGGGCAGATTTCATTCTGGTGGGACTCTTCAGGCAATCTCAACACCCAGCTCTGCTTTGTATTGTCATTTTTCTGGTTTTCCTGATGGCCTTGTCTGGAAATGCTGTCCTGATCATCCTGATACACTCCAGTGCCAAACTCCACACCCCCATGTACTTCTTCATCAGCCAGCTGTCCCTCATGGACATGATGTACATCTCTATCACTGTGCCCAAGATGCTCCTGGACCAGGTGCTGGGTGTAAGTACCATCTCAGTCCCTGAATGTGGGATACAGATGTCCCTCTACTTGACACTAGTAGGTTCTGAGTTTTTCCTTCTGGCAGCCATGGCCTATGACCGCTACATGGCCATCTGCCATCCACTTCGCTATCCAGTCCTCATTAACCATAGAGTGTGTCTCCTCCTGGCATCTGGCTGCTGGTTCCTAGGATCAGTGGATGGCTTCATGCTCACTCCTGTCACCATGACCTTCCCATTCTGCAGATCCCGGGAAATCCAGCACTTCTTCTGTGAAGTCCCTGCTGTGATGAAGCTCTCCTGCTCAGACACCTCACTCTATGAGACACTCATGTACCTGTGCTGTGTCCTCATGCTCCTCATCCCTGTGACAGTCATTTCAGGATCCTATTCCTGCATCCTCCTCACCATCCACAGAATGAACTCAGCAGAGGGCAGGAGGAAGGCCCTGGCCACCTGCTCCTCACACATGATGGTGGTCACACTCTTCTATGGCGCTGCCGTCTACACCTACATGCTCCCCAGCTCCTACCACACCCCTCAGAAGGACATGGTGGTTTCTGTGTTTTACACCATTCTCACCCCTGTGCTGAACCCCTTAATCTACAGTTTCAGGAACAAGGATGTCACTGGGGCTCTGAGGAAAATGTTGAGTGTGGGACCTGTCTTTCAGGAAACAGTAAAGTAGGGGATTTGAGTTCCATGGTTTCTCCTTCTCTCCACATCAGATGATGAAGATCTCCTGGGTTCCTACTGCACAGTGCTGTACCCCTTTGCTCCTCTCAGGGGCGAGCCTCCCCAGTCCACTGCTTGTGCATTCAGAGTCCTCATGCAGCTCCCCGGATCCACCTTATATACCTAAGTTGACAAGGACTTTCTCCTTCTAGGGGAAAATATTCATATCATTACAAAATACATAGTGGATATTTAGATAAAGTGGCCATGAGGTGATTGATAGGTGGACAGAGGCAAGGGATGGTGAAGAATATGTAGCCAATTAATGGGTACACAGTAAACCATAGATGAGTCGAAGTTTAGGGTTCATGGGAGTTAGTTGTACTATTCTTGTTCATGCTAATACTCTGCAAGTTTCAAATCACATATAAGAGTTAAATAACAGGCTTTCCTTCCTTTTGTAAAAAGGACATTTCTGCTTGTGGCAGTGTGACATAGTATCTAGGATAACATGCTCATATCATTGTGTCTAATTTTACTTAGTGCAGTTCCTTCCTTGAGGAACATTCTCAAGATTCAACCATGAAGGTATCCAGTGGTTGTTGCTCTCTGAAATCTTTAGGATCCTGTTATGTGAAAAAGATTCAAGACCACATGGATGACCATGGGGGAAATGCCAATTCTGGGTGGAAGGAGAGTTTCATGCAGGCTCCCTACCAGAGATGCATCTGAGGTAGTACTTGAAACATTAAGAGATGTGGTTTGGATGTGATATGTTCACCAGAGCTCCTGTACCAATTCAGGGATATTCAGGAGGAAAATGACTAGATTATGGAACTATAACTTAATCATTCCATCTTTTTAAATGGACTTTCTGGGAGTTAAGTGTAGGCAAGTGGGGTTTGTCTGGATTAGATTGGTCACTGCATGTAAGCCCTGGAAGTGTGCTTCTTCTCTTTGGTTGAAATAACAGACATTTGTAGAAGAGAGATTTCATCCTCTTAGCCAAAGAAAAAGGTTGTCCCCTCCAAGAAAATGGCATTAAAAACTTACTACAAAGTTTACACATAAAATCTTGCTTAGGATTACATTCAAATTCAAATTCAAAAAACAATAGGGAGGGCCATCAAATTTCCCAGTAGACTCCATACTGCTTAGAATCTCTGAGTGGCCCTAGCTAGTAAAGACTCTTTTCTGCATTGTAATCCTCTTGCTCACCTTGGTTATCCTTCCCAACTTCAACATTGTCCTGCTATCCTGTGTGGACCCCCATTTCCACAACCCCATGTACTTCTTAGTAATTTTTCTTCTTAGATCCGGACTTACACTTGACCCCATGCCCCAGATGCTGTTCCACCAGCAGAGTGCACCCCAAATAAATTATTGCTGTCTCAGAAGTAAATGTACTAAAAATAATAAAAAATAAAAAATAACTCAACCTCATTTCTTAGAAATTTGAAGGAGGATATTTTAGAAGACATCAAAACATACTAAGATTTTCCCAGCACACACACACTGAAAGGAATCATTAAATTTGTCAAATTAAACATAATGCTTCAGGAAATTCTGATGAAACTAATATAACAATAACCAATGAAATTAAGTGTTGTAGCCCATTATATTGAGTTACTACTTTGAATACATTAGTATATCACTGTATATTTATGAAGAAAAGATTTCACTAAAAAAATGTGCAAAGAACATAGTCATTCCATAAAGTGGTCGTTACATGGAGAAGCATGAAAAATCATATAGATATATTAGTAAGCAAGAAATGCAAGTCAAATATGACTCTAATAAATTTACTAAGGTGGAAAAATACCATACTCCAGGCTGGTTTAGGCAGAGCTGGATGTTGTAGCATGATTTGGTAGTTAACAGAAAGCAACTTATTGCTATATATCAAAATGTTTGGATGACTATTCCCTGTATGGAATTACTTTACAAAACAAACTAACTGAGAGAGTGATTACTGTATAAGCATTTTTATTTCAGCTCTGTTTATAATTGATGTTTTTTAGCATAGAACAACCGTGCACCTTTAGAAAGGGACTGTATTTCTGTTTAAATCACCTGATACATAGTAACCACATTAAATCATTTTTAATAAAAGGCAACACCACAAATTCCAAGCTGAAGAGACTTCATGCAAAGAGTTGGCTGCAAAGTGGCCATGACCCAAGTGAGGCTGGTGGAGCAGAAGGGAGCCTGTCAGCTAAGGACCCCATTCCTCCCTCTGCATCTGCTGTGCACTCTCTACTGAGTGTGGAGACTGTAGCCCAGTCATAGGCAGGATGCCATAGCGACCCAGGTACCCATGTCCTGCAGTGCTGCTGGAACTCAAAATGCCTTTGGATGCTGGAGCCTGGAGCCAACAGGGTCCCTGTTGTGCCCAGATGCTTCAGCTGCCACGGATCATCTCCAGCAGGGAGAAAAGTCCCAGTTTCTTAGTTTCTCCCACACTCAAGGGGACCCCAGGGCTGCATCCCACAGAGTTACAGGAAGCCAGGGGGACAAGGAGGCAGGATAAGCCATCTACAGGCTGAAGCCCTGCAGGTCACAGGTAGGTACAGCTCAGGAGGCAGCCTGGCCAACAGTGTGTGTGTGTGGACCCAGGCTGTCACAAGACCTGCATGGTAGGGTAAATAATAAGCATTGTTTCAGACATAGATTTAAAAAAAATTGAGAAGAATTTCACTGCAAATTTTGAGAGGGACCTGTTAAAAAACAGATGTTGAAGGATCTTGCTTCTGTCTTCCCCTATTTCATTGTAGCTGCTACAACAAGTGTACACTGAACAGATATTTGAAGCACTTGTAGTTTGTAGGCAGGATAGGATTTATTTCATTTTACTGCATGCTAGTTATTGAACTCAGGGCTTCATGCATGCTCAGCAGGAGCCATAATCCCTGAGCTATACCTCCACTCTTAACATTTAAAGCATGATTTTTACCTGGGTAAATATATTACAATAAACATTTAAATTTTCAATGAAACAGTTTGTGCTTTGAGACTTCTCAATAATTTGCATATCAGTAGTTGAAATAAAAACAAATACTTTAAAATTAAATTCTAAATTATAATGACCTAGATGGCCAGTGAATGACAGGAAACAAGGAGCACAAGCAGGGACATAAGAGAGTGAGGTGGACCTGTGAGGAGGACTCCTTCCAGGCTTCCAGGACACTGAGGAGGTGATGCTTTTCTTACACAACACACACGCACGCACACGCACGTGCACACACACACACACACACACACACACACACACACAGGGTATGTTTGATAAACCAATCCAGACTAAATCCTCCTACATGTCACTTGTCAGGCGTTGTAGACAGGGTGAGAGTGGAGAGGACTGTTAACATTGGTGAAGCCTGGAGTTGAACAAAGAGGGAGACAGGACAGGATGAGGATGACCCAGAGCTGTGCCCCAGAGAGCTCTGCTGCTTCCTTGGCTCTAACTGCAGTGTCCTCCAGGTCCCAGAGGATCTGTGAACAGACATGTCTCATCCAGTCCCCTGTTAGCATCCTAAACCAGGGGTGACGCCACCCTTCTCTTCCTGGTGACTTAGCCAGGCCACACTCCCTGGCCATCTGGGTGAGGCACAGCGTCCTCTGAGGTGAGTACAGCCAGGCAGGTGGCCCTGGAGCTCAGGGCCATGGCTGAGCAGGGCTTGCTGTTCTGCTGTTGAGGTGGTCTCTTAGGTCCTCACGGCATTTCCTCATCTTTCTCTATCACCTGTTTTTCAGGAAAAAAATAAAAATAAAATGTTTTCTTCTTAAAACTTTCATATACATTTATTTACTGTAACATCTTAAATTTTGAGTTTTTATTCCTAATTATTTATGGACATATAATGTTATATATTCCTTCTTATGCTTCAGATGGTGGTAGGAAGCTACACTAGTCGTCCTGAGACTGCAACTTTGCAGAGGGAGAAGGGCTATCCTTGCTTCACATGGAGGTGACTCCTGAGATTGCAGCAATGCTGGAAGCAAGTATCCTGAGCATGTTCATGTTTCTCTAAGCACATAGATGGTGAGTGGACCAGATCCAAGCTGTCCATGACAGAGGAGGACACTGTTTTCCAAGGACACTGAGCAGTGAGGTGCTCTGCTGTACCCAGGGGCAGGATACAAACCCTCACTTGGGTCACTTTTGTGATGTTAGGCAGAGGCCTGAGACCCTGGATTGTCAGTCTGTACTAGGAAGAACAAGATGTGAGGACCTCAGAGGCTCTGGGGAAGGTGAAGACAGTGATCCCTGGATGCTTTTGGTTTCTAGGGATGGCTGAGTATTTCTCTACCAGCACTGTTACCAGTTCCCTACTGAAGCATGCACCAGCTGTTCCTATGAAACTCCAGCAACTGCCTAGAGAAGAGTGAGAGAGAGCACGCCAGGCCCTGTTTGTGGAGCAGACCATGTTCCCTGATCCTCTGGTGTCTTGGGGTCACTATGTGTTGCTCCAGGACAGTGGCAGAGATTCCCCCAGGAGCCTCCCTCCTCTCGTGGCCTCCTCTCTCCCTCCATTCTCTCATCAAGTGCTGTCCACTTCTCCCACTAGCTGGTGGACTCTGGTCTTGCTCCACTTTGTCCACAGAGGTAGACAGGGCAGCCATTGTGATTCCTGTTCATTCTGCATAGATCTTGCCCTTCATCTATCAGCAGAGTAGGATAAGATGGAGAGGAAATCTGTCTATTCATCCACCTATCATCTCTGTGTCATCTAAATATCTTCTACCTTGTACCCACCCACTGACCCACCAATCCTTCCCCTTTCTATGCACCTCTCCTGTCTTCTGCCCTGGGTCTCAGTCATGCTGGACACTGAGCTACAGCGTTAGGAGCACTGTGTTCTCTGCTTCAGCCCTTCCCAGCAAAGGCTGTCAAGAGTGAAGTGCCACAGCTGGTTTTAGGGACTGTTACCAGGGTTCAAACAAAAACTTTAATTTCTTAAAAGAACACCTCTGCGTTATAGCTCATGCTAGTCTTTCTAAGGAGAGATGATAGAACCTTCCTGTAGATAGTGCATCAAATTTAACAGTTAATCTGTCAGAACCAGAGAGCTGGAAATGTTTACTGTCTTTGAGAGAAAATGGGAAAGAAGTCATTATTGATTTCCTTAAGAAAGGCCAGGTGTGTTTTCTGTTCACCCATATTCCTAACTTATTTTATCACTATTTAAAAACCCCACCTCATCTCATTTAACTGGTGTTTTTCTTGCATAGACGGACAGTGACCTCTGAAGTTCAGTGATGTCCCTCTCCATCACTGTGACCAAGGTGCTCCTGGACCAGGTGCTGGGTGTAAGTACCATCTCAGTCCCTGAATGTGGGATGCAGATGTTCCTCTGTGTGACACTCGCAGGTTCTAATTTTTTCTTTTTAGGTGCCATGGCCTATGACTAAGGCATAGCCATCTGCCATCCTCTCCGTTACCCTATGCTCATGAACCACAGGGTGTGTCTCCTCCTGGCATCTGACTACTGGTTCCTGGGATCAGTGGATGGCTTCATGCTCACTCCTGTCACCATGACCTTCCCATTCTGCAGATCCCGGGAGATCCAGCACTTCTTCTGTGAAGTCCCTGCTGTGATGAAGCTCTCCTGCTCAGACACCTCGCTCTATGAGACGCTCATGTACCTGTGCTGTGTCCTCATGCTCCTCATCCCTGTGACAGTCATTTCAGGATCCTATTCCTGCATCCTCCTCACCATCCACAGAATGAACTCAGCAGAGGGCAGGAGGAAGGCCCTGGCCACCTGCTCCTCACACATGATGGTGGTCACACTCTTCTATGGCGCTGCCGTCTACACCTACATGCTCCCCAGCTCCTACCACACCCCTCAGAAGGACATGGTGGTGTCTGTGTTTTACACCATACTCACCCCTGTGCTGTACAGTTTCAGGAACAAGGATGTTCTGGGGCTCTGAGGAAAATGTTGAATGTGGGACCTGTCTTTCAGGAAATAGTAAAGTAGGGGATTTGAGTTCCATGGTTTCTCCTTCTCTTCACGTCAGATGATGAAGATCTCCTGGTGCCGTCTCCTGGGCTCCTACTCCACAGTGCTACACCCCTTTGCTCCTCTCAGGGGTGAGTCTCTTCTGTCTACTGCTTGTGCATTCAGGGTCCTCATGCAGCTCCCCTGGATCCACCTTATATACCTAAGTTGACAAGGACTTTCTCCTTCTAGGGGAAAATATTCATAGCATTACAAAATACATAGTGGATATTTAGAGGAAATGGTCACAAGGTGTTCTGGTATAATGGAGAGAGAAAATATAAAAAAAACAGGTGCATGGTTAATCAGAGGTTAGTCTAGGTTTAGAGTTCATTGGAATTAGTTGTATTGTTTTTTTCATGCTAATTTTCTGTGAATTTGAAATGATGTATGAATAAAGAGTTAAATAACAGGCTCTTTCTTTTTATAAAAAAAGCAAACTTCTACTTTCTGCTTGGGGGCAATGTGACATAGTATCTAGGAGACCATGCTCTTAACATTGTGTCTAATCTTTATTGAGACAGTGCTGCTCTTTCTCTACATTCCTTGGGGAATGTTCTCAAGGTCCAATCATGAAGGCATCCAGTGGATGATGCTGTCTGAGATCATTAGGATGGAGTTGTGTGATGAAAAATCAAGACCACATGGATGACCACGGGGAGAATGTCAGTCCTGGGTGGAAGGAGGGTTTGGGGGCAGGTCCTCTACCTGAGATGCATCTGAGGTGGCTCTTAAAACATGGAGCTTATTAAAGGATGTGGTTTGGATGTGAGGTGTCCCCAAAGCTCCTGTGTCAATGCAGGGGTATTCAGGAGGGAAATGACTGGGCTATGGGTGGCGTAACTCTGTCAGTCCATCTTACTGTGAATGAACTGACTGGGAGTTAAGTGTAGGCAAGTGGGGTTTTGCTGGAGGAGATGGTCACTGCAGATGAGCTCTGAAGGGTGCATCTTCCCTTTGGTTTAAATAACAGACATTTATAGCAGAGATAGTACATCCTCCTGGCCACAGTTCTGGCACTTAGGCTCATGGCAAAATGCCTGCAGAACAGATGCTCAGTGCCAGGAGCTGAAGTCACTGTTGCTTGTCAGAGACCCTGTGTGGTAGAATTGGAATGTTAATCAGGACATATAAGAGGACAGCTAATGCAGCCACAGGCATAATCAGTACCTAATCAACTATGAAGATTTGTGTCTTGCCCATAAGACCAAGGTGGGTGCTCATTTGTCTCCAGGACATTTGCCAAGTCCCTTAGGTTTTGGCATTGCAAGCTGCTCTCTCCTTCCTTAGCTCAGATTCATTTGTACTCACTCTCCCTTGACAGGAGAAGATGCAGCTGGAAAGGAAAGTCCTGAGGACTCCCTGTGTCCTCCCAGGTGTTACATACACTGTTCCTTCTCACACTTCCCACACCAAAGCAAGTTAGATGACTATTTCTAACATGGTGAGTGCAGAGCTTTGCAATATTCCCCTTTCTCCCTAAAATAGAACAGAGCCATCTCCTGAGGAGGCCTGGGAAGTAGACAGAAGGTTGAGAGACCTGGTGAAGAAGCTTCCTGAAGTGGGAGGGGTGGATTCTATTTTCATTGAGGAACCAGCTGGAGATCCTTTGGCAAAGCAGTTGTATAAAAGGTGTTTCTGGAGGAGGAACAACCACAGAGGTGGTGCTCATGGTGCCGCGAGATGACCGCTGAAGTCGCAGACGTGCTTCCAGGATTTCTCCTGGAATGTGTCTGCTGCTCTTGTCCTCTGCTCCTGTTTCTCACTGTCCACTAGCCCTGTGGTCAGCACTGGGAAGTGTACTGTTGAGGAAGCTGGAGAGGGTGGTGTGGGAATAGCTGGCACTGTCTTCAGCTGCTGCTTTGGCACTGTTTGTACCCTCTGGCCCTTGGTGTGGTCTCCTTCCTCCTCCTCCATGCACAGGCACCCTCTCGGACCTCTTGATCACACAGGCCATTACTACTAAGTTCCAAACACACACTAAAGTGAATAATTACTCCCTTCATTTAAAATTCTACTAAAATATAAAATTTGTTCCTGTAAGACCATAATGTTAGTTCACATGAATGACATGAAGTTCATCTCCTTAATTCTTAGTGAACAGGCCAAGAAGGAGAATGTCATCCAGACTCCAAAGAGTCTCTCAAGTTCCCTTTCAGTAAATGACATAACCAGAAGCAGCCTTCTGACATGGCTCTGAATGGTGGATGTCAGGACACTTTCCCCCACTAACTTTTCCCCCCATCTGCTGCCTAAGCACGTGCTTAGAGCCTGCCTGGCCTTCCATGGCCCTCTGCCTGCTCATGTCCCCTGTAGCTCCTTGGCTGAGCACCAGTGGGGCAATCAGCTCCTTGGATCTTGTCCAGCTAGTCTAGTTCTCAGCTGAGTGAAAGCATCCTGTGGATGATGCTGTCTGAGATCATTAGGATTGAGTTTTATGATGAAGTTTTGTGGCGAAGGCAAATGGGTTCAAGTCAGAGGCAGTTCATTAGGTGGAAGCGGCTAGACATTAGCTTTACAAAATGATTTTAATCTTTGTAATTTTTTTGTGGGCATTGATCTTGTGTGGCCTAATATGTACTACCATATTTTGCTGGGGGTGGTCACAAGATGTACTTTACATAGAATTTTCAGTAGTGTCAACTGTGGGTTTATAATTCACTTTTGTCCATGCTGTTTGTCTTTTTGAATGTTTTGAACTGTTGTTTTGATATTGTGTGGTTTTGTTGTTGTTTCTCTCTCTCTGTGTGTGTGTGTGTGTGTGTGTGTGTAAGCATACACATGATCCAATATGGCTTCCTGTCACTACACAAATCAGAATCCTGCTCTTCATATGCAGCCAGACTCTAAAGAGCACAACCTACATCCTCTTACAAACAATTGTGAATCAACACTAAAAGCTAACCTTTAATATTGAGGAAAATATTGACCTCATAACACAATAATGATAATGCAGGAAATTATTATTATCAAATTCATTTGGCAAAATAACCAATCAATATTCTTCAATATTCTTTGAAGGTATCAAAGTCCACAACTAAATGCAGCGTGGGATCCTGAATGAGATCTTGGGACAAGATGGGACCTTCATGGAAGAACCGGTGAGTCGTGACTCCCAGGTCCTGGTGGGCGCGGCCTGGTGGCTGCAGTGAGGGTGAGAAAGGCTGGGAGAGGACCAGCAGCTCTGCTCAGATGGCCAGCTTTTCTGCAGGTCTTCTCTGCATGTAGCACAAGGTGCATCTGAAGGTTTTGCAGCACTGGCTGCCACGGGGAGGGGTGACCAAGGGGAAACCCTGATGCTGTGATATTCTGCTTCTCTGGTGGCCCTTCCTGGCAGTTCCATGGCTGTGTCCCTCTAACGGTCCCTAGCTGTCAAATTTGGTGCACATGCTTCTGTGTGTTCCAGCACATTTCAAAGCATAGAAAGGGTTAAAGTCATTCATGACATAATTGTCCAGGGAGCTTGCTATTTCTTCCCTCGATTAAGAGACAATCATCTTCCTAAAAGCCCCATGAAATATTCTGGCCCCCAAGGGACCTCAGCAGTCACTTTAAGGGAAGGCTGCACACTTTTTCTGGTGAGCTGAGTCTCAGTTAAGCTGTACAAGGTTCAGCTTGTCTTGAGCCCTTCCGGCAAGCCCAGGATCTGGATCCAGAAAAGCCAGAACACAGTTCCCACCAGGGACACAGCATCTCTAGCATGAGGGACACAAACCTGAGGGTCCAGAGCTTCCTTTTCTGATATCATGCTTGAGAAAAACTTATTAACCCTTGGCAAAGTGTCATATTTCAAAGTTTTGAATATTCATATAAGAAAAATCACAAGTGATAATTAAATAAGTTAGGCAATAGAATATTGAGCGCCTTGTAACAAACTACAAAAGTTTTTAAGAGATCTTAAATATACTGATAGAATGGCAAATAAGGAAAAATAACATGAAGCATGGCAGGACAATTCTACAGAAAAAGCTGCATGTAAATATACTCAAAGAATTCCCCTGCTACCCAGAAAAATATTCTTTCTTTGAGTTTTATGAAATGAAAGGATTCAAATTGACTAATGATATTGAAAGCAACAAAATTCTACTATGTTAATAAGTACTGAAATATGTTGAAAAAGGGAAAAAGAAGATTTTAGGCAGAGTAATATTTGGCAGAAAACTTTAGAAGCTCTATGCATTTGGTCAGCTAAGGGCCAGTAGGCAGAAGGGGAGGCAATAGAGACACAGCTTCCATCCCCGTGGATGCAAATTGGCTGTGGTGATGGTGGCAGTGGCAGAGAAATAAATGGGCCAGTGCTGGGTTTGCAGGGGCAGGGAAGAGGAGACCAATGGCCCATGCTGCCTCAGGCCCGGGCAGCAATTCCATAAAGGCAGAGCTGTCTGAAGGGTGCTTACTGTTGGGCCTACCGTCCACCTCCATTATGTGTAGCCTTAAGAAAGGCATCACTAACTACCACACCCCCCACGGGACATGGCAAGGAATCCAACTGGATTTTACAGGCCTGGCTGTCTTAGTCTTCTCACCTAGAGAAAGCAGTTTAAATGCTGGTGACACATCCCCAAGAGAGATGACAGGTCACCAACACCTGAATTGCAAGGACCTGAGCTTTCTGCTAACCACACTGATTGGTTAAGGAAAAAGCAGAGCCAGTTTTTGCTGTAGGTGAAGTCCAAGCTTTCCCTCCCCTCCAGTACTATACCCACACAGTTGCAGACCTCCCTATGGTAAGGTCCTGGCATCTCCCAGTTCCACACTCTGAGAGCAGAGGCTGGTGGGCCTGGGAGCCTGGGCACCTTGAGGCTTATTCCCAAATGCACACAGATATAAAGCAATTGTGAGCCATGAACACATTAATCAGTCCAAGAAGTATCTTATAAATTGGATGCTTCTAGGTACCCCAGTGGGTTTGGGTGGAGACCATGGCAGTGATAAGGTAATAAATGAGCTATTCCATTAGGATCAGGGACACAGCTATGGAAGGGGGCAGAGACATGGTTCAGGTCTTAGAAAAGCTGAGTGCTATATAGCTGGTAGTACAAGTTGAGACCACCACTAAGACTATTGCCAGCAGTGTAAGCACACATCTGCTATCTTTAGATGGTTGCTGGATTCTTTCAAAAAGTCTAATTCTGTATCACCACCAACAGGAATAGCTGCCCAATGGTGAGTGTATTTACAGCAGGGAAACCACATCAACTTCCACCCCATTAAGTGCAAAGGTACATAGTTTACCACACAGGTATAACAGTGCAAAAAAAGGAGATGTTAGATGACCTGCTGGAACTCACTCCTTACCCAAGGTAAGAGGAAAGAGAGACCAGAACTTACCTGGTCTGTGGATAGGTCACCAGAGGAATGGCTCTGAATTGGAAGGTGCTGGTGGTCTTCTACTGCCACCATGTGATTGGGTTTGAGAAGTGCATGTAGTAGTCCCCCTGTGTGTACCAAAGCCAGACAGGAAAGTAAGTCATCCTGGGCATCTTGGCCAGGCCCTCAGCAATTTGGGATTATTATTATTATTATTTAGAGAATTTTAATAATACATAGCAGTTGGTTTCATTTTGACAAAATTACACATGCAAGAAATTTGGTTTCAGTTCCCATTCCTTCCCCTCCCCACCTCTCCTCCTCTGCTCTACTGATTTCCTTTAGCTCTTTAACTTTCTTGGTTTTTACTGGTACTTTCTGCATATGCATAAAGATAAAATTCCACGTGGTGTGTTTACATATGCATGTAACATGGTTTTATGAAATGCATTCTGTATCCTCCCCTTTCCAATCTCCCTCTGGTCTCCTCCTACTCCAATGATCTTCCCTACATTTTAAATTTGATCCTCCGCCATCTTCATTTATTTAATTTGCACTAGCTTCCACATATGAAAGAAATGATTGACAGACCCACGGACACAAGCCAGAGCCCAGCCCCAGGCCTACAACTATACAAAATCAAAAGTAGACAGAAGCAAGGTACAGAGGCAGAATGACCAAATGTCCAAGCTGCCAGATTTATTTAAATCAATAAGTTATATTAGGTCCCTGGCATCAGTAGTACATTATTGTTCATTGTGTCTTTAGGCTGGTTATATAGTTAGCAATATTATGCAGCTTATTCCTCAGTTACACACTATTCTTGCAAGGTACAATGTTAGGAGCTCTGTAAAGCTCTCAAGAAAGGCAAATGTTTAAAGTTACGGTTATGTGGACAGGTTCAGGTTCAGAGGAGCTTGGTGAAATTTTGTGGTTTTCTAACAAATGAGTTTCTTTATTCCAAAGAGCTGTGGACCTGAGATCAAGGTCAAAGCTGATAAGGCTCTAATACAGAGCCTCCTCATGCAGGGCAAATTGCAACAGCAGGCAGGCATTCTGTGATTTGCACAGAAGTGTTCCTAGCAGCGAGACATTCTATGCCTCTGCACAGTAACTTCCTACCACCAAGCATGCCAAAATCATGAAGCAATCAGAGACTTCAGAATCCTTACATAGAACTATCTCTGCCACTCAGAAGCCCAAGCCCATTTCTTCTGACAACCTGCTGACCCATGCCAGAGCCCATGCCCAGCCTAAGGACCATCCCGGCCACTCACAGGGGAGCCCAGGCCCAATCAGGCACAGTACCATCCCTGCTGACATGTGTGAGAGCCGGGCCCAGGACCGCCTCTGCACAGAGCAGAGGACCATGCTGGGGCTCCCCATTTACCAATGCATTGCTCCCCCAGCCTGCAGCCATTGCTATAGCCCTCCCCAAGTTGTAACCTCCATCTTTGGACAATAGACAGAGATTGGAGGTGGCAGCTGCCTCCTGAAGCACAGCAGGCCAAGTGCTGCATCTCAGAATAGGCAGCCCAAAGCCATTGTATGGCCCCCAATTTTATCTCCATTTCTGAAAGTGGATAAATCCATCTTGGGACATCTCTATTGCTATATTGAGTTACCTCCGCTACTGCCACCACCACCTTTACCTGCAGTAGTATCCCTCTTGGAACACAAGCCCAACACCAAGGTGAGGGAGAGGTAATCTTCAGGGACACTACAAGATTATAGGGTAGAAACTGCAATACATCAGATCCACATTATGAGAAAGGAAAATAAAGAGACAACATGAAAAAAGAAGGGAAGAAGTTGTCCCAAAGAAACCAAGATATTGCAATAATAGAAACAACGGCACAATTGATGAAATGTCATAGAAGGAGTTCAGAATGTACATAATTAAAATGATCTGTGAATTAAAGAATGATATAAGAGAGTAAATATAGGAAAAAAAATTGATCACTCTATCAAAGAGATAAGAGAGCAAATACAGGTAGCAAAAGATTACTTCAAGAAGGAGATAGAGATTCTTAAAAAAAAAAACAAAACAAAAACAGAAATCCTTGAAATGAAGTAAACAATAAAACAAATAAACAACTCAATAGAAAGTATCACCAACAGACAGATCATCAGTTATAATGAAGACAAAATATACAATTTTGAAAATAAGTTGAGCACACGGTAAAGATTCTAAGAAATCATTGATAGAACTTCCAAGAATTATGGGATATCATCAAAAGACCAAATCTAAGATTTATTGGGATAGAGGAAGGCACAGAAATTTAAATCAAAGAAGTATTCAATCTCTTTAGTTAAATAATATCCAAAAAATTCCCAGATATGAAGAATAAATTGGAAAATCAAATACCAGAAGCTTACTGGACACCAAATGCACAAAATAATAACATATTTACACCAAAACACATTATAATGAAAATGCCTAGCATACAGATTAAGGATAGAATCATAAAGGTTACAAGAGAGAGGAATCCGATTATATATAAGGGGAGCCAAATTTGAATCTCTACAGATTTGTCAACCCAGACTCTCAAAGCCAGAAGATTCTGGAGCAATATATAGCAAGCTCTTAATGAAAATGGATGCCAACAAAGAGTGTTACATCTAGCAAAATTAAGCTTCAGATTTGATGACAAAATGAAAACCTTTCATGATAAATAAGTTAAAAGAACTTGTAGGTAGAAAGCCTGAACATTCTTGGCAAAATATCCCAGGAGGAGATTAAAACAACAATGAACAGTGAGCAAAGGGAGGAACTACACTAAAGGAAAGGCCAATCAAAGGAGAAACCAAGTCAAGGTAAAAACCAAAAATAAACCAAAATGTCCAGGAATACAATTTATATTTCAATAATAACCTCAATGTGAATGGCCTAAACTCATCAATTAAAAGACATAGACTGACAGATTGGAATAAAAAAAATTTTTTTTAAATTCCAACAATATGCTGCCTTCAAGAGGCTCATCTCACAGGAAAAGACATCCACAGACTGAAGGTGAAAGGTTAGGAAAAAACATATTACTCACATGGACCATGTATACAAGCAGGTCCTAAAGTCAGATAAAGTAGACTTCAAACCAAAGCTAGTGAAAAGGGATAAAGAAGGATATTTCATGTTGCTTAAAGAATTTATACACCATGAAGACATAACATTCACAAATATGCCACAAACAATTGGACATTTATGTATATCAAATTAACTCTTCTCAACTACAATTAAATAGACCACAACACAATACTACTGGGTGACTTTAACACACCTCTCTCATCACTAGAAAGATCTTCCAAACAACAACTAAACAAAGACACTATAGAACTCAATAAAGTAATCAATCATTTGGACTTAACAGATATATATATATATATATATATATATATATATATATATATATATATATATATATATATATATCCCATCCATCAACAAGCAAATATACTTTTTTCTCAGCAGCACATGGATCCCTCTCCAAATAGACTATATGTTTTGCCACAAACCAGGTTTTAGTAAATACAAAAACTAGAGATACTATCCTGTATTCTATCTGACCAAAATGAAGTAAAATTAGAAATCAAAGACAAAATAAAAAATATAAGTTACTCCAACACCTGGAGACTAAATAAAATGTTATTGAATGACTTGTGGATAACAGAAGATATCAGGGAGGAGATAAAAAAAATTCTTACAGATAGGTGAGAACTCCAATGTAACATATAAAAATCTCTGGGACACTATGAAGGGAATACAAAGAGGAAAATTTCACAACATTAAGTTCATTCATTATAAAAATAAAAAAATCAACAAATAAACCACCTGACATTACAAACTAAAGCCCTAGAAAAAGAAGAACAAACACCAAAACTAAAAGACAGAAAATAATTAATATCAGGGTGGACATCAATAATATTGGAACAAAAGAAACAATTCAAAGAATTGACAAGACTGGTTTTGTGGAAAAAAATAAAACAAATAAAATTGATACATCATTAGTCACCCTAAAAAAGAGGAGAGAGAAAACTCAAATTAGTAAAATTAGTAAAATTTGTGATGAAAAAGGAAACATCATGACAGACACTATTGAAATACAGAAGACAATTAGAAAAAAAAATTTTTTTTGATGGACACCCTGCTAAGTGAAATAAGGCAGCACAGAGAGCCATACTGTCTGGTCTCACTCACAGGCTGAGCTACAAGGTGATTTTACAGAAAGTAGTCACCAGGGGGAAGAAGAGAGGGGAGGGAGGACAGGGTGGGCCTGAGGGAGGAGTCTGGGTATTAGGTACAAGAATACCTCAGGAGGGCCAGTAGTACTGCCCTCCAGCACAGGAAGTGACAGGGGTGCACAGCATGTCTCTGTGTATTTCATAATGAAGCTGGGAGCAGTCCACAGACACCGCCCTGATCTGATGATGACACACTGGAACAGGTGTGCAACTAGCTCACTGCTCCTCATCAACATGTGCAACTTAAATGTGAATCAACACTAAAGAGGAAAATGTTTCCTTTGTAGGAAACAATCAGAGTGAAATGGCACCCCGAGGAACTGTAGAAAATACTTATGCATTGTGCATCTGGAGAGGTGGTGACACCTGGAAAAAATAAAGAAAAAGTGGCTGACAAAGCTCAAGCCATCTTCATGACACAAACATACCTGGAAATAATGAAAATCCCTAATAGGCCACAGCTCTAAAAAACCTGAGCCTAACATGATAGTTAAGGATGCAGGACAAAAGGCTCCTTCCATCATGATAAAACCAAGTCAAGGATGCCTGCTGTCACCACTTCCAGACAACACAGCAAGAGGAGTGCTACCAGCCACTCCCAGGAAGAAAATCCCTGCGTTCCAGACTCCAGCTAACTCACATAGCCCCAGACAGTGGGTCAAAATCACCATTCAGATACAGGTGGATGCAGGCGACTCACACTCAGACTCATCCACAGAGACAGCATCCACAGGCCCCAAGTAGGAGGAGACAGCAACACAGTGACCACAGACACAATGTGCATTTGACTTTTATTTCTAGCTTCCCGCTCCCTAGAGTCTCTACTGCAAAATAACAGGGGCATTGGATGGTGTTTCTTCACTGCTGCTCCTACCAGAAAGCCTGCTCACAGAGGGAGATCAGAACCTGAGAAGTCATGGGGCTCCAGTACACCCACACATACACAGAGGCCTCACAGGGCCATGACTGCTCAACTTTCACATGCTGAAATGATCAACCCTATCAACCCCAAGCCATTTCCCAAAGTTGGGGTGACCCAAATGGGTTCACAATGTATGTCTCAATGAAATGCTTTACATCAAAGTTTACAGCAGCAGGACAAATGATTTTCAAAAGCTGGAAGCAAGCAATAGGAAGATGTGTGCCCAAGGTCAGGAGTGAAAAATAATAGATGAAACTTGAATAATATCAATTAATAATCAAAAATCAACTTCTATATATATATATGAAATGAAATACTGAAATGCAATTAAGAGAAAAGTTTATTTACAATTGAACACAAGGAAAAAAGTGAAGAATAATAAAGAACAATAAAATAGAATACATAATATATATACTTAATATATACATAAAAATATATAAGACAACAGCCTGAGTGCTATGGTTTGGATGTGAGCTGTCCCTCAAAGCTCAAACTAGAGACAATGGAAGAAGATTTTAAGAAGAAATGATTGTGAAATAGCTTTAACCTGATTGGTGACTTAATCTCTGATAGGATTAACTGGGTGGTAACTGGAGACAGCTGGGGTGTGGCTGGAAGAAGCGGTTTATTGGGGATGTGGCCTTGGGGGATATACTGTATCTGGCACGTGGAGTCTCTCACTCTACTTTCTGATCACCATGTGATCTGTTTCCCTGTGCCACAGTTTTCCACCATGATGTTCTGCCTCATCTTGAGGCCCAAGAAGTGGAACCAGTCTCCTATGCACTAACACCACTAAAACTGTTAGCCTTCAAATAAACTTTTTCTCTACTACAGTTGTTCTTGTTTGGTCCTTTATTCACAGTGGCAAAAAAGCTGACTGAAACACTGAGTGCCCAGTGTGGGTGTCTGGTCTCAGATTCCAGAAACAACAGAGGAAAGACTCACCTGTGAATTACTGCATTTGCACATCACAGTAGACATAGTTGGATCTGAGGTCTAAAAAAGCCTCTCACAGCTTTACCTAATCAGAAGACAATGGGTGTAGAAAATTAGGGGGAATTGCTTAAACATGTTTTAAAGAGAAAAAAAACCTGCACCTGGCTGCAGATATATATAAAACAATGTGAAGTGTAACAGAAAAAAACAATAAAAACTAATCTCTGAAATTAGGGTATTCAGGCCATGCATGAGGGCACATGGCTCCAATCCTAGTGATTTGGGAGGCTGATGTTGGAGTATCAAAAGTTCAAAGCTAGTTTTAGAACTTAGTTAGACCCTATGAAATTTAGTATGAACATGTCTCTAAAAATCGTTTAAAATGCTGGGAATGTGGCTTAGTGTTTAAGCATGACTATGTTCAATCCCTGGAAAGAAAGAAAGAGAGAAAGAGAGAGAGAGAGAAAGAGAGAGAGAGAGAGAAGAGAGAGAGAGAGAGAGAGAGAGAGAGAGAGAGAGAGAGAGAGAGAGAGAGAGAGAGGAGGGAGGGAGGGAAGGAGGGAGGGAGGAAGGAAGAAAGAAATGAAGTATACAAGTGTAATAGTGCATGGCTCAAATCCCAAAGGATTCCTCATACCCAGACCCTCCAGCTGCTCCCTTGAGATTCTACACCCCACACATCAGACTGCCCTCTAAAAGGAGCTGCCCCAGGTCCCAAAATTGTCTGCACCCTGCAAGAAACAAGGCAGTGAAGGACACACTTTCACAGTCACAGGAATGATCAGGAAAATGGCAGAGAACAGAGGACCCTCTGAAGAGCCAAGTGGAATTTCAACACAAACTTATTACATTATCTGTGCCTGTGGAAGATAAATGAAGAGAGGCACAAAGTATTTTACCAGTGGAATTCCAGGTGGCTAATCTCTGCTTTCATCACATGGCAAATTCACAAACAGAAAACATCTTTGAAGCTGTGCCAACATGAATGTAGTGTGAGGAGCAAAGAGTTGATGATGCTGTGCGCTGGATGGCAAGGTAGAGTCTGGAAATGTGAGGAGAGGGCAGATATATTAAGGATCAACTGAACACCCAGGAATGGGCTACTTTGGGGAAAGCAGGGTGACTCCTGGGCAGAAGGAGGAACACAGACTCCTCAGACCAGCATCTTCCACACATGAGCCCCACACCTGAGGCAGGATCCCATGAGACCCGCTGCCTTCACTTCGCACTGAGAACCTAGGGCTGGGGTCCAGCTGGGCAGAGAGGGTTCTGCCAAAGTGGCTGCCAGACCTGGACCAACCCACACCGTGGACTGAAGGAAGCAAGGGCTGAACTGAAGCAGCATCTGACTCAGGTACTCTTGGGTGACTATAGAGCTGACAGTGGGAGGCCAGAGGCCAGCCACAGCTGGTTCACCACTTCTAACAAGGCTACCTCCCACCTGACCAGACCTGCCCCACACACTCACCATTTTCTGCCTTCTGGGGAGTCCAGAATTCCTTCCTATGGACCTCATAGCACCTGCAGATCACAGAGAGACAAATGTGAGCCAAGGCCTCACACAGCAGAGAAGACACCCTGGAGATGGATTCTCAGCTCCACAGGATGAGAGATACAGGTCTCTGACTGCCAGGGCTTCACAAGACCCCTCTCTCACCCCAGCCCAAATATGCACACTCTGGGACCCTGACTGACAGGAGATGCATCATGCTCCTGGGTACTTAGGCCAGGAAGACAAGGTATTGGCAAAAGCCCTTTTCAGGCAGGACTTCCTCCCTGCAAGGGGACCTGCCCCACCAGGGGGACATTTCCACTCATGCAGAGCTGAGCCTGGCTTTCCAAAGCAGGCCATGTTGGCTAGGAAGCTCTTCTGGGCACAGAGTCCCAAGCATATGTGAGGAATTACAGCCTTGGTTCCAAGGCAGCCTGACCTGACCTCAGAGAAGGTGTGTGCCTGGTCAGGCCTGACTGGGAAGGAGGAAGCCAGGCATAAATCACTTGGGAAGAGGCCAGGGCTTCATGGGCAAGGCCTGCTCACACTTTTACTCTGTCAACTAATTTTCAGACAGAAAAATATAAAGACAATCAGGAAGTACAAGTATTAAGTGCATAAAAACTAATTGCATGACAATAATGAAAAGAACTCAGTGAAATCAAAAGAAAACACTTGAACCAGCTCAGGTGAGGAGCCTGCCTCACTCACAGTTAAGAATGAATACCCACACACAGAGGGGTCAACACATTCCCATGTTGACAGCCACACTCTGACTGCTGAAATGTGACCCCAGGAGAGCTCATTCCCTGTGTCCAGGAGGGGATACCTAAGGATTTATCTCTCAAAACCCACCATACCCTCTGTCTTATAGGTTTTCTTAATGAGAAGATAAAGGAAATCCAAAAGAAGAGAGTGATACACTCAAATCTATTAAAAATGAGGCTCCTTCATGAAACTGCATCAGGGTGCAAGATGACTGCTCTACCTCAGGGCAAATGCCTGCAGTATTTACAAAGGAAAATAAATTCACACAAAGGGAATAATAAATGGAAAAATAAATGTCCTCACAAATGAATAAACATGAGAAAATTACTGAAAACCTTTCCAAGAACATTGAAATACACAGAAAATTGCTCATGCAAATGATATTCAGTATAAAGAAATATATGGTGATATGAAATAAACCAGGATAGACAGGTGTAAGACATAAATGCACATATATGAATAGTCAGAGCTCATCCAGACATTGCACTGAAATTTTCTAGTAATTTGAATTCATCCATAATCTATAATCTGACAATGTTTTTCCAATGTCTACAACATTTATGAAGTGTGTGCACTTGGGGAGCAAAATTTTTTAAAAGAATGAAATTATCAAGATTAAAAAGTTAAACTGGAAAGAAGTGAGGTTCTTAAAAAAGGAGAGATCTGGAAGACCCACAGCATGAGACAGCAATAGGAGTCTAGCCAACTGAGGCAGAGAATCCACACAATACAAGTTATAGCACCTCAGAGATAGAGCACTAATGATAACATTGAGTTATTCAAAACTCAAATAAGACAAAACCAAGTAAAATTCTGCTTCTTCATTTATGGTTAAACTATAAGGAATGACAGAAAGAATTGGCAGTGTGCTTACCTCCAGGCAGAGGTAGAGAAGAGCAGTGAGAGAGGGCAGCCAGCCCAGGGCCCACTGACCTTTATTTGGATGGGGACATATGGATGTTTAGATTCACACAAAACTGAGAATCTAAATAACAAATTATTTCAGTGGGACATAGTGAGTGTCTCATGCCTGTAATCCATAGTGGCTCAGGAGGCTAAGGCAGAAGAACTGAGACTTCAAAGCTAGCCTCAGAAACTTAGAGATGCCCTTATTAACTTAAGGAGACCCTGTCTCTAAATAAAATATTAAAAACAACTGGGGATGTGTTGTAGTAGTTTAGTGTCCTTGGGTTCAGACCCCAGATTGGTCAAAGGGGAGTGAAAGGAATGGAGGGGACCTGGAAATAGAAAAGGTAGTGGAACAAGATGGGCAGCATTACCCTAGATACATGTATGGTTGCACAAACGGTTTGACTGTACTTTGTGCACAACCAGGGAAATGAAAATGTACGCTCCATTTGCGTACAATAAATTGAAATGCATTCTGCTGTCATATATAGCTAATTAGAACAAATAATATTAAACAACCATGAGTGGATAATAAAGTGTGTAGAATCTTAAAATTTACAAACTGTCTAAAACCTGGAATCACCGTTCAGAAACTAAACAGGTGGCTCATGAGTGGCGGTGAGCAGATGAAAGGGATAAGAGATCAATCTGCATTGTTCCAATGGCTCCCCATGCCACCTCTCTCTGAGGAAAGACTGAGCTTGATGAGATTCTGAGCCAGGCTACTGATGGCAGCAGATTCAGTGATGGTGAGCTGCTTCCACTGGGCTCACAATATTCACCTGTGCTCCAGACATCTGAAGGATCTCATTTGTTTTGGTGCCTTGACACCTGATTATGCAGCCAGTCAAGTTGTTTGGGACACTATGTTTGTGAGTAGCCTGACCAGGTGCATGCAAACCTGCTGAATAGCCTTTCACATCTGAAGAGCTGGAATCAATGTTGTTTAATCCCGTGTGATCATTGTGTCCCAGGACAATGAGAGTGTTGCATTGCCAATTGGTCAAGGCTAGCTATGGAATGGCAGACTGTCCTTGAATGGCACAGGTCTCTAGAGGGGTTTCTCTACATCAGGATTGAGGTACATGGATGAGGTGCTGTGGGAAAAGTGTGCACTGTTGCTTCTTGTGCTGTACCTGCCCTGGATCCCTGAAAAGAGGACTGCAGAAGATGGCATCTTGGCCAGTATGGGATGAGCAACCCAGTGGGGGGACTCTAACATGACTATGCACATCTGTTTGACACACTCAGTGATGGATTGAGAAATGCCTGCAATAGCAAAGGCCCACCCAGCTGCATTAGGGAGAATGTCCTTGTCACCTGGGATTGAACCCCTGTGCTCTGTCAAATCTCCTTCATCTCATAAACATGTTTTCCAATGAGGGAGCCACACTGACTAGCAGGGACCACCAGGCTCATGGTGACTGGTGTCTACTGGCAGGTGTGCTATGGTTCACAGAGTTGCTGATGTTCTCTTTCAGTCTGTCAATGATTATAACAAAGCTTTGAAGTTGACATTAGTGGGTCCAGCCAATGTGTCCATTCTCCCAGCACAATTCCCTCTACAACATTCATATGTGCAGCACTCTCCTCCCACATCTTAACTGATTCTCCTTTCAGAAAGATACTGCCATCTTCCTTTATATGCATAAGTAGCTGAATGCTGTGACATTTAATCCTCCTTTAATCTCACTGGTGTCCATGTTGAACAAAGTTATAGGAATTGGACTTTGAGTGTTCAAGACTTTGGTCACTAGTCGGGGTAAAAGCCAAAATCTGCAGCTGTGAGGCCACTGAAGAAAAAAAAAAAAAAGATTGGGCAAAAAGAAGGAGGAGCTGGGAATGAAGAATAAAGGAGCACAAAGAAGAAGGGGGGGTCGAGAAGGAAGAAGGGATGGGGAAGGAAGGAGCCAGGATTAGGAAAAAGATGGAGAAATAGGAAGGCAGGAAGAAACAAGGGAGTGCAGAAAAAGGGAGTAGAGGAAGAGGGGGTGGAGGAGGATGAAGAAAAGAAAGCAGTGTACAAAAAAGAAGGGAGAGAAGGAAGGGGTGGAGGGATAAAGAAAGAAAGAGGAGGATGAGGGATGAAGGAAGAAGAGAAAGGGGGTGGAAGAAAAAGGGAGCAGAGGAGGGGAAGATTAGGAGATGGAGAATAAAGAATGGAGAAGGGGAGGAGGTAGGAGGAGGAGGTGGGAGGAGAAGGAGGAAGGGAATGAAGTAGGGGCACAGGAAGGGTGGAGGCTTAGAATATGGTGGAGATTAAGGAGGAAGTATGGCTGAGAGGCATAAATAAGCAGGAGGGGAAGGAGGAAGATGGAGTGGAGTCAGAGGAGGAGAAAATATAGGAGGAAGAAGAGGACATAAAGTGGAGGAGGGAAAGAAAAGGGGATGGAGAAGGAGAAAGAGGAGGAGGAAGGTGTTGGAGGGAGTAGAAGAGGGGAAGAGGAAGTGATGGAGGAGGAGTAAGAAGAGGAAATAGAGGAGGAAGGGTGTGGAGGAGGAGGTGGAGAAGAGAAAGAAATAGAGGTAGAGAAAGGGTGGAGAAGGAGAAAGACTGTGGACAAGGGATGAGGAGTACAGCAGGAAGAGAGAGGACGGAGGAAGAAGAGGGGGAGGAGGAAGAGGAGGGAAGTTGAAGAAGAAAGGGATTGAAGGAGGGGAGGAGGAGGGTTGAGGTAGAGGAAGTAGTTTGGAGGAGTTAGAGGGGTGAAGGGAGAGGAGGAGGGGTTGGAGGAGGAGGAGTTATAGGAGGAGGGGGTAAAGGCAGAGAAGGAGGAGATGGAGGAGTAGGCAGTGAAGGCAGAGGAGGAGGAGATAGAGAAGGAGGGGTAGGACAAGGAGAAAAGACCTGGGGCAGCAGGGATTCTCCTGGATGCTACTTTTGCTACAAAGAAATATAGGTGTGCTGGGCACAGCAGCACACCCCTGTATTCCCAGCAGCTGAGGCAGGAGGATCAAGAGTCAAAGCCTGCCTAAGCAAAAAAGTGAGGCACTAAGCAATTTAGCAAGACCCTGTTTCAAAATAAAATACAAAATAGGGGCTGGGGATGTGGCTCCATGTTTGAGTGCCCCTGAATTCAACCCCTGGTGAAAGGAAAGTGACCATGGACAGTCATTTGGGCCCTGGGTTCCAGCATGGTTATTGGATTTGTTGATACAGGTGTCTTGATACCCCATCAATCATCAATGGCTAGCCCTAAAAGAATATGGGGGCTAGGGTCAGGCCGTGCACCTCTTTGTGTACTGGGACAGTCTGAAGCCCAGTGGCCCATCGTGAAACATTTTAGAAAGAGTCTGGTAGGTGGCCTTAAATTGGAACATGCCTTGTTCCACTGAGGCTGACAAGATGATGATCATTAGTCAGTACTCCATTATGTGTTCACGGGGGGTACACAGTCCTCTGAAGATGATCTGTGAGGTCTATGTAGAGAAAGAGAAATAATTTTGGACCCAGAGGTCAAATCTGAGGGAGGAGGGAGTCCCTGAGGACCACTGTGGTGGTCAAATGTGAGTTTTACCTTCTTCCCAGGTTTTGGCACCAAAATAAAAAGAACATGACCTTGGCACACAGAAAAACCAAGAGATCTTTATTGTAGCAGTATCTGGTCGACAGAAAAAGGAGGAGGGAGAGAGAGAGAGAGAGATGAAAAAGAGGAAAGAAAGAGAGGGAGAAAGCAAAGGGGGAAGGCAAAGTGAGAAGAGGGGAGGGCCTGGCAGGAGAGAATTTTTATAGCCAAAATCTAATGGGGTCTCTGGGTCTGCAAGCTGCCTTGTTGGCATAGTGACTGGATCATACCATAGTTGCTAAGGGTGTCATCTTCTGCCCTCAGACAGGGGCCCAATGTGGGTTTCCATTGCACCAGACAAGTGAGGGTTGAGTGTTCAGTTTTGAGTGGGTTTCAGGGTTCAGTCTTGAGGCAAATAAGCTATAAGGCACCAGAAGGGTGGGGGTTGAATGTTCAGCCTGCCCTGCAGCTAATACTGATATCAAAAGGGGAAAAAAAAAGTGTGTGTATGTGTGAAATATAATATACACACATAACACACACACACACACACACACACACACACACACACACACACACACTAGGTTGGACACTGAATAATCCCAAGCATCATTCTTTATGTTCCTCTTTGATAAGCCCAAATCATGTCAAAATATTTGGTGGACATTTTTTTTTTTTTTGGTTTTGTTTTGTTTTTACACTCCAGATAATAAATCAATCAATACTTTCTTTACATTCTTATGAAAGACCTTACATAACCCGGGATATTGTCACACACATGTGCCACCAATTTTCACCACAGAATAAAATTACAGTCATTCTTCTATCCAGTTGTTTTATACCAAGGTGCATTAAAGAATCTTGTTGAAATTGTTCAGATAAACATATTGACTGGAATCATTGTCAATCATTGTCATTATAAGTGGAGTTTAAAAAGTAGTGTTCTAGTTCACAGCCCACTCATCAATCACACTCCTTCACTCAGGAAGCAGTTCAGCATGGGATATGTCACTTTGACAGACACTCACAAAGCAAATTGCAGATGCATGCTTATAGGATTTTAGATCTCACATTAAATCATTGAAGTCATGATTTTAGTGCAGGAAAGTGAGTGGCAATGGACAAAGGTCACAAGAAATATTTTCAAATCTGAGAAGATAGAGGGATGAATATATTGAAGTGAGGTTTGAGGTGTCATAGGGCAAGTCTTGGTAAGTCAACCCTTATTTTCAAAAGCTGATGGTTCAGATACAAAAGTGTCACCAGGAAAACCAATGGGTTTTCTCAATGAAATTGTAAAGATGGTTTTTCTTTTTTCAGTATTAACTTTATCAGCATGAATTTACTGGGAGAAATGATTTTGAGGCTGTTATTCTCAGGACTGTGTATACTCCTCTGGCTATTGTCCATCCTAAGTTGAAGCATAGACCATTTCTGAAAATAGACTGACTCAGACCTGTACCAGGGCTGATTGTATCACTATTGCCTCTCATCCTTCATTTCCTCATTAATTTATCCTCACCAGTGTGAAGTGGAACAGCCCTGTTACTAAGCAGCACAGGAGACTAAAGGACAGGCAGAAGCATACATTCCCAGGGAAACCAGGACTTCCTCATTTTAAAAAGGTATCTCCAGCCCTCTGTGGCCCAGGAAAGGGAGTGGTCATTTCCACCTTCCATCAATGTACCTATCTCACCAGGTGGGGCCTAGGAGAAAATGTTGCCTACATTCTTCTTTCAAGGCAGTGCCTGTCTCAAGTCTGCATCTTCTCTAGAAAAGTTCTACCTGAAACACAGTCTCTCACAACCACATAAGACATGCAAGTTACCAATATTGAGGAGAAAAACATGGGAAAACAAGTATTTCAGTTGCCCATAATCAGTGTCCTGAGATGTCCACAGGGTCTGCCTCTCTCCCCCTTTTCCCCAGGAGCAGCCCCAAGAACTCAACCTTCCAAAGAAAAGAAGATGTGGCATGTCTGTCATTCTGTCATTGCTTCCCCACCCACCATCCTTGTGGAATCCTACACTTCTGTAGTGACATGAGGCCCTCTTTTAGGTTCCAAAGTCAGCTCATGTTTTAAATTAACCCTGGATTCTTTCAGCATGGTAATGGGAAAGGATGCTTCCATATCCAGGGGAAGCCGTGAGGGCAGATCACATGACATTCTGTGGAGATTACCAGCTTTTGTGTCTACTGGACTGTGATCTTGATTCTATATTAGAAAACCAAATTTCAAACCAGGTTAACTTAATTCCAAACCCCAATAAACCACCAAGGACTCCCTATACAATTATACTCTTAATTTGCCTTTCTTCTGGACATGATTTTTAAGTGTTCTTTGTATAAGCCCTTGCTAGACCCCTGAATCAATAGCAGATTTCCTCTATTTGTGAATTGCTATTATTTCAAATAACCAGTGTTTGGGAAACATGGGGAGTCCTAAACTCACTGATTTATCATTACATATTGGTAAGTCCCAAAGGTGTCTCTCAGATCTTAGCTACAAATCTTTTTGTGAGTTCTTTATTTACATGAATATTTTAAAGTTCAGATTATGCCCAGTGTTAATTTGAGCTCAATGTCAGTCAGACTGGGACTGAGAGAAACTGGACTATGAACAAAAGCAGGTTGATATATGTATATATGTATATGTTTATATATACACACAAATCTCAACATATAAAAATACATATACATATGCATATATGTATACATACACATACATCTATATGAATGCAAGAATTCTAAAACATCTCCACTGTGGAACCTGTGCATTTCCAGATAAAGGAATTGTTCCTTCTAAAGATCAAATATAATTATAGTGACAAGATTGGAGATGTTTGAATCTAAAAAAGTTTCTAAATCTGTAGAATAAATTGGAGAACATAAAAGAGAAAACAAATGCCTCCAAATCAAGGAGGTGCATTTTTTTTTGTTTTAATAAAACACTAAATAAATGAAATGTCATGTCTCTAAAAAACTATTGACAAAGGTGAGAAGACTATTCCCCCACACACAAATCTTCTTGCTTTTAACATACATATATATTTATGACTGAGATGGCTATAGGGACTAAGAGAGCACCCTCATACATATTTATACCAAAATTGTAGGTTCCAACTTAAAAAATCCTGTTTTGAGAAATCACCAGAGCATTGTAAGATAAACCCTCCATTGTAATGCTAGATTTCTGAAGGATCCACTTCTCAACTGGACTGCTCCCCTAATAAAGAGATCCTGAACCCTAGGACAAGTTAAGAGCATGTCTCTGGTTGGAGTTTCTAAAAGCTCCAAATTCCCCTTTCCAAATTAATAAAAGTAATAGCTAATCATTTGCTACTTTCCCTATTCCACCAGAGTCCCCCTTCTCAAACCCCTGGTAACTGTGTGTTCTGCTAACTGATGAACCCAGCCTAATTCCATCTTAAGATTGGGAGCCATCTTGTCACAAAGTCATGAAAAGTTAATTTCTGTTTTACTATAAATTCCTGAGATTTCTCAACTTTTTTGGAATTCCTGCCTGTACCTTGAACTCACTCATGCCTGGCTTGCCCTGACCAGAACAACCCTCTCTGAAACCTCAGTGGTACCTCATGAATTCTGGCTTTCCCTGACAAGATAACAATCCTCTCTGAAACTCTAATAGTGCCTCATAAATTCTGATGTTGGGATTTATATTTACTCCCTAAGTGCTGAACCACTTAGACCTTTAACCTACTACTTGCCTTTGTATTATGCATTTCAAAATCCTGTTATCTGTAAGTTCTCAAGACACCCCCCTTTTTGCAATTTTTTGTGCTATAAAACTGAGCTCCTAGATAGTTAGAGTACTGTCTTCTATTCCCACATATTTCAGGAGAGGGACAGTCTGTGCTGGTCAGAATTACAAGCTTGCTTTAATTTGATTTAAATTGGAGTCAGTGGTCTTTTCTTTGCATCATGGTTTAACACTAACACTGTTGACCTCTTTCTTATTCTATTTCTGCTACACTACAAACTTCTTTTTGGGAACAAGATAGTATAAAAAAATGAATCAGTATCTTATTGAAGGCAATATTTTAAATACCCATGTGGAGTCCAGGCATAGAAGTACTCAGAGGTAGAGCACTTGGCTCGTACGTGTGAGGCATTCCATTTGATTCCCAGTGCCATATATAAATAAGCAAATTTAAGAAAAAAAAATGGTCCATCAAAAACAACATCAAAAATATTTTAACAAAAGGAGAAAGAGACTGCTGAGTTCACCATGTCTGTCACCTCTTTTGCCTTCTGCCACTTCACCTTCTCCATGACACAGAAAGTTTGGCCAGTGGTGCACTATTCTTCTATGTCCACACTTCACTTTTATTCTTGACACTTACAAGCAACAAAGGTGGGGAAGAATTGAGCTGGTTCAAGGCCAACTAAAGAACCATCCTGTACCTTGATACTAGGAGATCACCATAATTGTTGGGATATTGGCATAGCAAGAAGCATTGAAGGGTCTTGGTGACCAATGTCATTTGTTAGTAGGTTTCTAGAACTGCCCACGACACAAAACTACTCCTCTCTACATAAATTTCCTCTGAAAAATTTGGGGTACTCATGCAAACTTGCACTTTACACAGGTAATATATTCCTCTGACCCCAGTAGTGCTCATGTTTTGTGTGGTACTGAAAGATTTTAGCTGCCCAATAACCTACAATGGAAGTCACCACCTCAATCTTCAGGAAATGTGATTCATTCTTACTAGGGATAGTTCAAAATGCATAGTGATTTTGTCTAAGACCATCAAACCTTCTTATATGACTTTTGGAATGCTGTTAGTGTGCTAAGAACAGCCCACACACTGACTAGGGATTTTGCCCTCAGAATACTTGAGGTAGCCTCTCCCATGCTTTATTAGAAGCTAGCATCATGGTTTCCTCTTCTTTTTGTACCTGGACCTGGACCATGAGGCATCAAGATGTGAACCACATCACAAGTGCACACTAGAATATCAAGGGAAGCAGAAACACTAAAATAGAAAGGCCACATCTACAGTCTGCAAAACAAAACTTGTTAGGCAAGTAATGATGTACTTAACTCATTCTCTGTCTTCCTCTCTCTCCCTCCTTCCCAGCCACCATGAGGTAAATAGTCTCTCTTTCCTACATAACTCCATATTATGTTTTGCTTCACCTCAGGCCTAAAGCAAGGTGGTCAGTCTGATACACTGAAAAAGTTATATGACCATGAGCCAAAATAAATCTTCCCTCCCATAGGTCGAATTTTCCAATATTTCTGTCAGTACAATGGAAATGTGACACATAAATCAAACTGAAACTTGTAAAGGCTCTATCAGATTTCTGGTTCAGAGTTTCTCAACCTGTATAATTTTTTTTTTTTCTGTTCTTCAAAGGAACTGTAAAAATTAGACTCTTTCACACATTACTTTTTTCCATTACCTTTCATGTAAGAAGTAAATATCACACATTTAGAGGGTTTCTCTTCCACTGTGAGTGAAATGGCTTTGAAAGCAACAGGGAAAAATGATTTATCACTTCTTTAATGTTCAGAGTTTTTGTAGTGTGAATCTTTTCATATTTAAAAATGAACAGGAAAACTGAATTATTTCCCAGAACTTCTGCATTGAAATAGCATTTCTTTTTCTTTTATAGTTATTGAGTTGTAGATAAAAACATAGTATCTTTTTATTTTTATGTGGTGCCGAGGATTGAACCCAGTGCCTCACACATGCAAGGCAAGCGCTTTACCACTGAGCTATAGCCCCAGTCCCTGAAATAGCATTTCTAATTATCATTTTTTTTAATGCTTATTAGGGGAACTGCACCAAAGGAAAGTGTTTACATTAATATAGCTTTGTTCTGATTGTTTATATTAAAACAGCTTTGTTTCAGTAGAAGTTATTTTATGTTTTTAAATGTCACTGCAACAAATGACTTATTACATTGTTTATGCACAAAGAACTTCTCACCAGTATGTTTGTTCTTGTATTTGAAGTTAGGAAGATCAATTGAAAGCTTTTGCACATTGTTGACATTCATAAGGCTTCTATCCGGTATGAATTTGTTTGTGATTTGAAGCTAATAATAAGACAGGTTAGGGATTGTGGCTCAGGGGTAGAGCGTTTGCCTACCACGGGTGAGACACTAGATTAGATCCTCAGCACCACATAAAAATAAATAAAATAAAGATATTCAATCCAACTACAACTAAAAAGAAAAAAAAATTACACAATACACAATCAAATTTTTTCTCGGTGATATGAGTGTGCTATGCAATTGAAGGAGAATGGAAGTCCTGAAAGCTTTTTCACATTGTTTTCATACAGTCTTCTTTTGGTATGAATTTTCAAATTGAATTGGAATAAGCAAAGGTTGTACCACATTATTTACTTTTAAGAGGCCTCTCTCCAGTATAAGTTCCTTCATGTATATTAAGATAAGCATAACTAGTCAAATCTTCACCAGACTATTTACATTTTTAAAGTATTTGAAGGTAAGCCAAAATACTGAAGGCTTTACCAGACCATTTAATCTCACAGGGCCTTTCTCCACTGAGATTGTTCATGCATTTGTAGGAAAAGAGAAAAAGAAAAAAAAAATGATGTTTTTTTTTTCTTTTCAATTTTTTGGATATTGATGAACATTTGTTTTATTTATTTATCTATATGTGGTGCTGAGATTCAAACCCAGTGCCTCACACATGCTAAGCAAAGGCTCTACCACTGAGCTACAACCCCACCATGAAGGTTTAACACATTGTTTACATTCATAGAGCTGCTCTCCAGCATGAGCCGGTTCATGCACATGAAGACAAGTGGAAGGACTAAAGGTTTTACCTCAATGTTTACATACCCAGGTAACATTCTTTCCAGTTGAAGCAAAGGCTTTCCACATTGTTTATATTCATAAACAATGAATATTGTTTATATTCATAAGGCTTCTTTCCTATATGATTTTGTTCATGTGAGCAAAAGTAATCAAGGAAAAGCTTTCCCACAGTGTTCACACTAATAATTTTCTCCAGAATGATTCTGATTAAGCCTTTTAAGGATAGACAAAGTAGTGAAGACTTTTCAACATTGTTTACATTTATAGGGCTTCTCTCTACCATGAATTCCTTCTTGTGTGTGAAATAGAATGGACTGAGTAATGGCTTTGACTCACTGCTTAGTCATAGGGCTTCCCTCCCATATGGGTTTGTTTATGTGAGTAAAGGCTAGAGGACTGTGTGAAGGTTTTGCCACACTGCTTACATTTATAGGGCTTCTTTCCAGTCTGAATTCCTTTATGTATTTGAAAAAAAGAGAATACAGTGAAGGTTTTCCCACATTATTTGCATTCATAGGGCATCTCTCCAGTGTGAATTTATGTGTGTATTCAAAGGTTAAACAAACTAGTGAAGGCTTTAAAACATTTTGTACATCCACAAGGTATCTACTTAGTATTAGTTTGATTATGTGTTTGAAGGAAAGAGAAGGCAGTGAAGGCTTTTCCACATTTTTTGCATTCATAGGGCTTCTCCCCAGTATGAGTTCTTTCATGTGAGTGAAGACTAGAGGACTGATTGAAGGCTTTGCCACACTGCTTACATTCATAGGGCTTCTCCCTAGTATGAATTTGTTTTATATTTTTGAAGGTAAGCTAAAACAGTGAAGGCTTTTCCACATTCTTTGCATTTACAGGGCTTCTCTCCATGATGAGTTTGTTCATGTGAGCAAAGAGTAGAGGAATGAGTGAAGGCTTTGCCACATTGTTGACATTCATAGGGCTTCTCTCCAGTATGAGTTTGTTCATGTGAGTGAAGGCTAGAGGCCCGAGTGAAGGCTTTGCCACACTGTTTACATTCATATGACTTCTCTGCAATATGAGTTTGTTCATGAACCTGAAGTTCAGAGGAACAAGTGAAGACTTTACCACACTGTTTCATTCATAGGGCTTCTCTCCAGCATGAGTTCGTTCATGTGAGTGAAGGTAAGATGACCGAGTAAAGGCTTTACCACACTGTTGACATTCATAGGGCCTCTCTCCAGTATGAATTCTTTCATGTGAGCGAAGGCTAGAGGAATAATTGAAGGCTTTGCCACACTGCTTACATTCATAGGGCTTCTCTCCATTATGAATTCTTTCATGTGAGCGAAGGCTAGAGGAATAAATGAAGCCTTTGCCACACCACTTACATTCATAAGCCTTCTTTCCATTATGAGCTCTTTCATGTAAGCGAAAGCTAGAGGAATGTCTGAAGGCTTTGCCACATTGCTTACATTCATAGGGCTTCTCTCCAGTATGAATTTGTTCATGTGAGTGAAGGTAAGATAACCGAGTGAAGGCTTTACTACATTGTTGACATTCATAGGGCTTCGTATGAGTTCGTTCATGTGAATGAAGGCTAGAGGAATGAATGAAGGCTTTGCCACACTGCTCACATTCATAGGGCTTCTCTCCATTATGAGCTCTTTCATGTGAGTAAAAGGTAGAGAAATGAGTGAAGGTTTTGCCACACTGCTTACATTCATAGGGCTTTTCTCCAGTATGAGTTCGTTCATGTGCATGAAGATAAGATAACCGAGTGAAGGCTTTACCACATTGTTGACATTCATAGGGCTTCTCTCCAGTATGAGTTCTTTCATGTGAGCGAAGGGCAGAGGATCGAATGAAGGCTTTGCCACACTGCTTACATTCATAGGGTTTCTCTCCTGTATGAATTCGTTCATGTATTTGAAGGGCAGTGGAAGAAATAAAGGCTTTCCCACATTGTTTACATCCATAAGGCTTCTCTCCAGTATGAGTTCTTCCATGTATTTGAAGGTTACCAGATGTAGCGAAGGCTTTCCCACACTGTTTACATTCATAGGGCTTCTCTCCAGTATGAGTTTTTTCATGTGAGTGAAGGTGAGAAATCCGAGCATAAGCCTTGCCACACTGCTTACATTCATACGGCTTTTCTCCTGTGTGAGTTCGTTCATGTATTTGAAGTTCAGAGTAACATGTGCAGACTTTACCACATTCTTTACATTCATAGCACTTTTCCCCAGTGTGAATTCTTTCATGCTTACGAAGTTTACTGGATGAAGGAAAGGCTTTACCACACTGTTTACATTCATAGGGCTTCTCTCCAGTATGAGTTCGTTTATGTATTCGAAGGTAGGAGAATTTAATGAAGGCTTTACCACATTCTTTACATTCATGGCGCTTCTTACTTGTATGAGTTCGTTTATGTTTTTGAAGAGAATATGAATGAGTGAAGGCTTTCCCACACTGCTTACACCTGTAAGTCGTCTCTCCAGGAGGAGTTTGTTCATGCATTTGAAGGTTATTTGAAATAGTAATGGTGCCTCCACATTGCTTACATCCAGGTGGCTGCTCTCCAGTATGAGATGGTTGATATTTTTGAAAACACCTGGAACAACTGAACTCTCTTCCACATGTCAGACCTCCATTAGGTCCATTTACGGTGTGCTCTGACACTTGGCATTGAACACTTGTGAGAGAAATGGAGGATTTTCTCTTCTCTTTACATTCATATAGCTTTCCGCCACACTCCTCATTCTCATATGGTTGGTTTGCAGAGTGAGATATGATGGGCCTATTAAGGAAAACGTGACATGTGAAGACCTGTCCACACATTTGCTTTCAAATGAACTGACTAGCAGGAATGTTTTTTTAAGACTAAGATGTGGAATCTCCCTGAGGTTTTTCCACACTGAGTACCTTTTCAAAGTTTTCCAGAGCCTACCACATGACTTCTGTAAAAACATAATAATAATAATTACAAGTACAATTTATGGTTGGATCATTAATACTTTTACATTTATTAATAGGCTTTGGACTTATACTATTACCAATATCATGGAAAGTACTGGTTTTTTGTCATATCTATACTGTATGCTCTTTGAAAATCAATATAACAATTACTTTGTAAACTGCTTCTCCACAGCTGCTACTAAAGCAGTGCTATCATAAATGAAGCTTGTTAACACTGTCAAAAATTCAATAGTTTTTGAAAACAGTTAACAACTATCTTACGTTAAAGTCCATATTTGGTGAAAAAAGAATAAGTATAATTCATCTCATGCTTGTTTCTATTGCTTATTTGTGGAACTATAGGATGTGCTAGAATTCCCTCAAGGCACTTAGTTTCCTCATATGAGTACAAATTACCTTACGTCTCTCTTGGTATTTGTGTTCTGATATTCCATGTTCTGGTCCTCCCATGTGTCTCCTGAAATGTAGTCCCAGAAAAGTCATTATGCATCATCATGATTTCAGAATGCATTATGGGATTTACAATTTGGACAACTATACTGCGCCCATTAAAAAAAATGGTAAAGGCAGGGAGGAGACAGGATTATGGTATTTATGTTGCAGAGTGCAATGACATTAGGCCCAAATTATTCCCTAAAGTACTCCCTTTCTCACACTCCAAATTCATGAGGGCGGGGAGAAAAAAAAAAAAAAAAACTCCCAGGTGCTTTGTCTTTGATTATGTAATGAAATGTCATCCTTACCTATAGAAGCCAGGTTTCTAAGGACTTCCCGCATCACATCTACGTAGAGATTCTTCTGGGAAGGTTCCAGCAAAGCCCACTCTTTCTGGGTGAAGTTCACAGCCACATCCTCAAAGGTCACTGAGGTCTAAAATGTCCCACAAAAGTATCGGGTATGCCAGGAGAGATTGACAGCATGAGAGTTCTATTCTCTACATGTGAGAATAGATGATTCTGCATGATTCTGTGATCTACAAATATTCAGTGTCTGATTTGGTTGTTAAACTTGTACTCTGTCTGCACTCACTTCCCCAAATGGGCATTACAATATAAGAATGAACTATCAGGAAAGCATCAGCAGAGAAAAAAAAAATACCCTTCTCAATTTTAATCAAGAAAGTAAGGTATGCTCTCAGGTTACCCCTAAGATCTTCTCAGGGTTAATGACTAATACATGGAATGATGAAGCCCTACGACCTCATGTGCAGAGGAAAGCTAATATTAGTCTTTTTGTCAACACCTATCCTGAGAAATACCTATTGACAAAGTTATAGTTTAGCTGGTAGAAGGTAGTAAAGATTTGGATAGGATCTCACCAAACTAAGCATTTACACTGAGTCACAGTGCTTGAAAGTGTAAGTAAGCAGCACAGGATGTGCTGAATGATAATGTTTATTTCAGAAATCATATTATTTTGTCCCACTCATACAATAGAACTTCCAGGATCAATGAATCCCAACACCTCAAAAGAAAAAAAAAGAACAAGAATTGTAGAAAACATCTGCATATCATGCATCTGAAGAAGTGTTGATACCTAGAAAGAATGAAGCAGCAGCAGCTGACAAAAAGCAAACCCGATTTTATGACATTAACACGCACATACCTGGAAATGAATAAAACACCATAAAAAGCCATGGGGATCTACAAAACCTGAGGCTATACTGAAGAACAAAACCAGGTCTCCATGCTCTCACCATTTCTAGAAAACACACCAAGAGGGGGGCTACTAGGGAAGCCAGGAACAAAATCACACCATTCCAAACCTCAGGGCCGACTCTCACAGCACCAGATACTGAGGCAAAATCAAGAACTCCACCACAAAGATAGAGGTAGGAACAGGTAACACATTTGCCTTGTATTTCTGGCTTCCTGCTCTCTACAGTCTCTACTACAAGTGGACAAGGACATCTGACAGGGTTTCTTCATTGCTGAACCTACCAGAAAGCCTGCAACATGTGAGCAGACCAATACCTGAGAGTCCCAGGGCTTTAACACATAGAGGCCTCACACAAACCTCCTCACAGGCCCACAGTCACTCAACTGTCACAGGCTGAAGTGATCAACCCTATCTCATGTATCAGAGTGGTGGCTCCTGGACCTCAAGCCATTTTGCAAAGTTGAGGTAACCCAAATGAGTTCACAACGTAGGTCCACACAAAATCCTGCCCTGCAAAGTTCAGAGCAACAGCACTCATGATTTTCAAAGCCTGGAAGTACCCAAGAGGAAGATGTGTTCCCAAGGTCAGGGGTGAAAATATTAGTAAACAAAACTCAATAAAAATCAATTAATAAGCAAAAATCAGCTTTGCCCTTATAAAATTCTGAAATGCAATTCTTAAAAATTCATTTATAATGACACTCCAAGAATAAATATAGAAGAATAAATAATATAATAATAATATATGCTACATACATACACAATAGAAACTATAAAACTTATTTTTTAAACTGTAACACTTCTTGGAAGAAGCTCAAGATCCAAATAAATGAGAAACTATTTCATGCTCATGGAACAAAGGTTTAACATTATTAAGGTGGTAATACTCCCAAAGAATCTACCAATTATATTTAAACCCATCAGAATCCTGGGTGATGATTCCTTTTTAGAAATGCAAAACATCATTCAACATTACAAGGGACCCAAAATACCACAGGACATTGAAAAAGAGCATTTTGACTAATAATGAAATTAATACAAAACTTGCTTCAAGTCAACAGTCACCAAAGGTGGCACTAATAGTACCTTTAACACCACGTAGATGAGAAATGACAACACCTCCAGGGAGAAGAAGGTCAGCCAAATAACAGTGGAGCTGCTCCACACATAAACAGAAAAAGAAGCAGAACAAATGTGACCCTGGAATAGCCTCAAATTTCACATAACTTCATGATGCACCTCAGTCCTTACTACAAACCCTGGGACTCAGCACCATCCTGCAGGGAGCAGCCTGAGCGCCCTGTGCAACATCAACACGCTTCAGTGATAAAGTCACACCACAGTTCCCCGTATCCAAGGCCAGCCCAGGGCGTCACCAAGAGAAAAAAGAATAAAGAAAATCAGGTACACATACACAATGTGATTTTGCTCCGTCATAAAGAATAAAAGTATGTCATCAGGATGAAAATGGGTAGAACTGGAAGACAACATGCTAAGTGAAATAAGTGAGAGCCAGACCTCAGATGCTGAATGTTTTCTTTCCCATATGTGGAAGCTAGAGGAAAATCAGGACAAAAAGTGGGGTAGGCAATATCCCGTGAAAACAGAACAGAGATCAGTACAGAAGAGGACAGAGATTGAGAATTAGGGAGGAAGGAAAAGAAAAGAGAGAATACTGGAATGAAGTTGGACAAATTATGCTATGTGCATAGATGACATATCATAATGAATTTCACCATTATGTTTATCTATAAAGCATTAATTAAAAAAGAAAACTGTAGATAAACAGAAGGAAGTCTAGTAGAGTAGCAGTAAGGAAACAGAAAGAGAATAGGAGAGAGAAAAGGGAGTTACTGGGGACTGAAGTAGAGCAACTTACACCCTATGCTTGCATACTATATAAAAAATAAAAACCCAACATTAGCCAGGCAAGGAGGTACACACCTGTAATACTAGCAACCCGTGAGCCGGAGGCAGGAGACGCAAGTTTGAGGCCAGCTTCAGCAATGTAGTAAGGCCCTAAACGAGTTAGTGAGATAGTCTAAAAATAAATAAATAAAAAGAGCTGGGGATGTGGCTCAGCGGTAAAGTGCCACTGAGTTCAATTCCTGACAGCAAAAAGATACATAAATAAAACAAACTCTAATATTATGTATAACTAATATAGTAATACAAGTGGAAAGAAAAAAAGGGGGGTGCAATTTGAGAAAATCTGGGAAGCACTGCCCTGGGTTTTATACTCAACACCACAAAAGAAATAAACAAACAAAAAACATAGCCTATTTTTTTTTCTTAAAGCCCTAAAACATTTCCAATAAAAACAATGATCAAATAGAAAAGATTAAAAAAACAAAACAAAAAAAACCAACTTTTTTTCACCTTGCTCACCTCTGAATAAATATATTTCACATTTAAGGAAACCCAGGTCTGCAATAAGTGAGCAGATCATTTTAAAGTGATAAACACAGAAAGGGCTGGAGCTAAGGGAGCAGATGTGTAAGGATCAAGGGGCTGGTAAGGTCCCTGCCAGCCGGACATCATCCCACCTGGTCCTGTTCAAAGAAACACTCCATGATCACCCTCCCAGGAGACCTGGACCATGACTCCAGTCTAGGAGGCTTTCAGGTTTGCACAGCACTGCACTGGGGGTGGTCCTTATGCTCTGGGAGAGTTTTCCTCCTTTACAACTGTGAGAGAATGCAAGGGCAGGAATCACTGCTGACCTGGCCCCTCAGCACCAGCATCCACAGGCTCACTGTCCACTTGTCTCCCAGGAATGGGAACAGGGCTTGGGGGAGACAATGTCCCAAGGAGGTAGCTCTCTAGATGAGGCCTGTTCCAGGACATTCCTCAGCCCCAGGGCCTCCAGCTGCTCCCCTCACAAGCTGAATGACACACCTCATAATGTCCTCTACAAGGAGCTGACCCAGGGCCTAAAATTCCTGCTTCCTGTAGAACACAGGGCAGCCTAAAGGACTTGAGGCAGCCCCAAGCGGGGCAATACAGTGGCTGAAAACATGGGACCCTGTGAGGGGTCCAAAGGAAACCTCTCCACAATTTGATAAGGTATCAATTTCCTGGGGAAGGAAAAAAAAAAAAAAGAGAGAGAGAGAGATACAAGTTCTCTTAACAGTGAAGTTCCAGGTGACTGTTCTCTCCTTTCATCATATGGGAAATTCACAAAAAGAAATGAAAATGCTGTGAACTTGGAGGGAGAGTCAGATCTGTAAATATGAGAAAAGGACAGGAATATTAAGAATGTACCAAAAGCCCTGGTAGGGCATAGGATGGGGAAAGGAGGGTGACTCCTTGAGAAGAAGAAACAGATCCCTCAGACTAGGATCTTCTAACCAGGAGCCCCACACCTAAGGCAGGATCCCCTGAGACCCGCTGCCTTCACTTCACACTGAGAACCCAGGGCTGGGGGTCCAGCTGGGCAGAGAGGGTTCTGCGAAACTGGCTGCAGACCAGGCAGCACACTGGGAACCCACCTACACCAGCCCACACCATGGCCATCAAGGGCTGAGCTGAAGCAGCATCTGACTCAGGTACTCTTGGGTGACTGTAGAGCTGACAGTGGGAGGCCAGAGGCCAGCCACAGCTGGTTCATCACTTGTAACAAGCCTACTTCCCACCTGACCAGACCTGCCCCACACACTCACCATTTTCCGCCTTCTGGGGAGACCTGACATCCTTTCTGTGGACCTCATAGCACCTGCAGGTCACAGGGAGACAAATGTGAGCCAGAGCCACTTGGGCCTCACACAGCAGAGAAGACACAGTCCTGGAGATGGATTCTGAGCTCCACAGGGTGAGAGATACTGGCCTCTGAGGCTGTGGAAGGCCACCCCCTCCCACCAGCTGCCTGCTGACTGCCAGGGCTCAACAAGACCCCTCTCTCACCCCAGCCCAAATATGCACAATCTGGGGCCCTGACTGACAGGAGATGCATCACACTCCTGAGTACATAGGCCAGGAAGACAAGGTATTGGCAAAAGCCCTTTTCAGGCAGGACTTCCTCCCTGCAAGGGGACCTGCCCCACCAGGGGGACAGTTCCATTTATGCAGAGCTGAGCCTGGCTTTCCAAAGCAGGCCCTGTTGGCTAGGAAGATCTTCTGGGCACAGAGTCCCAGGCATATGTGGGGAATTACAGCCTTGGTTCCAAGGCAGCCTGACCTGACCTCAGAGAAGGTGTGTGCCGCCTGGTCAAGTCTGACTAGGAAGGAGGGAGCCAGGCATAAATCACTTGGGAAGAGGCCAGGGCTTCATGGGCAAGGCCTGCTCATACTTTTACTCTGTCAACTAATTTTCAGACAGAAAAATATAAAGACAATCAGGAAGTACAAGTATTAAGTGCATGAAAAACTAATTACATGACAATAATAAAAAAAAAAAGAAAGAAAAAGAAAAAGAAAGAAAAAACTCAGTGAAAGCAGAAGAAAACACTTGAGCCAGCTCAGGTGAGGAGCCTGCCTCACTCACAGTTCAGAATGAATACCCACACACAGAGGGGTCAACACATTCCCATGTTGGCAGCCACACTCTGACTGCTGAAATTTGGCCCAAGGGGACTCATTCCCTGTGTCCAGGAGGGGACACCTAAGGATTTATCTCTTGAAATGCACCATGTCCCCTGTCCGGTAAGTTTTCTTTATAAGATAAATTCAAAAGAAGAGAGTGATACACTCACATTTATTAAAAAGGGATTTCCTCCATCAAACTGCAATAGGGTGCAAGAAGGCTACCCTACCTCAGGGCAGATGTCTGCAGTCTTTACAAGAAAAAAAAAATGCAAGTGCAGAGAATAGTAAAAGTAAAAGATATAACATCAAAAATAAATTCAAAATGAGAAAATGACTAAAAACCATTTCAAAGAACATGGATATAAACTGAAATTTGCTCATGCTTATGGTATTCAGTGAAAAGCAATATATAGCTACATGGAAGTATAAAAGGATAGACAGGTAAGAGGGTAAACACACAAGGCTGAACAGTGAGAGAGCTACTCCACATACTACAGTGCAGTTTATCCATAATCAATAATCTGAGAATTTCCCTATGTGTACAAAATTATAAAGGGTACACACTTGGGGACCAAATTTAAAAATAGAATGAAATTGTCAAAAACATAAAAATGAAACTGGAAACAAGTGAGGTTCCTGAAGCAGGAACAGGGAAGGAAACTGGGAGACCCAAAGACTCAGACAGCACAGGAGTCTAACCAACTGAGGCAGAGAAACTACACATTGCACATTATAGAACTCCAGTGATAGAGCACTAATGGTAACATTAAAGTACTGAAAACTAAATAAGACAGAACTAAGAAAAATTCTGCTTCCTCACAGCTGATTAAACTAGAAGGAAAGACAGAATTAGCACTGTACTCACCTCCAGGCAGAGGTTGGAGAGAGCAGGGAGAGAGGCAGCCTGCCCAGGGCCAACCCATCCCTATTTGGACAGGAATATATGGGTGAATTGATTCATATCAAATTGAGCATTAAAAAATTGTTTCAAAAACTCTGTTCTTTGTTACATCGAATTACTGTATCCAAATAAATGTTAATCCATAATATAAAAATCTTCCTTTAAAGAAGGAATGAAATTCTTGTCGGGTGAGGTGATACATGCCTGCTATCCCACTGGCTTGTGATCGGGAGGCAGAAGGATCATGAGATCAAAGCCAGGCTCACAACCGGGAGGCATAAGCAATGCAGTGAGACAATGGCTATTTAAAAAAGAAAAAAAAAAATTACACAAAAAGGGCCAGGGATGAGGCTCATTGGTTGAGTGCCCCTGAGTTCAATCCCCACTACCAAAGGAAAAAAAGAAAGAAAGAAAAATGAACTTGCTACATTCTTGGGACAAACTAGAATTGTACGGCAGCAAGACTTGATAAAGGAAGCAACAGAAACCAGCTCAGGGAAGCACCCTCTGATCCACAGTTCATCAGGAATCTCCGCTTGGGGACCACTCTCACAGAGGATGCGGCTCATGTGGCTTCTCCTAGGGAATGAGGAAAACATGAGCAGCTGGGACATTTGGTTCTGGAAGGTCACTGTGCTCTCCTCTCCACAGAGTGGAATGTTCCCTCCTGCAGGACCTCAGTTGTCACTGGCACCCAAGCAGCCACTAGGAGGCACATGAAGGTCCTGGCCTGTGAGGCCTCTTTCCTGAAACCACTTCTGACACCACAATGTGAGTTTGATGAGCACCAATCTGTTCTCCAAAATCACAAGTCACTCAAAAGTTCAATTCTGACACCACCAGTCAGCACAAACCCTAGTTCAGGGTCAGCTCAACACTGCCCCACTGTAGATGCCAGCTGCAGGGCAGGAGGGCCAGTTCTGCTGAGAGCAAAGAACTACAAACTGGGGACTCCCATCACCCCTCCTCAACTTCTTTGATTTGATTTGATTTTAGCAAAGCACATCACTTAGGTTCAGTTTAAAGGACTCAACTTAGGATTGGCTAAATAAAAAGATATGTAAGAAAAAGAAAGTGTCAAAGAGAATTCTGCAAAATATCTTTGATTCAATAACCCCAACTCTGCATTCTGCTAGAGCAGTTCCTGCACAGAAACCCCTTCCCATTATGACTCAAAAGATGTTCCCTTTTTAACCCACGGCACATACACACTGATCCTGAAAATCCCTTTCCTCTTTTCTTCCCCTCATAAGTGATGAGGGAACCACTTTTTTTTTTTTTTCAGGGATCAGAAAAATACTTGTTAAGCAAAACTGACTCAAATTTTTCTCTCCTTGAACCAGGACCCTGAACTCCAACCCACTGACAGCAAGAGCCAATATATACCCTTCTTCCTGAGAACAGGATGACTTCTGGTGAAACATTCTGGTGAACATTCTGGTGAAACATACCCCTGAGAACAGGATGACTTCTGGTGAAACATTCTCTGACCTGGGATCTGACTCTCCCCTGTCCCTGCGCCCTCCCCTCCAAAATACAAGAGCTCATGATTTGGTGAATCTTTATAATGAACCAATTAGTCTGCCACATGTATTGGGGAAACATACTCACTTTCTGCAACCACAATGGAACAAAACCTTTCCTATTTCTTTTCCCAGGTAGCATTTCCAAAGCCAAGTTGTAGAATTCTATTTTAAATCCCTCTCCCACCATTGCTCCCCCCAAAAGAACACATCTGAAAGGAGAAAAAGGTACATAAGAATTTTTAACTAGACAGGTGCAGTAGTGCAGGCCTACAATCCCAGTGACTTCAGAGGATGACAGAGAACAAACACCAGTTCAAAACCAGCCTCAGCAAGTTAGCAAAGCCCTCACTAAGTTAGTGAGGTTGAATTTTTGTAATAAAGAAACACACTTCTGGACTGGGGATCTATCTCATTTGGTAGAGTGCCTGCCTTGAATGCTCAAACCCATGGATTCAATCCCCAGCGCACTCACACATACATACACACACACACACACACACACACACACACCAAAAAAAAAAAAAAAGAAGAAGAAGAAGAGGGCTGGGGTTGTGGCTCAGTGATAGAGCATTCACCTAGCATGTGCAAGGCCCTGGGTTCAATCCTCAGCACCACATATAAATAAATGCAATAAAGGTATTGTGTCCAACTACAACTGAAAAACAAATATTAAAAAAAAGAAGAAGAAACCAAGTTCTCTACCACACTGTCTTCTGTGAGTACATTCATATCTGCAGCCACACTGAAACAGGTTTTCCCTTTTTCTATTCCCAGGTTGCATTCCCAAAGCAAAGCCCTGGAATTATATTTTAAATTAGCAACACCCCCCACCCTGCAAAAAAGGCATCTGAGAGACTCGGTAAACTCACTCTGGGGAACAAAACCATTACATAAGAATTTTTAACTAAGGAAATATAAGACCAAGTATTTCTTTTCTGTTTCTGGCCTTCTTTCCCTACTGAATTATATCTCTATCTTACTCTTTAGTAATATTTTCTGATCAGCTCGACTAATAAACTACATTATACAATTAGTAAAAAAACTGACACTAAAATACCTGAGCCAGTCTTTCCAAGACAACAAATCCAGGCAGCTGCAGCACCACTGGACACTGACCTGTCAGACTCCAGCTTCAGGTCAGGCCATCTGTCACCAGGCACAACTTCCCACCCACCTCCTGCTGCTGAAGAGCTTTGTAGGGTTTTGCTCCACCTTGCAAGGGTTAGTTTCCCCTGCTCTTTAGGATAACTGTTCTTCCTTCAAAGCTCTGAACGCATCCTGAGGGCAGGAACCATGTGTGTCATGTTCCCTCAATACCAGCATCTCACTGCCTGACCTGAGTATCTCCAGCTGCTTCCCTGAGAGGCTGCTTCCTTTACCTCAGGCTGTCCTCTAGGAGGAGCTGATGCAGAGCTTGAAATTACCTACACCCTCAGGGCACAGCACACCTGTGGGCACCCTGCTGCAGCCCCAGGAAAGGACAGATCTGCTGAGGACACAGGACCCTGTGTGGTACTGAAAAAATACCTCTGCCCAAAGACTCTGCACAGGTGTCTGTTCCTGGGCATGATGAAGAGATGCATCAGGACTTTATGAGGACTTTCTAGGTAATTCCTCTCTGCTTTCCACTCCTGAGAAAACTTTGCCCACATTAAAAAAATAATAATAAAATAAAATAAAACGCTTTTTAGAAGTGCTATTAATGAATAGATGAAACTATCAAAATTAAAACACCATCTGGTCAGGTGTGGTGGCCCATGCATGCAATTCCAGTGCCTCAGGAGGTGGAGGTAGGAGGATCCTAAGTTCAAAGCCAACCTCAGCAACTGCAAGGCACTAAGTAACTCAATGAGATCCTGTATCTAAATAAAATACAAAATAGTGCTGGGGTCTGTAGGGGTCTGCTGCCAGCCCTAGGAGCAGCAAAGTCCCAATGGGAAATGGATTTCACACCCAGCTTCCTGCACATTTAGGAGTATGTGCTGTAGGGTGCACAGGTTAATTCTGTGGACAAAACAGGGACAGACGCAGACCCCAAGGGCCAACTGTCACTGACAGAACACACCTGAGTCCGGATTCCATGTCACCCTCCCCTGCTCACCGCACACTCTGGGAGCGTCAGGCTGCCTGAGCTGCCTAGATAATGACCCAGAGAGGTCGCCAACGGGGAGCGGAAGAGGACAGGGACCTGCTGCCCTGCCCAGCCCAGCCCAGAGACAGACACCCAGGACGACTAGCCAGAGAAGACTCGGTCACCCTCTGCAGCTGAACTCGGGGACCTGCCACCCAGCCCACCCCGCGCGGGATCAGGGAGATAAAGTCCAAGGTCACCCGCCAGCAGGGACTCGTAACACACTATGCAGCCGACTTCGTGGACCCTCCACCAAGCATTCCCCACCCCGCGGGATAAGGGACAGGGTCCAGGCCACCCGCATTGGGGACTCCGCCCCACGCTCAGCAGCTCACAGGGACTCCCGTGGCCAAGGCAGGTGCTCACCGGGTCCGGCCAGTACTGGCCGCACATTCATCGTTTGGGGGGGCTCCAGTGACGCGCCGTCCTTCCTAGGGACGTCCGGTATCCGAGTTCGGCGGGGCCCCAGGATATGCAGAGTTCCTGGGGATCCAGCGAAGTAGCAAAAGCGCAATGGAGGAAGGAGCGAGTTTGCGAGAGCCCGCCCTTCCCCTCCGTCTGCGCACCTGATTGGACAGTTCCTCCCCAGCGCCTAATTGTCCGCCTCACAGTCTTGAGTGACAGCTATTCTAACCAGTCGGTGGCTGAAACAGGCCAGAGTGACAGGCTCTTGGCCCAGCCCTTTTCAGGCAGGGCTTCCTTGGCAACAGGGTACCTGAGCCTGGCGGGAAACGTTTGTATTCATCCTGGTGAGGAAGGCAACAACTAAAGAGGACTAACGAATGTCAGCCATATGTACAAATAACTGTGCTGTTCACGAATGGGAGTAACTTGAGAATTTTATTACTATTTCAAATTGCATGACCTTCCTCATCTGTGTTCTTTTAGACGGCTCAGCCCCAGCTATGGAAAGGAAGGCCCTGTTTAATTGAAATAAAATGTGTCATGTATTTTTAAATTTTCGGAAAGCCACCTAAAAAACGATAAAGAAACAGGTAAAATAGCTCAGGCATACCTCAATGATAGCGTGATTGTCTAGCAAAAAAAACAAAAAAAAAACCCTAAAAACAAGAGTCAGTTACAGGTGAAATTGGTTGTGAGTTCTTTAATGTAATATACATAAAATATCATTGTTTTTCTATGCAACCGATGCAGTGAGGTATGACTGTATGCGCATGGCCCACAATCCACCGAGGCAGGAGAAGAGAAGCAAACCTCAGGTCACCAACTTTCCTTTATTCTTCAGGGAAGTCAATCCATCAGGCATAGGAGGGTTCATTTTCTGGGTATGGAAATACATTACCCCCCACCCCACCGTGATACAGGAGTTTGGAGACTGTAGACATGCAGTTTGGACAGTCAGGAACCTAGTACTGAATGTTAAAATTTTAACTCAGGAAGGCAGCTGTAAAAAGTTTTAAACTTATTGTCACTGGGAAAAGCTCACAACTAGGTGTTCCCTGCTTATCTCTGGGACCCATTGTTACCTAGAGCCTCACTATTTGCTTTTCTCCTTCCAGGAATCATCTGCTATGGGAAAGGGTAAAAAATTCAGGACCCAGCCTTTCAGTGTTTGCCTCCCTCCTTCAGGACTCACTGTGGTTGTGAGAAACTGATATGACTCCATTTTTTGAGAAACCAGCTTCTACCTCAAGGCCTGTCCAGAGGGAGGGGGCATGACCTTAGTCCTTGGAAAAACCCACGGAGCCTCCTAGACACATACCCACCCTGCTGAGTTGTTTGTAAATAAGAGGAGAGATCTGTAGCACCAGGTGTCCCTGACTCAGTTATGCTAGGTAAGGACCCCTAGCAACCACCAATCAGCATGAGACAGGGAAAATACCTGAAATGCCAGGTGACCCTCCCAGTAGTTTTGCGGATTGATAACAGGATTAAGCAACCCTGCAGTTTAGCATATACACCCTTGCAACCCCTCACGGCCTACACCAATCAGTTCAAATGTATCTACCACTTGAACTAACCAATCACCCTTACCCAACTTGTTCCCGCCAGTGAATGTGTTAATCAATGTTAAGAGTTGTTGTTTGTTTTTCCCACAGTATGAAATGATTTGCTGTGTGATGTTGTGACACATAGAGTATCCCCCCAAAACCTATAAATCCTCACTGAACCAAGGGCCAGGACTCACTCCTCAGGACCCCTGCTTTGGAAATGGTTGTGAGTCCAGGCTTGAGCTTGCAATAAAGATTCTTGTGTAATTTCATCGAATTTGGCTCCTGGAGGTCTATTGGGGTCCCAGGAATCTGGCATTTCAGTTGGGCAGGGGTAAATGTTTGCTTTTGGTAGATATGCTGGGGAAGAACCCAAAAAGGGATGAAATTTTGCTTTTTCCCTCAGTCTCCATTGTTAATGTATGGTTAATTTTCCCTCCCTCCTCTCAAACCACACTGTCTTTTCATTTTTCTTGGTGAGCTGTCTTGTAGGAATGTTATTTTCCATAAACCTTCAATTACTATTAATTAACTACTTGTCTTTCTGGTACTATTTCTTTAAAATTTATGGTGTTCTCTCAGTAGCTCAGTGCAGACCAGCCACATTCCATGTGGTCAGGAGTCCAACCTAATCTTTGTGGCTGCCACATAACAGGTGCATCTCTGAGGTTTGTGACCCCCTGATGTCTGTCAGCAACATTCACCCACTTTTATGCTACAATGAGGATACATCTCTTCCCTGCTAGTAGTTCTCCTGCTTTCCAAACAATAGAGCCCCAGGAGAGAACTGGAGCTGCAGGTAAAAAATCTCCACAGGTTGACCACACCTCCCCACCTGTTGCTTGGTGGTGGCCCATCTCCTTCCAGAAATCAGATAACAAAACAACAACAATAAAAAAATAATAATAATACATTTTTTTAAAAAAAAGTGAGGAGAACCCTAAGTCTTCAGCTGTGTCCACAGCTCACCTCTACAGTTTGGATGTGCAGGTAGCAGATTAAAGATATACTTCCTGACGAATATGCAGAATAAGTCCAAGGCCATTTCCCCCTATGTGCAGCTGTTTCCTCACCCACCTTGTCTGGGGTAAAATTGAAGCTTCTGTCTTTGAAAAGTCCAGGCCTTAGCTAGAGGGAAAAAGTACATAAGGAATGCCTGGCACCTGACCTCCAACCCTAACCACAATACAATAAGCCCCCTATCCACACTCCTGTCCCAACCTAATGAATCAGCCTATAAAATCCACTCTTTCTTTAGCCCATTACTATCCCCCCAAAATGAGTCATATCAGGTGTCTGACCTATTGACTTCAACCACAGGTAATAAAGCAGAGCTTGGTAATCTGAGGCTTGCTTCCTGGCTCCCACTCTCACCTGTGCACAATTTTCACTTGTACTTACTTTGTAGTTGGACCTTGACTCTAATCTTCAGGCTGTGACTGTTTCCTCTTCACATGTGTGGACTGCTCTGTGACTACCAATCACATGTACAGATGTTCATATGCATACCTGTGTAACTCAACACCATCTAATAGGAAACTCAACCTTGAACAAGGGGAGGATAACTCAGTGCCTATTGGCTTCCTGTTGTTGGCCAGTAACTCCAGTGAATGTGTTGTTGAATCCTGGCCTCCCATCTGCACTGGGTCTATGTGTCAGGTGGCTCTGACTGCAGAACAAATCACTCCACAACTTACCAGCTCAAGGATGAGCTGGTCAGCAATCTGGGCACAGCGGGGCCCACGCAGACATGTGTTCTACATGTTGACCAGGCAGCTCTGCTTCTGGGGGGAACTGGCTGTTGGCTTGGGCACCTTGGTTTTCCTCCCCATGGTATCTCCTTCTCCATCAGCAACACAGTCTTTGTTCTCATGGAAAAAGAGGGTTCTACTAGGAAGACAAGAAGCACTCAAGACCTTTGGATCCAAGATGCACAATGATACACTATCATATTTGTTGTATTCTGTTGGATGCAGTAAATAAGGAATAACATCATCTTAACACTGTTGAGTTTTGTTGTGCTTGAATATTAGCTACTTTCCATTTATTTAGCTCTTTCTCGATTACTTTCAACTTTCTGTCTTACCTTTCTGGTCAATAGGTCTTAACCTTCTTCTGTTGTAAGATTTATTTCCAAGTATTTTTTTTTCATACAATTTTGAATAGAACTGCTTCTTGTTTTCATTTTGAGATTGTTCATTTCCAGTGTAAAAATCTTCTGTTTCTGTGTGTATTTCTATTGTCATCTGCAACATTGCTGAGCTAATTGAGTTTGATGTTGTGTGTGCTCATGTTTATGTGAATGCCTTAGAAATTTTCACATATGCTTCCAATATAGCTTCTCATTAGTTTCTCTTTGTTGTTCAATATCCAAACAGTTAAATGTGAAATACAAATAGCAAACTCAGACACACTTTTTTGGGGGAGGGGGTACCAGGTCTTAAACTCTGGGACACTGGACCACTGAGCCACATTCCCAGCCCTATTTTAAATGCTATTTAGAGACAGGGTTTCACTGAGTTGCTTAGTGCCTTGCTTTAGCTGAGGCTGCCTTTGAACTCTTGTATTGTTTGAATTTATATGGCTCCTTTCCACCCTCCTCAGTCTCCTATGCTTTCTTTCCAGAGTGAAATATGGTGTGCCCATTAAGGAATGAATAACATGTGAAGAAATGTCACATATACTTCATTTATATGAATTTATACTAATAAGTATTTTCTTTTTACAGATTTAAAATTTGGAATTTTACTGAAGATTTCTCACTGACTTCCTCTTTTTAAATACTTTTTATAGTTGTAGATGGACAGCATGCCTTTGTTTTATTTGTTTATTTTTATGTGGTGCTGAGGATTGAACCCAGTGCCTCACGCATATGAGTCAAGTGCTCTGCCATTGAGCTACAGCCCCGAAGCCCCAAGCCCTGACTTCCTTTTTAATTGTACAATTCCTCTACTACATGACTGCTATTAAAAATAACAAGGACATTATTGTGTTTTTCTTATTAATAATATTTCTTTAACTGATAGGTCTTGGGTTTACATACTATTAATATGAGCAAAAATTTAAAGGCTTTTTTTTTTTTGGTACCAGGGATTGAACTCAGGGACACTCGACCACTGAACCATATCCTCAGCCCTTCTTGTATTTTCTTTAGAGACAGGGTTTCACTGAATTGCTTTCCACCTCCCTTTTGCTGAAGCTGGCTTTGAACTTGTTATCCTCCTGCCTCAGTCTCCTTAGCCAGTGAGATTATTTGCATGTGCCATGCTGCCCAGCCTAGGTTTGTAATATGTGTAAATTAGTAAAAAGCAAATGTATTTATTAATTTGTAACATGGCTTCCCAATAGCTATTATTAAAACAGTGATATTTGGGCTGGGGTTGTAGCGTAGTGGTAGAGCACTTGCCTCACATGTAACACATTAGATTCAATATTGAGTATGACATAAAAATAAATGAACAAGCAGGCTGTGGTTGTGGTTCAGTGGTAGAGCATTGGCCTAGCATGTGTGAGGCACTGGGTTTGATTCTCAGCAACGCATATAAATAAATGAGTAAAATAAAGGTTTATCAACATCTAAACAACATATTAAAAAATAAATGAATTAATATGTTGTGTCCATCGACAAGTAAAAATATATTTTAAAAACACAGTGATATTTGTGAATGTAGTTACTTAGCAATGCTTAAAATTCAATTATTTTGTAAACTCTGGAACATCTGTGTTGTATGATGTATATGACACTCATGAAAAATACAAAGAATAAATATATTTAAAGTTCTGATCATTTGTTTTATATGTCTTACAATTTACATGAAAAGGATATGTAGGTTAATGATAAAAATGTTTGCATACTCTCCTCAAGGTCCAGGGTTCAATTGAAATGGCTCACACCCCCCTCAAAAAAAAAAAATCCATATCATGCTATGATTCCCTGAAGGGTCACTCCATGCTGAATGACTACAAATTACCTTTGATTTCTCCCAGAATTTTTGTTCTCCTCATCAATGTTCTGGTATTTGCATTTGCAGCCTAAAAGGCAGACCCAGTAAAATCATTTGAATTACAGTGAGTTACAAAAATTCTACTGTACTTCTATTGTACTGTATTATGGTCTGATTCAAATCAATACAAGTAATTGGTTATAGATTAGGAAATATAGATTAATGAAAGAGTATGAATAAGAAAATTATAAGATTATAACAGGATTATAAGTTATAAAATTAGTAATGTTAAGTTACCTTAGTTTGCCCTAGTTGTAAGATAGAAGAAGTAACAGTAAGATAAAAGAAGTACTACATCTTTATAGTTTCTCTGTGAAACTATTTTATGAGCTATTTTAAAGATGATAAAAACGTGTATTTTTGCACTTTGTGCACCCACTTGCACTTTGTATGCCTGCAACTGTAAAGTCCCCAAGATGTGGTTCTGCTGTGTTCTCAGCCCCTGTACTCTGCATGCTTGCAATTTGCAAAATTCCATATGATGTAGTTTTCTTCTGTAAATATTGGACCCACAGACAGCCTGGCATGTTTCTCTCAGAGAGCTACTTAGGCTATGTCATAAACAACCCTGGCCAGGATAAGATAGGTCAAATAAAAATTCTTTAATTTGTTTCAAATTCTGACTTTGTGTGTTTTCTTTGTGTTTCCCCATAACATACTATACACTGGATCATGTCTCCTTTGCTTACTATACTATTCCATTTACATATCTCAAATCTAAGACCTCACAATAATTAAAAGCAAAAGCCCACATGTTCTCTATTGGATTAAGTAAAGAAATCATGGAGACTTCTTACATCATATTTCTGTGGAGATTCTTGTTGAATTGATCCAGCAAAGCCCACTTTTCCTGGGTGAAGTTCATAGCCACATTCTCAAAGGCAACTGAGTTATAAAATATCCCACAAATGTGTAGTTGTGGGCTGGTGAGATTAGCAGTACTAGGAATCTGCACTTAATATGACAGTGTTCACATGATTCTGTGCTCTCCAAATACTTATTCTGTGATTTGGTCACCAAAACTCAGAATCCATCTGGACTCATTTCCTCAAATGCAGACATTACTACACTAGGATTAAGTTATGCAGAAAAGCAGTAGCAGAGCAAGAATAGCCTTGTCACTGGAGAGTTCTGGGAGAAAGATATCATGCTGGACCATTGTAATTTCCCTTTGCAGACTGAACCTCAAACACGCATCTAAAAACAAATTCCAACTACCTGCTTGCTAAGAAAGGATTCTTCTCATTAGGACTCCTGAACTCATATATCTTTAGAAATGTCTGCACACAAAGTTGGAACTTTGCTGATACATGGGAAATCTGGATTTGGATAAATTATACCTCCCTAATGGTGAAGCGTGGCTCATTATTCCTAATGAATTTATATAAGCCAGATAGTATTTACTGGATTTCTTTTTTCCTTCTCAAACTCTACCATCTTGTCCCACTCTTACACCAGTGCTGAGGACATGAGCAGCTTCCCCGCTAGCCCATGCTCCAGGAAGAGTCTCTAACCAACTGCCCAGAAGATCATATTTCAGAGAAGCTGTCACTATTTGTAGAAATCATCTCAAACTATTTGATTAGTAATAAACAAAAACATTTCAAAGGTAGCAATTGGTTTACTCCAGATAACATTTTGCCAAGTAGTAAATAAGAGTAATATTCAACAAACAGAACAACATGAGGCTGTCTAATAACTAAAGTTAAAGCAGTGTGGGATAAGAGAAAACATAGCATGGATTTAGAAACAACTAATATCAACAAGATGGCACCTTCCAAGGGACACCCCTAGAAAGTTTCATAAATCTCCAAATCACATTCTGTTAGTCTAGTCTACAGAAACCACTTTTCCAATGCTAATGGGAAAACAAATGTTAACAACTGCCAGTCTTCTGAGCAGACTGCAGTCTGGCTTTGGCTAGGCAAGCACATTACACTGAGCTGCAGCTTTACCTTTCAGTGAGCTACACACTTTTTATATTTTTATTTTGAAATCTCACTACATTGTCCAGGCTGGCCTCAGCCCCTTGAGGAACTGAGATAACAAGTGAGTGCCACCATGCCAATGGCAAATTATCTACTGAAGAAAAAGAGTAACAAAGAGTAACAAATTCAAATACACTAAAATTAAGGAAACTAATAAATGAACTCAGCAATGATGCAGAGCATAAAACTCAATCTGCAAAACTAAGGTGCATTAATATACACTAATAATGAGTAATCTGAAAAGGAAAGAAAAAAATACTACGAATAGAAGTTGGGAAATAACTTAGCCAAGAAGATTAAAGGCTTATACACCTGGAACTATAAAATGACCCTGAAAGAAATGAAAATATATACAAATAAATGGAAAGACAGCTAGTATTCACATTTCCAAGGACATAATATAATCAAAACTTACCTACAAAGTTAATGAAATCCTATCAAAAATCCCAATGATATTTTTATGCAAAATAAAGGAAAAAAGAATCAATCTAAAATTGATATAGGCAATCTCCAATAACTCTGTGCTATGACCTGCATAGACCTTAATTCAAAAACCAGTGAGGGATGTTGGGGGATTAGGAAAGACACACATTTAGAGAGAAATCTGGCATCAGGTGAAGCACTCATCTCTAATGAAGAAGAAGTGACCCACAGCAGGCACAACACATGTATTATATAGTGTCTCATAATCAGGAAGTTAAAGACTGTAGAGGCATTGTTCTTTGTGCATTAAAAAGTTACAAGACTAGAAACATTCTTGTAGCTATTCTACTGTTATAAACCTAGGGGCATCCTGTTACACCCAGGAAGCCCTTTGCCAGGGTTTCTGATAAGTGTGCAGGTGTAGAGGTCACAGCATGGGTGAAACATTGTGGCTTTGTCATACTCAGAATTCTCTATTACTGGGAAGTGGTGTGTGATCTCAAGGTCAAGACTGATGTGACTCTGTATGTCTTCACCGAGCCTCTTCAGGCAGGGTGTCACCAGAGCCACTGGGCAACTTGGCTTTTACACAGGAATTTCCCAGGGCAAGTGCATCACATCCACGAGGCAATCAGAGAACCTGATCCATGTCACCTCTTTCCACATCTCCCCATTTTTTATTTTTAAGCACAAATGATTTGTTATTATTTGGAGCTGTCAGATTTCTCCACAGGAGATCCTATTGTTATAACACAAATGAAAATTAGTAGCAAACACACAAATCTAAGAATGTACCATATTGTATGTTTTAACATATTCCAAGGATTAAAACCATTGAAGTCATCAATAATTCCTTTAACAAGCCATGTGGATTACTAAGATCATTTCAGATCCTCTGACTCTGCTGGATGTGGTGATAGAACACCATAAGACTGGACATATTTTTTTTCTGCCAAATGCCCATTAGATGGCTTTTAAGTTTTTCCTAATCCCCACACTCAAAAAATAAAGTGGACTCATTACATAAAGGACATCCTTGCTATAATTTTTTTAATGAATTCTGAAAGACACATCAAGTGTCATGACTTGTTTACACCTACAATGTGCATATGCCAGCAGTTTTGACTCTTACTGCCTCCTGCCCACTGAGGAACAATCCAACATTCTACGTCCAGAAAAAACTCTTATTGTACCACACAACAGTCTTATTTAAAAAATTGTATTCAACAATTTCAATTTTCCCAACAAAAGCACACTCAAAGTTAATTCCTCTCCACCTCTTGCCTACTTAAGGCTTCCTTCCTGCTTTCCTTTTCTGTTTTCCTCTCTTTTTTTTTAGGTTAAGAATTTTCATCAAACACTGTTAATGTTTAGCTACGTGTCCCCCAAAAGCTCATATGTGAGACAATGTAAGAAAGTTAGGTGAAATGATTGAGTTATGAGAGCCATAATCCAAGCAGAGTATCGACCCACTTGAGTGGATGAACTCTTGGTGACTGCATGCATGTGGGGTGTGGCTGGGGGAGCTGGGGGGGGGGCGTTCCTGCAGGATTTACATTTATTTTTGGTTAGCAGAGCTCTATTTCTGCTTTCTGGTTGCCATGTCTGGAGCTGCTTTCTTCCGTCATCCATTCTGCTAGATGTTCTACTTCACCTTGGTCCCAGGGCAATGGACAGGACATCTATAAACTGAGACCTCTGAAACCTGCCTGGGACAAACAGTCCCCCCTCCGCATTGTTCTTGACAGGTCTTTTAGTCACAGCTGACAAAAAACTGACTAAAACAAGGCCCAATCAACCATGCTGGCCCCAGGCCAATGCACCCTATAGCCACCCATAAGCTTCTCATGTCTTAACCTCTTGTGTTTTGCCTTCCTTTTCATCTTTTCCAAGATGCAAGAAGTTCAGCCACTCACTTCTTGGGCTTTGTCTTCAATCTCCATCACACAAATTATATTTGCTCTTTTTTTTTTTTCTTTTCTTTTTTTGGTACTGAGGATTGAACCCAGGGTGCCTAAAAATTGAACCACATCCCCAGGCCTTTTTTTCTTTTTTTTTCTTTTTTTTTTTTTTTTTTAAGTTTTTATTTTGGGACAGGATCTTGCTGAATTGATAGCTGCACCCCCGGTGTTGGAGTGACTGGAGACTTGAGGCTGCTCAGCGCCATCCTGTAGAGCAGCCCTGCTGAATGCAGCAGGCAGGGGCTCCTCTCCTGCTCCCTGCCCAGGTGAGTGTGTGGGGAGCCACTGGGCTGGGTGGGAGGGCAATGCTGAAGCTCCGCCCCTCGTCTGTTAACGGGGACCACTTCTCTGCCTAGTGACTTCTGGGGGACCATCACCCTCCACTGTAGCCCAGGGCTGCGGACAACTGGGTCCAGCTTCACCACTTCCCCAAACCTCCAGGCCTAACAGGTCACTGGCTCTGGGATCCGGAGCCCTGCCAGATTCTCAGCCTCCCTGGCTGGAGACAGGCTGCCCGCACCAGCGCAGGGCCCAATCAAGCATGGAGCCTGCTCTTCCTGTGCTCTGGGGAGCAGCAGCCACTTCCAAAGGGACACAGCCTGCTGAGTGATACACACACCCTGGCTCAGCCTCGCCCTTTGCTCCTAGAACCCTCCTGCCATCTTATCAGGGGTTGTGTGTAGCCCCGGGGCTCAGGAGGCTGATCACCACCACCACCTGGGAAAAGGCCAACACCTTACTCCTGAGTTTAGTTTCTTTTTTTTTAGGTTTATGCTAAAAATGTGATGTTGAAGTCAGTGCAAAAATATGTCACCAATTGTATAAATTAAAGGACAAGGTGACCACACACACACAAAGTGTGTCTGAATTCATGTCGCCAGTGGTCAATTGCCACACAAAATATTTGATAAAATAATGATACAAAACCACTATGATTTTATATGAAAATATTAACATAGCAGCAAAATTTAAAGAAAACTCAAAGCCCATAGACATCACAGCTCTTTTATTACACCACTAGCTGCTAAAGGTGAAAAATCACATTTCTTTTTTCTTTCTGATTTCACAGCCCCTTGCTCTGTCTCCAGCTGAGAAGTTACAACTCAGTGACTCCCAGGAACACCCTTCCCTTTGGTCCTGTCTCAATGTTGGAATCTACCTGGAGTTTCTTCAGGTAGAAATAAAACAATGTTAGAAAGGGGAAATTACATATCTCTTCCATTGACCTTTGAGAAAATTCTGAAACAAAACAGAGCACATAAGCATTAAAAAAAAAAGTGGCTAAATTATGAAATATGTGTCTGAGGTGAGAACAGCTAAGAAGCTAAGAAGCTCCAAATCTGCCACACTCTCCAGGACCTGGGGCCACACCAGCTTCAGGGCTCACCTTGCACGTGGCTGAGTTTGCTACAACCTCACCACACTTAGGGGATTCTTCAGGTAACTTGACCACCTGACCACGAGGGCATCAGTGCAGCAGGAGTAAACAGCCAGCACACAACCCTGAGGTTGCTGAGCAAGACCTGAAGTCCCTAAGAGAAGAGGGCTTCTTACCACCCTGCACCTGAGCTCTCTGGAACAGCATCCCCTCCACATTCAGGGTCGGGAAGCCATGAGAGATCCAGGTCTATGAGACACCTGCACTGGGGTTCAGCACCAGACCCCACCCAGAGACTTTGTGCTCCATTCTCAACAGGCATTACCCAGGCAACCCCAGGGCTCAGGTGTGTCAGAGGCAGATTCAGGAGACAGCTGATCTGGTGGGAAAGACACCTTGACAGTAGAGCAAGATGGCTGGGAGTCAAGCACTCAAAGCCCAAAGACATCACAGCTCTTTTATTGCACCATTAGCTGCTGAAGGTAAAAAGTCACATTTCTTTTTTCTTTCTGATTTCACAGCCTCTTGCTCTGTTTCCAGCTGAGCAGTTATACTTCAGTGACTCCCAGGAATTCCTTTTCCTTGGGTCCTGTCTCATTGTTGGATTCTACCTGGAGTTTTTTCATGGTCACTACTGGAATAACATCTTCTATTGACAGAGGAGCCTTTAGAGACACAGTGGGAAGTCGTTAGCTGTCCACACTGTCCACATCTTGCCCTGTTCCTCTCCTGGCTTCTCAGAATTCACCTGGGCTCTGTGTGGTCAGAGATTCAGCAGTCAAGGCTCACATCTGCAAAACCTCACAACTCAAGGTGTCACTCCCACATGCCTAGGATCATTGCAGCCCTCAGAGCCAGTCCTGTGAGCTGCAGCTTCAGTTGCAATGGACACATTGTGTTAAGGACTCCAAGGAAGGGACCCAGGCCAGGCACAGACCTCTGCCCACCAGACAGTTCTGAGAGGTTGGGAGTTTCCTCTGCATGGGAACAGCACTTTTTTTGTTCACTTTTTGGGACCCTGGACTGAGTTTAGTGTGGGGAAGGACTGGGATGGTTACTTTGCTTCATGGTAATTAATGGAAATTCAGCAGCATATCTGGCTCATGTCCATCACTCAGGGGAGGGCTCCTCTGGAGATGACACTTAAGAAAGAAGGGGCCTCTCCTCCTCTGGTTCCTTACAGGTATTTATCAATAGCCTGCATGTGCAGAATGCTTTCTTTTCCAAGAAGCAATTTAGCTGCAGCCCTGCCTGACCTAAGTGGACAGGATATGTCACATTCCTTAGCAAACTATCTGTTTACTGCAGGAGAAATGCAGGCCCAAAATAATGTTGATAAGAGGAGCCCAAGTTACCCTGAAGGAGGTGAATTCTGTGACCAGATCCCCACACTCTGGGAGATGAGGCCAATTCCTCCCAAACTGCTGATCTGACCTGCATCCCCTGCCTCTGCCAGTGGCCCTAAGGGGAGGAGCAGGAAGCAAGCTCCAGCCTCCAGGCTTCAAGGGAGACTTGCACAAGTGCTCACAGCAGACACAGGGCTGCCCCTGCTCCCTGTGCCTAGGGAGGGACACAGTGTCCAGGCACCAACAACCTGGGCTGGGGCAGGCCATGCTGTGCTCATCTCCTCCTCTTAGCACAGGGAACCCCCCTGCCCTCCCAGGCCAGGTGTCCTGCTGTCTTCCTGCTGCCCCTAGAAATCCTCCCTCTGCAGCCCAAGGCCAGGGGCTGCCTGCAGGTGCCCTCATTTACATGTTAATCCCACACAGCAGGGTCCCCCTCTATGCCCCTAGGATTCAGAGGAAAAGGATTTCCAGGGCAGTGTGGCCATGAGAAGGGAGCTACAGATCTGGGCCAACAGGAGGCATTTCCCAGTCCACTGGTCTCAGCTTGTGCTGACCCCTGCAGACCATCAGGTGCTAATTACTATAATGTATTCTCCAGGAATTGGCAATGCAAAGGGAAAATCAAACCTGAGTCCACTTATATTTACATTTACCTGAAACACCCACAGTCCTTTGTTCAGTCCTTCAGAAGAGCCCAGGATGCGCTTCCCTAGGGAGGCTGGAAAGGGATACTGGGGAGTGTCCTGTCACAGGCTGAAGTCACCCTCCCTCCTACACAGAGCCTGCCTTTCCTTTGCTCCTGCCAGGCAGGAGGCCATGTTCCACCCTGACCCTTAGCCCCTGAAGGAGGCCTCTCTCCTCTGCTGGCCACAGTGTTTCTGGCACCACACAGACACCACGGTGGGTGCCAGACATGGGAAGAAGACTGTCCACATGTGGTGACATTTCTATTTGGGGCAACATGAAGTGAAGAGTCACAGCTCAGGTGGGGAGGCCTGGAGTGAGCCTCCCCAGTCCTCCTCAGGCTCCTCCTCTCTCAGGTCCCCACCAGGGCTGGGGGCAGGTGCTGCCCTGGGTCTAGCTGCAGAAGGAAGGAGCCCTGCCCAGCTCTCCAGGTGTTCAAGACCAGGGTAGGGCATTCTGATCTCTCCTGCAAAAACCACATTCAGGGAAAAAGGGAAGGGACAGGTGTGAAGCCCCAGGGGACCCCACCACTGGATGCCACATTATATGGAAGAGCAGGAACATGGGATTCTGCAGACTCAGTCCTGGTCCATGCCCCACATGGGGGGCCAGGCCACAGGGGTAAACATCCTAATGGGTGCTGACCCACAGCAGAGGTTAAAGTACCCTCAGGAAGATGGTTGTGGCAGAGTGTGTTGGTCTTTGAGGTGAGAACCTGCCTGTAGCACAGTTCCTCACCCAGGTCCTGTGGGCAGCAGGGTCCTCCAGCTCTCCTGGCCTATGCTGTACCCTCTGAAGTAAAGTCTGATGTGGTGTCATACAGGGAACTCATGATTTGAGTGTGAACTGTGTGTATTGAAGTATGAAAGTAATCTAAAGTATGAAGTTAATTTGAAGTTTACACACTCACTACACACCCACATTGTAACCAGGAAATCAGGATGTGGGATTTGCTTGTGTTATTTCAGGAGTAATGTCTACCAATTTTGCTGTTAAAGGAAATCTGAGCCTAGAGCATGTGCTGCTCAGGAGACACCACACAGATCCATCAGTGGAAATGGCAAGCAAACCCACATGCCTGAGGACTAATGGTCTGTTCATAGGGGCCCAAGCTTCCTCACCCACAAGGTGAGTTTTGTCCCCACATCTCAAGCCCTCCCCAGCTACAGCAAGCAGGAGGGAGGCTCCCAGGCCAGAGCCAGCAGGAAAGCCCACCTTTCTCCTCATCTAGGGCTTCCCTCAGTGAGGATGGTTCCAGATCCTTCTTGTTTACAGTTGATCCTGAGACCAAGGCAGTTACAGGAAATAATGAGACTCAGGGGAGGATGGGCACCGTGGGCCCAGGCCTGAGTTCTCCTGTCCAGTGAAAGGCCCCAAGGCAGGTGCAGTGCCCCCAAAGAAAGTCAGGGATGTCACCCTTTCTCATATGTGTCTTGATGGAAAATTACAAGCCTCTTGATCCAGGAGGAAGATGGGGGCTCAGGACACGTCCCTCCCACACAGCTGACAGGCTGGTGCTGCCATTGGCATGCCCCCTTGGCCCAGTGTCACATGATGAGAGAGGCAGTCCACCCCACCAAGGAAACCTCCATGTCATCTGTCACGTGTGATGTCAGATTTCCATACAAGTTCATTTGAAAATAAGATAAACCAGCAATTTCCCATCTTACCTCGGCATTAGATGGGCCTCTTCCTGCAGCAGGGCCCCAGGAGGCCAGGAGGACACAGAGTACCTGTCAGCAAGCACATTGGTGGGGCTGCTCATGAATTCCTCAAGGAGTTGGCTCCTTGTGGACACAGGACCAGAGTGGATGGAGGAGTTTGCTTCACCAGCCTGGACGGAGCTGCTGCTGGGCCACTGTCCTGGGCAGAAGAAGCCTGGAGAGGGAGGAGAGGACAGGAATAGGGCTCAGGTCCTAGCTGTGCAGCTGATGGACACTCGGGTCAGCCTGAAATGTTGAGTCCACAGATGGCGCTGGCCTGTGAGCTGTGCTTTCCTGGATGCTCATGGCTCCCATTCCTCCTGGTGGCCCATACAAAGTTCCTAGTCCAGGGTGGAATTGCTGCTGAGATTGAGAGTTCAAATTCAGAAGCCAGTGTTTACTGGTGCCCCATAGAGCCTCCTGAGTCAGAGTGGGGTTTCAGGGAGGTCGTGGAGAGGGCCCTTAGCACACCTGTAGATAGGGTGGGTAGGAACTGTGTTCCTGTAGATGAGCCAGTGCAGAGCCAGAAGAAGAGCAGAGGGCCTAAGCTTCTAGGTGCTGTTGCAGAGAGCCTGGGCTCAGACCAGCCTGGAGCTGTGGACCTGGGTGAGTCATGCAATCCTGTGTCCTGGGTCCTCTGCACTGTCATTTTGTAAAGGTCAGGTGAGCGTCGGAGGAAAAGACCACCAAGAGACTATCTCATGCAATGGCAAAGGGTTTATTGGGGACCAGCATGCTGGGGCTCAGAGTTCACTTGAATAGAGCAAAGAGAGAGAGAGAGAGAGAGAGCCCTGAGAACCTCTTAAGCAGAGCTTATATACTTTTCTTGGAGAGGGCAGGGAGGGAAGTTACATTTTGCAGTTTGGCAGTTGGGGACAGCACATTCTGGGAACAAGATTAGCAAACAGTTTGGCAGTTGGGGACAGCAAATTCTGGGAACAAGATTAGCAGACAGTTCTTAAGATTTCAATAGTGTTTTGTTAAGCATACAGAAAAACGGAGTGACAACTACCTATTTTATTAACCTTTCAATTTGAGCACTGAAATGTGCCTCCTTATTTGTATCATGAGGCTGAATGTAACCAGATGCAGGTAAAGCTTTAGTATAAGATGGCTGGCTCAGCATAAATGTGCATGGCCTTTCAATTTTAAATATCTGGGAGGAAAAGTCACACACTAGCTAGTGGCTGCCTCCAGGAGGGAGTTGGTGGTTAAAGGCAGGAGAGGGGACAGAGCTCCTCTCCTCCACTGTTGGGTGAGGTGATTGCAGCTTCTGGGAGCTTTTACATCATGGCTTGTGATCCCCAAGTCGACCTGTGACATGGTCTGAGTAGAAATGCTGACACCTGCCTTATAGTTAAGGACAGTGATATTTAGAGGAAAGAAGTGACATGGTAGAGTAACAATATTAATAAGCAATGGATCTGAGACAGTTAAGTTTTTGCTTCTCTGGCGTGAGAGACCCCCAAACCTGAGACTCCTTTTGTCTTGCCATCAGCTCCCCCTACTCACTCAAACATTGTGACCAAAGATTTTTGCAGGGACAACAGCTGACACCTTAGAAGAGAGGGCTAAGCCATTAGGGCTCAGGACTTTGACCAGCCTCTGTATCTATTTTGAGTCCCTGATCCAAATGGGATGTAATTTTTATCAAAGGAAGCTCCTCTGAAGACAGGATGAAATTTAGATGGGGGTCACTGTTCAGGAAGTTCACAGTGCCAGCTGCATCATGATGGACCTTCCTGGAGATGAGGGTAGCACTAGGGATACCTTTGTCCACTAAGCTCCAAATGAATCAGAACACAGGACATTCCAAACCAACTGTCACTGCCAAGAGTCATTTCCCTTCAACTGACAAGGCTTGGCAAGCAGTTCCTGGTGACTCCTCTATAAGTGTCACTGGGCTGGTGTTTCTGTGGCTACTGAAGTAGGTCTGAGGTTCTCACTGTGTCACTCAACCTGAATTGAGAGATGTCTGTGCAGCCTGGACCAAGTCCTGCTGTTGACAGACACGGGCTGTGGCTGCTCTGATTGTGCCCTGTTCACTTCTTCCTCACCATGTGTGTGCCTGCACACTCTCATCCCTCCTGAGACCCCTCAGTGGCAGGAGACACAACCCAATCTTCTCCTGGAGAAACCTCTCAGCAGCCTTAGCCTGAGACCTCACCCCAGGACAGGTTCTGGGGACCACGCTGTTCTTCCCTTCCTTTGTCTCCAAAGGTCCACTTAACTGGGAAGCACTGTCCCTTCCCTCTAATGGAAGCATCCTGGTCTCAAATAGTGGTGATCCTGTCCTTACAAATCTGTGGCGTTCCCATGATAAAAAACATTCCATGTATGTATTATATGTCAAAATTCATTTGGCTGTCATGTATGACTAAAAATAAATAAAGAAAGAAAGAATCTAAAAAAAAAACCTAGTTTTTAAACTTTAGTCTGTGTTTCATGATCATGCTTGTTTGGAACTGGACTTTGGCCACATCCTTTAGAGGAGTTTAGGTTTCAGTTACCATTTCTTCAAAATGTTTGGTACCCAGTGGAGCAGTGCAAATGTGTGTCCTCTGTATCAAATCCCTGGAGCATCTACATGCCAGAGAAACATACTTTACATTTACAATATTTGGTGAAATATGAGTGAGGGGTTAGATATCAATATGATTATACTCTGATTATTTGTGTTATTCTCATTTTCTGGTTCTTTACATGTGACTTAGAATACATATTTTAATGAGAGTTTGCTGTCTTCTTATAAATATAAGCTTTGTATATTTCTATAAACGTGTAAGTGAGCACAGACAAGAGAGATGATGCTAGGTTACTTAATTCAGTTTAAAAACACTATGAATTTCCTTAATGAGAAGACAGTTATTAGATTTTATTATTTAAATATTATAATTTATTCATTTTTTAAAAAGTTATTAATTTATGTAAATCCATATAAAATCAGCATTCTGAATGGCAAAACAAAATAGAACAGTAAAGACATAGACATATATAATATATGGCATTATTGGCAGCCAAATATTTTGACTATTTCAGGTTCTGGTTGGGTCAGTGTACCTAGAGCAGGAAAGTGGGAAGAGGCCACCAGGCTGATGGTGCCTTGTGGTCTTGTGACAGTATGAACGGGGCGGCTCTGCTCTTTTCACAGAAGACTCAGTAGGTTGATTTTGGTTCCCAGGGTCCAGATACTGCCCAGGACAAGAGCCTCTTCTCCCAGCTCAGCACCACACCACTGACGCTGGCCATAGCAACCACAATGTCTGGAACTCTCTGGAGGTGTTTTGAGGCACATGTCCAACATTGAGAATGACCCTAGATCATAGGTGACATTATCACAGCCACATGATAGGTGGAAACTGTGCCCCCTGGGGGGGGCGGTTAAGAATCTGCACTGTCTTGGAACTGATAAGATATGGAGACATAATTTAATCCTGTATACTCTGACACCATAATTCATGTAAAAAGAAAAGAAGAGCCTAACTATCACTTACTTCTCTCACTCTGAGTGAGAGTAAATGAAAGAGTGAGTGAATGAATAAAGAGTTGAAATTAAAAGAAAACTCAGGTCCCACATAAGTTCTCCTTGTACTGCAATTACTTGTGTTATTCTCATTTTCTGGTTCATTACTAGATACCATTTTTCATTACTAGATACCAAACTATTAGATTTCTAAAAATAATAAGAATAAATGTATTGAGATTTTGAAGATGAAACACCAAATGCTACATTATTATTTGTTGACTCTTTAGAGTTGTTTATTTAGATGAGACCACGTCCCAAATTGGGTTCCTTCTCTTTTCTTTACGATTATAGCTATTCACCATCTAATTTGTTCTCGACACATAGAAACATTATGTTTAGAATTCAATATCTACTTGTGATAATCCATTCACATGAGAACTTAAATGATTTGCTCATTTTCAAAGACAATGAAATATACCAATTCTTGGGCATATCCCCTTATGGACAGTAGGTGCTGTTTCTAGCCACTGCCCTCCTTATAGCCAGGCCTGGGTCTCTTTAGTGAGATCACCTGGCCAGCATGTCACCTGGCTCACCTGACCTCCTCACAGCCTGCCCTGGGTCTCTCCAGCCAGATCACCTGGCTCACCTGCCTTCCTCACAGCCTGTACTGGGTCTCTGCAGCCAGGTCACTTGCCTCACCTATTCTCCTCAAACCCTGCCCTAGGTCTCTGCAGTGAGATCACCTGGCTAACCAGTCCTCCCCAAAGCCTTCCTGGGGTTCTGTAGTCAGATCACATGGCTCACCTATCCTCCTCAAAGCCTGCCCAAGGTCTCTGCAGTTAGATGATGTGGCTCAGCTGCCTTCCTCACAGTCTGCCATGAGTCTCTGAGCCAGGTAACCTGGTTTGCCAATCCTCCTCACAGCCCACCCTGGGTCTCTGCAGTGAGATCCCCTGGCTCACCTGTCCTCCCCAAAGCCTGCCTGGGCCTCTGCAGCCAGATCACCTGAATCACCTGATCTCCTCACAGCCTGCCTTGGGTCTCTACAGTGAGATCACCTGGCTCACCTGTCATTCTCACATACTGCCCTGGGTCTCTGCAGTCAGAATCCCTTGCTCACCTATCCTCCTCACAGCCTGCACTGGGTCTCTGCATTCAGGTCACCTGGCTCACCTGTCCTCCTCACAGTCTGGCCTGGGTCTCTGCAGTGAGATCACCTGGCTCACTTGTCCTGCTCACAGAGGGCCCTGGGTTTCTAGAGTAAGATCACATAGCTCACCTGTCCTCCTCACAGCCGGCCCTTGGTCTCTGCTGTCAGGTCACCTGCCTCAGTTGTCCTCCTCACAGCCTGCCCTGGGTCTCTGAAGTGAGATACCCTGGCTGACCTGTCCTCCTCACAACCTGACCTGGTTCTCTGAAGTCAGATCACCTGGCTCATCTGTTCTCCTCACAGTATGCCCTGGGTCTCTGCAGTCAGATCACCTGGCTCACCTGTCCTCCTCACAGCCTGTCCTGGGTCTCTGCAATGAGATCACCAGGCTCACCCGTCCTCTGCACAGGCTGCCCAGGGTCTCTGCAGTGAGATCACCTAGCTCACCTGTCCTTCCTCACAGCTTGCCCTGGGTCTCTGCAGTGAGGTAAACTGGCTCATCTGTCCTGTTCACAGTCTGCCCTGGGTCTTTGCAGTCAGATCACCTGGCTCACCTGTCCTTCTCTCAGTCTATGCTGGGTCTCTAAAAGTGAGATCATCTGGCTCACCTGTCATTCTCACATACTGCCCTGGGCCTCTGCAGTCATAATCCCTTGCTCACCTATCCTCCTCACAGCCTGCACTGGGTCTCTGCATTCAGGTCACCTGGCTCAGCTGTCGTCCTCACAGCCTGGCCTTGGTCTCTGCAGTGAAATCACCTGGCTCACCTATCCTCCTCACAACCTGCACTGGGTCTCTGCATTCAGGTCACCTGACTAATCTGTTCTCCTTACAGTATGCCCTGAGTCTCTGCAGTGAGACAACCTGACTCACCTGTCCTCCTCACAGGCTGCCCTGGGACTGTGCAGCCACATCACCTGGATCACCTGTCCTCCTCACAGCCTATCCTGGGTCTCTGCAGTGACATCCCCTGGCTCAACTGTACTCCTCACATTCAGCCCTGTTTCTCTGCAGTGAGATCACCTAGCTCACTTGCTTCCTCACAGCCTGCGTTGGTCTCTGAAGTGAGATCCCCTGACTGACCTGTCCTCTTCACAACTTGCCCTGATACTCAGCAGTCAGATCACATGGCTCATGTGTTCTCCTCACTGTCTGCCCTGGGTCTCTGCAGCCAAATCACCTGGCTCACCTCTCCTCCTCACAGCCTGCCCTGGGTCTCTGAAACCAGATCACCTGGCTCACCTATCCTCCTCAAAGCATGCTCTGGATCTCTGCAGTAAAGTCACCTGGCTCACCTGTCCTCAAGACTTCCATGTGTCTCTGCAGTGAGATCACCTGGCGCACCTGTCCTCCTCAAGGACTGCCCTGGGTCTCTGCAGTCAGATCACCTAGCTCACCTGTCCTCCTCATAACCTGGCCTAGGTCTCTGCAGTCAGATCACCTGGATCACCTGTGCTTCTCACAGCCTGGCCTGAGTCTCTGCAGTCAGAACCCCTTGCACACCTATCCTCCTCAGAGCCTACACTGGGTCTCTGCAATAAGGTCACCTGGCTCACCTGTCCTCCTCAGAGCCTGGCCTGGGTCTCTGCAGTCAGATCACCAGGCTCACATGTCCTCCCCACTGCCTGCCCTGGGTTTCCGAAGTGAGATCCCCTGGCTGACCTGTCTTCCCCACAACCTGCCCTGGTACTCTGCAGTAAGATCACCTGGTTCACATGTCCTCCCCAAGGCCTGCCCTGGGTCTCTGGTCTCTGCATCAAGATAACCTGGCTCACCTGCCTTTCTCACAGCCTGCCCTTGCTCTCTGGAGTGAAACCCAATGGCTCACCTGTCCTCCCCAAAGCCTGCCTGGAGTTTGGCAGCCAGATCACCTGGCTCACCTGTCATCCTCATAGCCTGCCCTAGATCTCTGAAGTCAGAACCCCTTGCTCACCTATCTTCCTCACAGCCTGCACTGGGTCTCCTCAGTGAGGTCACCTGGCTCACCTGTCCTCACAGCCTGGCCTGGGTCTCTGCATCCTCACAGCCTCCATTGGTCTCTGAAGTGAGATCCCCTGTCTGACCTTTCCTCCTCACAACCTGCCCTGGTACTCGGCAGTCAGATCACATGGCTCATCTGTTCTCCTCACTGTCTGCCCTGGGTCTCTGCAAAAGTGAGATCACCTGGCTCACCTGTCCTGCTCAGAGTCTGCCCTGGGTCTCTGCAGCCAGATCACACTGGATCACCTACCTTCCTCACAGTCTGCCTTTGGTCACTGCAGCCAGGTCACCTGCCTCACCTATTCTCCTCAAAGCCTGTCCTGGGTCTCTGCAGTGCGATCCCCTGGCTCACCTGTCCACCCTAAAGCCTGCCTGAAGCTCTGCTGTCAGATCACCTGGCTCATCTGTCCTCCTCACAGCCTGCTCTGGGTCTCTGCAGTCAGATAACCTGGCTCAGTTATCATACTCACAGCCCACCAGGGGTCTCTTCAGTGAGTACCCCTTGCTCAGCTGTCCTCCTCACAGCCTGCCCTGGGTCTCTGAAGTGAGATCCCTAGCTGACCTGTCCTCCTCACAACCTGTCCTGGTACTCTGCACTCAGTTCACCTGGCTCATCTTTTCTCCTCACAGTCTGCCTTGGGTCTCTGCAGTGAGAAAACCTGGCTCACCTCTCCTCCTCACAGCCTGCCCTGGGTCTCTGCAGTGAGATCGTCTGGCTCACCTGTCCTCTTTACAGCCTACCCTGGTCTCTGCAGTGAGATCACCTGGCTCACCTGTCCTCCTCACAGCCTGCCATGGTCTCTGCAGCAGGATCCCTTGGCCACTTCTGGTCTGCACTGGAAGAATCATGGGCTCTTCCATACCGTGCTTCAGTTCATGTGCTATCCCCCTTTCTTGGTCTACACCTAACAACTTTCACCGTCCTACACATACTTATATATATTTTGTTGAAATATGGAAGAAAGATATTGTGGTTGTCTTTAAGTACTATTTTAGGTCATTTAGTGTGTCTGCACATTTTGGCTTTCTTCCAATAATAAAAGAACATCAAGTGTGGAATATTCAAATATTCCACAGTTTATGAGTCAAATGGAGCTATCACTTACCATTCTCATCTTCTGTTTTCTCTGTACAAAGCAACAAAACACACAAAAACAATACTATGTTAGAAAGGGTCCTTGGCTCCTATTCTCAGATAATCTACCTCAGCCAGTGGCATGAAGTGCAGGTCAATAGGAGATCAGTGAACATAAAAAAATGATCATGAATCCTGAAGTTCTGTTAAGTTCAGATGTTGTAAGACAGGTTAGCCCTGGACCAAGAAATTTAAAAGAGCTCAAGTCTCCTTGATATTCTCCTTGGTGTTCTGAAAAATAAAGAGCAAATAAAAGCAAATGAGAAGGCCACTCTTCCTACAGCTGAGGGCTGTGCACCAGGCACCCTGAGCAGGGTGCTCACTGGGACTCACAGGAAGAGGAGAGGCATCCCTCCTTCCACAGTTGCAGAGCTGCATGCAGTGGAAATCCAGTGTCCACACAGCTCAGGGCCTGGAGGACACTCAGACCCCTCCCTTAGCTAGAAAGGGCCAGCATCATGGGGGAGCAGAGTGCACTTGTAAATGACCACAAAAGGGCATCTCCTGGGAAAGAGGACAAGTAGCAAGTGCAAAGTCTTGGAGGGCACTGGCTCACTAGACAAACACCCCCTGGAAGAACAAGGTTGAGAGGCATCAAAACCCAAGCAAAACAAAGGTGAGTGCAAAGAAAAAAAAAAGTCCCTGAATACAGAGAAACTGTCAAAGTTATGCATGTCTTAGTGTCAAAGTTATGCATGTCTTAATTCTTAGTACAAGAATTCAACATGTTCTGCCAAGAAACGAGAGACCATTGGAGAAGTCAAATGCTGCCTGGGTATGTGGGTTGACAACTTGTCACATAACCCAACACCAGTGATGGTTAAATATCATAAAATAGCAATGAAGAGTTAGAAGAGAAATGTGAAAATTAATCAAATTATAGAGTTAGTTTATAAACAGAAGAAATGGTAGAACAAAAACTCATAAGTATACAGAATTATCATTTATTCATGAAAATAAAACAAAAAAATATTAAAATTAATAAAAATTTTGAAAATAAAAACACATTTGCAAACCTGATAAAAGTCAGAACAAATGTGTCTCACTGTAACTAATTTAAAAAGGAAAAAGTTTGTACAGTGTATAATTGATTATACTAAATATACAATGTACGCACAGCTCAGGCCCCCAAGGACAAATATGAATTTTAACTGATTAGTAATTATATATAGACTACTTTAGAATATTAATAGTTTATTCTACGGAAATCAATCAAGAACATAATTTTTAGTAGATCAAATATATTTTTCTATGACATTTGTCACCAAAATGAAAACAAACACCACTCACCTCTTCATTTTTCAGCAATTCTATAAAATAAAAACAAAAACAAAAACAAAAAATGATAAATAATATGCAAAAATACATGCATATCTTATAAAATCTGTTTGGAGAAATTATCAAGTAAGCTTTTCTGCCTAATATCTTCCAAGCTGTTTCAGTAAAATACTAGCCACTCATTACAGATAGGAAAAGGGCCCACCCAGGAGATAGGTGCTGGGGTTGATCCCAGTGTCCCTAAAGGCCACGTGTAGAACTTTTGTTGCCAGCCTGGCACTATGTGGCGCGTGGTGGTAGTACCTTAAGAGGTGGGTCCAGAGAGGTCCTCAGGCCCCCAGGGTGTGCCCCAATGTGGAGTGTGTGACAGGTCCATCCCCTCCTCCATCACATGCTGGCCACCAGGTAGGCAGTCTCCTTCCCATGCACTCTTGCCATGACGTGCTGCTTTGCCACAGGCCAACACAAAGGCAGATTATTATTATTTTCTTTGCAAGAACACCACTAAGACTATTGTCAGCAGTGTGAGCACACATCTGCTACCTTTATATGGTTGCTGGATTCTTTAACAAAGTCTAATTCTGGATCACCAACAACAGGCCCAGCTGCCCAATGGTGAGTGTATTTAAGCAGGGAAACCACACCAATTTCCAGTCCTGTAAGTGCAAAGGTACATAGTATACCACGCAGGTATACCAGTGCAAAAAAGGAGTTGTTAGATGACATATGGAACACATCCATCTACCCAAGGTAAGAGGAAAGAGAGACCAGAACTTACCTGGTCTGTGGATGGTCCTGCCAGAGGAATGGCTCTGAATTGGATGACGCTGGTGGTTTTCTACTGCCACCGTGTGGTTAGATTTGAGAAGTGCATGGAGTGAGTCCCCCTGTGTGTACCAAAGCCAGACAGGAAAGTTAAGTCATCCTGGGCAGCTTGGCCAGGCCCTCAGCAATTTGGGATTATTATTATTATTATTATTATTATTATTATTATTATTATTATTATTATTTAGAGAACTATAATTATACATATCGGTTGGTTTCATTTTGACAAAATCAGATATGCAAGTAATTTGGTTTCAGTCACCATTTCCTCCTTCCCCACCTCTCCTCCCTCCTCTGCTCTACTGATTTTCTTTGGCTCTTTTACTTACTTGTTTTTTACTGGTACTTTCTGCATATGCATAAAGATGAAATTCCACATGGTGCATTTACATATGCATGTAACATGGTTTCATTAAATGCATTCTGTATCCTCCCCTTTCCAATCTCCCTCTGGTCTCCTCCTACTCCAATGACTTTCCCTACATTATATATTTGATCCTCTACCACCTTCATTTCTTTACTTTACTCTAACTTCCACATATGAAAGAAATGATTGGAAGACCAGCAATGAAAGCCAGAGCCCAACCCCAGGCCTACAACTGTAAGAAATCAAAAGAAGACAGAAGCAAAGTACAGAGGCAGAATGATCAAATGGCCAAGCTGCCAGCTTTATTTATATCAACTTGTTACATTAGGTCCCTGGCATCAGTAGTACATTATTGTGCACTGTGTCATTAGGCAGTTTACAGATTTAGCAACATTATGCAGCTTCTTCCTTAGTTACACACTTAGTTGCTAGGAGCTCTGTGAAGCTCTCAAGAAAGTTGATTGTTTAAAATTACTGTTATGTAGAGAGGTTCAGGCACAACGGAGCTTGGTAAAACATTGTGGTTGTCTAACAAGGGAGTTTCTTTTCTTTTCTTTCCTGTTTTATTTTATTTATTTATTTTTTAACAAGGGGGTTTCTTTATTTCCAAGAGCTGTGGGCCTGAGATCAAGGTCAAGGCTGATAAAATTCTGATACAGAGCCTCCTCATGCAGGGCATTCCTACAGTAGCCAGGCATTTCATGTCTTTGCGCAGAAGTTTTCCGAGCAGACAGGTATTCTGGGCCTTTGTACAGAAACTTCCTAGCCACTAAGCATGCCAAAGTCATGAAGCTATAAGGGACCCCATAACCCTTACATAGAACTGACCCTACCACCCAGAAACCCAGGTCCAGGTCAGGCCCAGAATATTTCCCCCAACCTGCTGACCTATGCCAGAGCCTGGGTCCAGGCCTAGGACTGCCCCAGCCACCAATGGGGAGCCCAGGACCAGGCCAGTTATAGTACCATCCCTGCTGACATGTGTGAGAACCCAGACCCAGGTCCTCCTCTGCACAGAGCAGAGGACCATACTGGGTCTCTCCATTTACCAACACATTGCTCCCCCAGCTTGCCTCCATCTTGGAACACTGCAGCGATTGCTATAGCCTTCCCCATGTAGTATCCTCCATCTTTGGACAAGAAACAGGATCTGTACCAGCTGCCTACTGCAGGCCAAGTGCTGCATCTCAGAACAGACATCCCAAAGCTATTGTAAGGCCAGCCCTTTTAGCTGCATTTCTGTAAGTGGTTGAATCCATCTTGGGACACCCCTACTGCTATACTGAGTTACCTCTGCTACTGCCACCACCACATTTACTTGTGGTAGTATCCACCTTGGGACACAAGCCTAACACCAAGGTGAGGTAGAGATAATCTTCAGGGACACTACAAGATTATAGGGTGCAATATGAAATACATCAGATCTGCATTGTAGGAAAGGAAGACAGATTTACAACAGAAAAACAAAGAAAGAAAGTGCCCCAAACAAACCAAGATACTACAATAATAGAATCAATTAACAGCAAAATTGATGAAATGTCAGAGAAGGAGTTCAGAATGTACATAATTAAAATGATCTGTGAATTAAAGAATGATATAAGAGAGCAACTATAGGCAAAAAAAAATGATCACTGAATCAAAGAGATAAGAGAGAAAATATAGGTAGCAAAGGATTACTTCAAGAAGGAGACAGAGATTTTGAAAACAAAACAAAACAAAATAAAATCAGAAATCCTTGAAATGAAGGAAAAAATAAACCAAATAAGAAACTCAATAGAAAGTATCACCAACAGACTAGATCACTTGGAAGACAGAACATCAGATAATGAACACAAAATATACAATCTTGAAAATAAAGTTAACCACACAGAGAAGATGGTAGGAAATCCAAGAATTGTGGGATAGCATCAAAAGACCAAATCTAAGATTTTTTTGAGATAGGCGAAAGCTCAAATATTAAAACCAAAGAAATGTACAATCACTTTCAATTAAGTAATATCAGAAAATTTTCCACATATGAAGAAAGAATTGGAAAATCAAATACAAGAGGCTTACCGAACACCAAATATACAAAATTAAACAGATTTACACCAAGGCAAATAATAATGAGAATATCTAGCATTAAGATTTAGGATAGAATCTTAAAGACCACAGAGAGAAGAATCAGATTATATATAAGGGGAGAGAAATTTGAATCTCGGCAGATTTTTCAAACCAGACCCTCAAAGCCAGGAGATCCTGGAACTATATATAGCAAACTCTGCAAGAAAATGAATGCCAGCAAAATTTAAGCTTCAGATTTGAGAATAAAATTAAAACCTTTCATAATAAACAAAGTTAAAAGAATTTGTAGTGGAAAGCCCAAACTACAGAGCATTCTTGGCAAAATATCTTAGGAGGAGGAGATTAAAAAAAAAAAAAAAAAAAAAAAAAAAACAATGAACATCAGCAAAAGGAGAAACTACACTAAAGGAAAGGCCAATCAAAGGAGAAACCAAGTCAAGGAAAAAACCAAAAATAAGCCAAAATATCCAGGAATACAATTTATATTTCAAATAATAACCCTGAATTTGAATGGCCTAAACTCATCAATTAAAAGACATAGACTGACAGATTATATTTTTTTAAAAAAGGCCCAACACAATGCTGCCTTCAAGAAACTCATCTCATAGGAAAAGACATGCACAAACTGAAGGTGAAAAGTTAGGAAAAAACATATCACCCACATGGACCATGTAAACAGTAGGTTCTCATATCAGATAAAGTGGACCTCACACCAAAGCTAGTAAAAAGGGATAAAGAAGGATATTTCATATTGCTTAAGGAATTTATACACCAAAAAGACATTACATTCACAAATATGCCACAAACAATTGGATATCTATGTATATCAAATAAAGCCTTCTCAACTAAAATTAAATAGACCACAACACAATAGTACTGGGTGACTTTAACAAACCTCTCTCACCACTGGACAGATCTTCCAAACTAAAACCAAATAAAGACACTATAGAACTCAACAAAAATAATCAATCATTTGGACTTAACAGACATATATAGAATACTCCATCCATCAATGAGCAAATACACTTTCTTTTCAGCAGCACATGGATCCTTCTTCAAACAGACTATATGTTATGCCACAAAGCAAGTCTTAGCAAATGCAAAAAGCAGAGATACTATCCTGCATTCTATCTGAACAAAATGAAGTAAAATTAGAAATCAATGATAAAATGAAAAATAGAAGCTACTCTAATACCTGGAGATTAAATAATATTTTATTGAATGACACATGGATAATGGAAGACATCAGGGAGAAGATAAAAAAAAATCTAACAGGTAAGTGAGGACTCCAATACAAAATATATAAATTTCTGGGATGCTATGAAGGGAATATGAAGAGGAAAGTTCATAGCATTAAGCTCATTCATTATAAGAATAAAAAGTCAACAAATAAACCACCTGATATTACAACCCAAAGCCCTAGGAAAAATAACAAATACCAATGTAGAAGGCAGGAAATAATTAAAATCAAGGTGGAAATCAATAAAATTGAAACAAAAAAAACCCAATTCAAATAATTGACAAAACTAGTTTTATGAAAAAAACAAATAAAATTTATACATCATTAGTCACCCTAATGAAGAAGAGAGAGAAATCTCAAATTACTAAAATTCATCATGAAAAAAGTGTCATGACAGACAGTATTGAAATACAGAAGACAACTAGAAACTATTTTGATAGACACCCTGCTGAGTGAAATAAGGCAGGCACTGAAAGACATACTGTCTGGTCTTATTCACAGGGTGAACTCAAAGTTGATTTCACAGAAAGTACAAGAGTAGTCACCAAAGGGAGAAAGAGAGGGGAGGGAGGACAGGGTGGGCCTGAGGGAGGAGGCTGGGAATCAAGTACCAGAATACACTCAGGAGTGGCTAGCAGTACTGCCCTCCAGCACAGGAGGTGACAGGGGTGCACAGCATGTCCCTGTGTATTTCATAATGAAGTTGAGAGCAGTCTACAGACACCAAGAAATGATAAATGTTAACAGATGGAAGAGCTAATGCCCTGATCTGATCATGACACACTGAACAGGTGTGCAACTAGCTCACTGCTCCTCATCAACATGTGCAACTTAAATGTGAATCAACACTAAAAATAAAAATGTTGTCCTTTGTAGGTCACAATCAGAGTGAAGTGGCCCCCAAGGAACTGTAGAAAACACCTGCACATTGAGCATCTGGAAAGGTGAAAACACATGGAAAGAATGAAGAAAAAAGAGTTGACAAAGCTCAAGCCATCGGCACGACACAAACATGCACATACCTGGAAAGAATGAAAACCCCTAATGGGCCATAGGTCTACAATACATGAGCCTAACATGATAATTGAGGCTGAAGGAAAAAAGGCTGTCCCTATGACAACAAAACCAAGTCAAGGATGCCTGCTGTCACCACTTCCAGACAACACAGCAAGAGGAGTGCTACCATGGAAAACAGGAAGAAAATCCCTGTGTTCCAGACTTCAGCCAAGTCATATAGCCCCAGACAGTGGGACAAAATCAAGGACTTCACCAAGCAGATAGAGGTGGGTGCAGGTGACTCAGACTCAGAGTCACCCTCAGAGACAGCATCCACAGGCCCCAAGATGGGGGAGACAGCGAAGGCTCTGCACCCATCACCACCTCTCCCCATCATCCACAGTGACCACCTCACACAGTGTACATTTGACCTATTTCTGGCTTCCTGCTCCCTAGAGTCTCTACTGCAAAAGAACAGGGACATTTAATTGTGTTTCTTCACTGCTGCTCCTACCAGAAAGCCTGCTCATAGGGGGAGATCAGAACCTGAGAAGTTGTGGGGCTCCAGTACACCCACACATACACAGAGGCCTCACACAGACCTCCTCACAGGGCCATGACTGCTACACTTTCAAAGGCTGAAGTGATCAACCACATCTCATGTTTCATAGTGGTGGTTCCTGGACCTTAAGCCATTTTTCAAAGTTGAGACAACCAAAATTTGTTCACAATGTAGGACCATAAGAAATGCTGTACTATTAAATTTATAGCAACGGGACAAATGATTTTCAGAACCTGGAAGCAAGCAATAGGAAGATGTATTCCCAAGGGCAACAGTGAAAAAGTAATACACAAAATTCAATAAAAGATCAATTAATAATAAAAAATCAACTTCTATATATATAAAATGAAATACTGAAATGCAATTAAGAAAAAAGTTCACTTATAATTGAACACCAGAAACAAATAGAGAATAAAAAAGAACAAAAATATATAATATATATGCTTAATACATACTATATATACACACACATGACAGCAGCTTGAGTGTTATGGCTTGGATGTGAGGTGTCCTTCAAAGCTCAAGTGTGAGACAATGCAAGAAGGTTTGGAGGAGAAATTGTGTTATACTTTAACCTAATTGGTGAATTAGTCCCTGATGGGATTAACTGGGTGGTAGCTGGAGGTAGCTGGGGTGTGGCTAGAGAAAGGGGTTCATTGGATACGTGGCTATGGGGGGATATATTGTATCTGGTGAGTGGAAACCTCTCTCTCTGCTTCCTGATCACCATGTGAGCTGCTTTTTTCTGCCACACTCTCCCCCCATGAGATTCTGCCTCACCTTGAGCTCCGAGAAATGGAGCCAGCCTCCTGTGCACCGAGACCTCTGAAACCATGGTCCTCAAATAAACTTTTCCTCCTCTACAATTCTTCTGGTTGCGTCGTTTAGTCACAGTGGCAAAAAGGCTTGCTGAAACACTGAGTGCCTGATGTGGAGCCCTGGTCACAGACTCCAGAAGAAACAGGGAAGGACTCACCTGTGAATTACTGCATTTGCACATCATGGTGGACCTAGTGTGATCTGAGGTCTGAAAACAGCCTCTCACAGCTTTGCCTAATCATAAAACACCTGGTGTAGAAAATTTGTGGGAATGGCTTAAACACGTTATAAGGAAAAAAAAATCCTACATCTGGCTGCAGGTTTATACAAAAAATCACAATGTGAAGTATGAGAGAAAAAGGTATAATAAAAACTAACCTCAGAAATTAGAGTATTCAGGCCATGCATGGGGCACATGGCTCCAATCTCAGTGATTTGGGAGACTGATGTAGGAGAATCACAATTTCAAAGCCAGTTTTAGAACTTAGCTAGGCTCTAAGCAACTTAGCAAAAACCTGTCTCTAAAACAATAAAAAAGAGCTGGGGATATTGCTTAGTGGTTAAGCAAAACCAGGTTCAATCCCTGGTATCAAAAAAGAAAAAGAAGAGAAATGGAGTATTCAGGTGGGCACAGCAGTGAGTGGCTCAAGTCCCAGGAAGTTAGGAGGCTGAGGTGGGAGGATCATACTTCTACCCTAGGACATATAGTGAGAACCTGCCTCAAAATAAAAACAAACAAATAAACAAATAATAAATAAAAAGACCTAGGGATGTAGCTCAATGGTGGAGAGCCCCTGGTTTCAATCTCTACTATGGTGGGGGGGGGACAAAAAAGGGGACTTCACCAGCACCCTGGTGTACCAAGGAAATGAGGAAACCCACAAAGGCCAAGAGAAATCCTTCAAAGAGGACTAAGACCCACATGCTCAGCACTCACTGCCCTAAAGGCTTAGATCTGCAGGGAACTGAGACTGAAAGAGTTAAACAGCACAACCATGTGTTAAAGCAGCAGCCCCAGCTCCACTATCCACAGGCCCTGAAGGAGCTGAGCTCTTGGTGTTTCTTCTGTTTTTTTTCCAGCTATTTCCTCATGGAACTCCATCAAAACTCAGGCTGAATACAATCTAAGAGACCCTCTGAGTACATTGAGCAACTTATCTACTGATTCCAAATATACTTTAGAAAGCAACTACATATAAACATGGTGAAATCTGGTAATGGAGGAGACAGCAGCAATTGTCTAACAGTGAGTGACAGATGGAGCACTCATGATGACAGTCTGGCTCAATAGCACACCCACAACAGGTATGTCATGTATATGTCTAGGGCATTTCAACCAAGAGCAATAGAGCACATAACCTTTTTAACATCATAGGAAATTCATCAAGAGCAGCCACATTCAGCCACAACAGGCATTAGTGTAGAAGGCTAGCAAATTCCAACGTGGGCACCAGGAATACCGGAATTACCACAGATGTCATTAACAGAAACACAGCTGGGCGACCTCCAGATAACTGCAGGTCAAATCCCAAAGTTCTAAACCGCACATGGGTCAAGGTGTCTCAGATCAGTCTGAATATTTCAAAGAAAAAGAACTGAAACTGCATCTTAGGAAACTTTGTGGAACAGAGCACAGGCAGGGCTTAGGGGGAATTAGAGGTGCTACAGGCTTACATTACAAAAGAAGAACTAAAATCAACCTTCATCCTTCCACTTCAGGAACTAAAGAACGAATAGCAATGAGAACCTACATCTGATGCTAGCATATAATTAAAAACATCAATGAAACTGTGATGAAGAAATCAATAGAGAATCAACTCAAAAGCAGGTTCATCATGGATAACCTTGTAATGGCACAACACAACTAAGTTAAGAAAAAAGACAAAAATTTACTCAGTAGAAATGAAACACACCATTATCAATCCTACAGACAGCAAAAGAACCATAAAGGAATATTATTAAGAACTGTGTGGCCACAATTTGTGAACTCAGATGAACTGGACCAACTCTTGGAGACAAACAATCTACCACAACTCACACACACAAGGAGGAACACACAACATGGACAGGCTAAGGAAGTGATAATGACCATCATCAGAGGAAAGGCCTGGCCCAGTAGTGTCAAGGTAAATTCTGCACCAAACTAAAGAGGAAATGAAAACTATCCTTAATCCCCTCTAAAAGGCAGCAGGTAACACTTCCAATTCATTCCTTGAGGTGTGGCCTATATGATATGCTGTGATGGAAACAGTTTCTGGCAGCCATAGCCAGGGAAACTGCCTGGACCAGAGATGGCTGAATTTGGCACCCTGGGTACAAAGGAAATAGGAAACCATGATAAAAGGAGAAATGAATTGCATGCACTTTAATCAAATTGTGGAGAAGCAGCTCTATTGTTTCTCTAGCTTTTTTTCTTAAATTCTGTGAAATTACATGAGTATTGCTTTGCTGAGAAAATTCAGAAAACTACATCTACAAGTGGAAAGAGTAGACAGTTATCTAAGTGTCGCCAAAATGTCCAGGAATCCAGCAGCTTATAGAGAACATCATCAAATATAATTATAGACTGAAGGGCCATGTAAACCCCACAATTTACAGGGTACAAGGTGAACTCCCAGTGGGATGATATTAGGAGGGGGTATCTGGGGGGGTAACTGGAATTAGATGAGATCATGAAAGATGCTTATGAATTTCATAAAAACCTGTTCTGTTCAGACAACAGAGATGTTATTTAATAACAACTTACATGATATTGAATCAATTTGTAAAAAAAATTCATACTTCAGGCAATTGCCATGTTTTTCCAATACAATTTATTGTTAATCTTTCAAATTCATAAAGCAGGAATAAAAACAGATTTACCAAATGTCAGGAGTTCTTCACTGTACAAAGGAACTAATATTCTTAAGAATCCTTGTAGTTCAAATTTACCTACCATAACTTTTTTGGATATGTAATCACTTTCTTCAACAACAGCAGTTTTTTTTTTTTAACCTCTTTTCTCTAGAAGCATTCTTGAGACTAGAACCTATAATTCCATTTGAGATTCAATTGTAAAAAAGAGTGAGGTCTCAGAAATTTTGTACATAGGCTCAGAGAAAGCAGAAAAGTAAATAAAAATTTGTATCAAATAGAAAAAAAACTAGGTATTATCTTGAAATTTTTTTACCTCGTCAGAATAATTTGCTTGTCTCAGTTCTGAATACATACATTTCACATTTTAGAAAAACCTGGGTCTCTAATAAGTGAGCACATAATTTCAAAGTGAGAAACACAGAAAAGATTAGTGCTGAGGGACCACAGATTTTTCTGCTGAAAGGGCAGAGAACATCCCAGCCAGCTGGACATCTTTCCAATTGGTCTTGCTCAAGAAAATATTCCATGATCACCCTCCCAGGAGACCTGGACCATGACTCCAGTCTTTTCAGGATTGAAGAGTACTTCACTGAACTGGGTGCTTCTTATGCTCTGGGAGATTTTTTTTTCTCTTGCACAACTGTGACGGAATGCCAGGGGAAGGTATCAGATCTAACCTGACCCCTCAACACCAGCATCTAGAGGCTGCCTATCCACCTGGCTCCAAGAAATGGGAAAAGGGCTTGGGGAGATAATGTTTCAAGAAGGGATTGTCTAGATGAGGCCTATTTTAAAATATTCCTCAGGCCCAGGCCCTCCAGTGGCTCTCTTGAGATTTTATGCCCCACACATCAGGCTGTCCTCTAAGAAGAGCTGCCCCAGGGCCTAAAATTGTTTGCACTCTGCAGGAAACAGGGCAGCTCTTGACACACTTTGGCAGCCCAGGAAAGGACAGGAAAATGGCAGAGGACACAGGACCCTGGGAAGAGAGAAACAGAATTTAAAACCAAAGTTACTACATTATCTGTGCCTGGGGAAGACAAACAAAAAAAGGCACAAAAGTATTTTATCAGTGGCATTCCAGGTGGCTGTTCTCTGGTTTTATCACATAGCAAATTCACAAACAGAAAACAAATCTTCGATGCTGTGCCCACTTGAATGCATTGTGAGGAGCAAAAAAATGATAATACTGTGCACTGGATGGGGAGGTGAAGTCTGGAAATGTGAGGACAGACAAAAATTTTAAGGATCCACTGATTGCCCAGACATGGGCTAGTTTGGGAAAAGCAAGGTGACTCCTGGGTAGAAAAAGGGACACAGACCCCTCAGACTAGCATCTATCACACAGGAGCCCCACACCAGGGACAGGATCCCTTGAGACCCGCTGCCTTCACTTTACACTGAGAGCCTAGGGCTAGGGTCCAGCTATGCAGAGAGGGTTTTGCCAAAATGGCTGCTGACTAAAATAGCTGCCAACCAGCTAGAACACTGGGAAACCCAACCTGGAACAGCCCACACCATGGCCTGAAGGCATCAAGGGCTGAGCTGTAGCAGCATCTGACTCAGATCTGGCTTGGCTGACTCTGGAGCTGACAGTGGGAGGCCAGAGGCCAGCCACAGCTGGTTCACCACTTGTAACAAGCTTACCTCCCACCTGACCAGACCTGCCCCACACACTCATCATGTTCCACTTCTGGGGAGACCTGACATCCTTCTTGTGGACCTCATAGCACCTGTAGGACACAGGGAGGAAGATCTGAGCCAGAGCCACTTGGGCCTCACACAGCAGAGAAGACACAGTACTGGAGACGGATTCTGAGCTCCACAGGGTGAGAGATACAGGCCTCAGAGACTGCGGAAGGCCACCCCCTCCCACCAGCTGCCTGCTGATTGGCCAGGGCTCCACAAGACCCCTCTCTCTCCCCAACACAAATATGCACACTCTGGGGCCCTGACTGACAGGAGATGTATCATGCTCCTGGATACATAGGCCAGGAAGACAAGGTATTGGCAAAAGCCCTTTTTAGGCAGGACTTCCTCCCTGCAAGGGGACCTGCCCCACCAGAGGGACATTTCCACTTATGCAGAGCTGAGCCTGACTTTCCAAAGCAGGCCCTGTTGGCTAGGAAGCTCTTCTGGGCACAGAGTCCCATGCATATGTGAGAAATTACAGCCTTGGTTCCAAGGCAGCCTACCCTGACCTCAGAGAAGGTGTGTGCCTGGTCAGGCCTGACTGGGAAGGAGGGAGCCAGGCATAAATCACTTGGGAAGAGGCCAAGGCTTCATGGGAAAGGCCTCCTCACACTTTTACTCTGCCAACTCATTTTCAAACAAACAAAAAAGTAAATAAAAATAAAAAATACAATCAGGAGATATGAATATTTAGTGCATAAAAAACTAATTATATGGCAATAAAAAAACTCAAAGAAATAAAAAGCAAACACTTGAACCAGCTCAGGTAAGGAGCCTGCTTCACCAGGAATTCAGAATGAAAACCTACTTGTGTAGAGGTAAACACATTCCCAAGTTGGCAGTAAGACTCTTACTGCTGAAATGTGACCCCAGGAGGGCTCATTCCCTGGGTCCAGGGGGGACACCTAATGATTTATCTCTCAGAATCCACCATTCCATGACCTATGGGTTTTCTTAATAAGAAGATTAAAATTAAAAAAAATTCTAAAAGAAGAAAGGGATACACTCAAATATATTAAAAATGAAACTCCTTCCTGAAACTGCAATAGGGTTCAATTAGACTGCTCTACCTCAGGATAAATGTCTGCAGTCTTTTCAAAGGAAAATGAATTCACATACAGGAAATATTATAAGGAAAAACAAATGACCTCACAAATGAATTAAACATGAGAAAATTACTGAAAACTTTCCCAAGAACATTGAAATACACAGAAAATAATTCATGCAAATGATATTTAGTAAAAAGAAATATATGGTGACATGGAAATAAACCAGGATAGACAGGTGTGAGACATAAACACACATATATGGACAGCCAGAGCTGATCCAGACATTGCACTGGAATTTTCTAGTAATTTAAATTTATTCATAGTCTATAACCTGACAATGTTTTTCCAATGTGTACAACATTTATGAAGTGTACTCACTTGAGTGCCAAATTAAAAAAAAATAATAATGAAATTACCAAGAACAAAAAGTTAAACTGGAAACAAGTGAGGTTTCTGAAACAGGAACACGGAAGGGATCTGGGAAACCTACAGCCTCAGACAGCATTAGGAGTCTAGCCAACTGAGGCAGAGAATCCCTACAATACAAGTTACAGCACCACAGTGGTAGAGCACTAATGGTAATACATTCAGTATTGAAAACTCAACTAAGACAAAACCAAGTAAAATTCTGCTTCCTCGTTGATGGTAAACTATAAGGAATGACAGAAAGAATTGGCACTGAACTTATCTCCAGGCAGAGGTAGGGAAGGGCAGTGAGAGAAGGCAGCCGGCCCAGGGCCATTCACTTCTATTTAGATGGGGACATATAGGTGTTTAAATTCATACTAAACTGAGCATTTAAAAAATTATTTTTTTAAATTCATACTAAACTGAGAATTTAAAAAAATTATTTAAGTGGGACACAATGGCTCATGCCTGTAATCCCAGAGGCTCAGGAGGTTGAGGTAGGAGTATCAAGGCTTCAAAGCCAGCCTCAGAAACTTAGAGATTCCCTAATTAACTCAAGGAGATCTTGTCTCTAAATAAAATATAAAAAATGGCTGAGGATGTATCTCAGTGGTTAAGAGCCCTTGGGTTCAGACTCCAGATTGGTCAAAGGGGAGGGAGAGGAGGGGAGAGGCTGTGGGGATTGGAAAGAAAGTGGAACAAGATGCGTAGCATTACCTTAGATAGATAATTGCACAAATGGTTTGACTCTACTTCATGTACAACCAGGGAAATGAAAATGTGTGCTCCATTTGTGTACAATAAATTGAAATGCATTCTGCTGTCATGTATAACTAATTAGAACAAATAAAATTAAACAACCATGAGTGGATGATAAAGTGTGTAGAATCTTAACATTTACAAACTATGTAAAACCTGGAATCATTGACTGTTCAGAAACTACACAGATGGATCATGGGTGGTGGTGAGCAGATAAAAGAGAAAAGAGATAAATCTGCATTGTTCCCGTAGCTCCCCATTCCACCTGTCTCTGAGGAAAGGCTGAGCTTGATGAGATTCTGAGCCAGGTTAGTGCTGGTAGCAGATTCAGTGATGGTGAGCTGCTATCAGTAAATCTTCCACTGGGCTCACAATATTCACCTGTGCTCCAGACATCTGAAGGATCTCATTTGTTTTGGCACCTTGACACCTGATTTTGCAGCCATTCAAGTTGTTTGGGACACTGAGTTTATGAGTAGCCTGACCAGGTGCATGCAAACCTGCTGGATGGCCTTTCACATCTGAAGAGCTGGATTCAATGCTGCTGAATCAGGTGGAACATGGGTCATAAGACAATGAAACTGTTGCATTGCCAACTTGTGCGGCTTGGTCAAGGATAGTTAGGGAATGACAGACTGTCCTTGAGTGGCACAGGTCTCTAGAGGGGTCCCTTTATGTCAAGGTTGAGACACATGGTTGAGGTGCTGTGGGAAAAACTTGCACTCTCACTGCCTGTGCTGTACCCTGCAAAGAGGACTGCAGAAGGTGGCATCTTGGGCAGTATGTGATGAAAAAACATGTTTGGGGACTTCAAAATGACTATGCACATCTGTTTGACACATTCAGTGATGGATTGTAGCATGCCTGTGATAACAAAGGCCTACTCAGCTGCATTGGGTAGCATGTCCTTGCCACCTGGGCCTGAGCCCTTGTGCTCTCTTGAATCTCCATCCCATAACCACCTTTTCCAATGAGGGAGACACACACTGACTAGTAGGGACCACCAGGCTCAGAGTGACTGAGGTCTTTTAGCAGCTGTGCTGTTGTTCAGAGAGTTGCTGATGTCCTCTTCCAGCTTGTCAATAACAAATTTTAAAGGTGGCATTAGTGCGCCCAGCCAATGTGACCATTCTCTCAGGACAATTCCCTCTGCAACATTCATATGTGCAGCACTCTCCTCCCACATCTTCTTAACTGACTCTCCTTTCAGAAAGATACTGCCATCTTCCTTTCCACACATAAGTAGCTGAATGTTGTGACACTGAATCCTCCTTTAATCCCACTGGTGTCCATGTTGAGCAGAGTCCTAGAGAATTGAACTTTGAGTGCTCAAGACTATGATATTAGTGGGGGGTGAAAGCCAAAACCTGCAGGTGTGGTGCCACTGACGGGGAAAAAAAGAGATTGGGCAGAAAGAGGAAGGGGGGAAGCTTGGAATAAAGAATAAAGGAGCACAGAGGAGAAAGGGGGTGGAAGAGGAAGAGGGGGTGAGGAAGGAAGGAACTGGATTAAGAAAAGGATGAATAGAAAGGCAGGTAGAAGAAAGAGAGTGGAGGAAGAGGGGATGAATCAGGAGAAAGCAGCGGAGAAAGCAGGTAGAGGAAAGAGAAGGGGGCAGGAGGAAGGGGGAGAGGAAGAGGAGGTGGAGGAGAAGGAAAAGGAGGGAAAGAGCATTGGAGGAGAAGGGGTGGAGGGGAAGCGAGGAGAAGGAAGACAGGACTGAAGGAGGGGAGCAGAGAGGGGTGGAAGAGTAAAAAATGGTGCAGGTGTAAGAGTGAGTATGGTGGAATTAGAGGCATAAATGAGGAAGAGGGGTTAGAGGAGGCTGGCGTGGAGGCAGAGGAGGAAAATGTAGGAGGAAGGTGAGAGAATGAAAGTGGAGGAGGAAAAGAAAAAGGGTGAAGGAGGAGAAAGAGGAGAAGAAAGGTCTTGTAAGAAGTAGAGGAGGGGAGGGGAGGTGGTGGGGGAGGAGTAAGAATGAGAAGTAGAGGAGGAAGAGTGTGAAGGTGGAGGTGGAGAGGGGGAGAAGGAAGTGGGAAGGAGGAGGAAGGAAACAGAGGTAGAGAAAGGGTGGAGAAGTAGGAATACTGTGAACAAGGGATGAGGAGTATAGCAGGAAGGAGAGAGGACAGAGGAAGAAGAGGGAAGGTGGAGTAGAAAAAACTGGAAGGAGGAAGGGATTGGAGGAGGGGAGGAGCAGGGATGCAGGTGGAGGAATTAGTATGGGGGAGTTAGAGGGGTGAAAGAAGAGGGGGAGGGGTTGGAGGAGGAGGAGTTATAGGAAGAGGGGGTAAAGACAAAGGAGGAGGAGAAGGAGGAGGAGGGGTAGAGGCAGAGGAGGAGATAGAGAAGGAGGGGTAGGACAAGGGGAAAAAAACTGGGGCAGCAGAGGTGCTCATGACTGCTACCTTTGCTGGTCTGGGATAAATATATATATTTTAAACTGCACCCAGATAGAGATAATTTACATGCAAAGAAATATCCTAAGTAATCTGGGCACAGTAGCACACGCCTGTAATCCCAGTAGCTCAGAAAGCTAAGGCAGAAGTCGAAGCCAGCCTAAGCAAAAAGTGAGGCACTAATCAATTCAGCGAGACCCTGTCTCAAAATAAAATACAAAAATAGTGATGGGGATGTGGCTCCATGGTCAAGTGTCTCTAATTTCAATCCCCGGTACCAAAAGAAGAAACAAACAAACAAACAAAAATATATATATATGTAATACACACACACACAATACACACACACTAGCTAGGACTAATCAATGCCAAGCAACATTATTTATGCTCCCATTTGATAGGCCCAAATCATGGAAAATATTTGATGGACTGTTTTTTTTTCTTTTGTTGTAGTTGTTTTGTTTTGTTTTTACACTCTGGATAATAAATCAATACTTTCTTTACATTCTTATAAAAGACCTTATAAACAGAGGATACTGCCACACACACGTGCCACCAATTTTCACCAGGGAACAAAATTACAGTCATTTTTCTATCCAATTGCATTAAAGAATCTTGTTGAAATTCTTCAAATAAACATGCTGATTAGGATCATAGTGTCACTGTAAGTGGAATTTTAAAAGTAGTGTTCTAGTTCATAGCCCACTCATCACTCAGGAAGCAGTTTAGCACAGAGGATGTCACTTTGACAGACACAAAGCGAATTGTGGATGCATGCTTATAGGATTTTAGATATCACTTTAAGTGTAGGAAAGTGAAAGTGAGTGGCACTGGACAAAGGTCACAACAAATAGTTTCAAATCTGAGAACATAGAGGGATGAATATATTGAGGTGAGGTTTGAAGTGTCATAGGGCAAGTCGTGGTGAGCCAACTCTTGTTTTCAAAAGCAGACTGATGGCTCAGATATATAAAAAAAAAATGTGTCACCAGGAAAACAGTTAACTGAGTTTTCTCAATCAAATTGTGAAAATAGTTTTTCTTTTTTCAGTTAACTTCATCAGCACAAATTTATTAGGAGAAATGATAATTTTGAGGCACATATTCTCAAGACTGTGTATTGGCTATTGTCCATCCTAAGTTGAAGCATGGACCATTTCTGACAATAAACAGATTGACTCAGACCTGCACCAAGGCTGGCTGTGTCACTACTGCTTCTCAGCCTTCCCTTTCTCATCAATTGACCCCACCAGTGTGAAATAGAACAGCCCTGTTAGTAACAGCACAGGAGACTGAAGGAGGAAAACCAAGACTTCCACAATTAAAGAAGGTATTGGAAGTTGCCCCGGCTCCAAAGACTAACTTCCCCATCCCCCGAGAAGAGCTGCCCAATGGTGAGCCCTGCTGACTCACATGATCCTTACCCCCAATCAGAAAGCACCCTGTGCCAACTGTCAAATCGTTAAACCGTTAAACTGTCATAACTGTCAAACCACCCCTGGCTCTATAAATATGCAGAGCTGTTCCTCTATAAATGGGCATTTTCTCCAATAACGAGCCTGAGCCTTGTTTGACTTTCATTGGTGCCAAAACCGGGAGGGGGGAATGCCTCGATGCTCGAGGGCACCCTCTCTCAAGGCTTGCCATCCTTGTCCACTCTTTTGAGTGCTGCTACTACTCACACAACACTGGCTCTTCAGTAGGTGAGTTCCCCTATCGGGTATCCAACTTCAGATGGGCTGTGCAGGGGCTTTGACCATGATCATCTATCTGGAAAACCTCTGACGCCCAATCTGGAGGAGAGAACACACCCCACTATGACCTTCAGGGTCATGGTGGACTCTATAAAGCCCAGTTCATGAGCGGTAGTTCCTGAGGGGTGGAAGAACAGGCACTCCCCTCTCTCTCTTTCTTTCTCTCTTTACCACCCTTGTCCCTCTCCTGACCTATGGGGGCCTCTTCTTCCCTCCCTGCAGACTCACCCTTATTAAATTCTGCACACAAGATTGGCCTTATTATCAATTACACAATCAAATTCAATGGCCCCCAGGAGGATCCCTAGATCCTGCAATTCTCAGAGATCTGAGAGAGCTCGAAAAAGTGGAAGGAGATCCCCTATGTTGAGGCTTTTCCTCTTCTTCCTTCTCACCCCGACCTATCCATAGATGAACCCCCTCCCTAATGACCTCCCCTGTCAACTCCATCCTGCCCCTCAGGTGCTCCTCCTGACTCGGCTGACACCTTTAGTCCCCCCAAATCTAGGTCCCGCTCTCTAGTTCCACAAACCATGGCCCCCTTAAGAGAGGTTGCTGGACCTGAGGTCATTATCCGGGTACATGTCCCATTCTCTATGAATGACCTCACACAACTCGAGTGAAGGTTGGGCTCATTCACAACAGATCCAACCACTTACACTTACATAAGAGAGTTTCAATGGGTCCTCCAGGCTTATAGCCTCACTCACCATTATATATATATATATATATATATATATATATATATATATATATATATATATATATATATATATATATGCCACAGTCTCTGGCTGGGCACAAATCACGAGCCACCACACAGCTTGTAGATTCAAACAGCAATTCTTTATTCCCGATCTCACACTGGCCTTCTACAAACACGTTCTGGGGAAATCCACGTTCTCTGCCCAAATCCCCCACTCCTGGGCTTCTGTCTCCCAAATATATTGTCTGACCCTAAGAACTCAAGAAGAACTCAGCAGCAGGATACGCCCTATTCTAAACGGGGAACACCCTAATCTCCTATTATGCTAAACCGCCCTATTCTAAAGGGGGAACACCCTAATCTCCTATTACGCTAAACCGGGGACACCCTAAACACGGATCCACCCTGGTCCTTGAGCAAGGTCACCTTTCAGGAGTCCTTCCACTAGACAGCATGGGAGTAGCTGGCAAGGAAATTGTCATACCTACTTGGCTGATGGCTCCCAGCATCTCCCCCCTTCTGATTAATTAAACAACAAGTAATGTGGCTTAAGGACCGTGCCTGGTAGGTTGTCCAGTTCAACATATGGTTCATACCTGTCATTGGAAAACTGACCTTTAGGCGTCAGCCTCTTGTCTTAGGTTGATACCACTGCAACTGGATCATACCTGTCACTGACTACCGGTCCAGCATACAGCCATACTTGTGGATAGGTCTATGCACCAGTGGGGGGGGGGTGAGGTTCTTTGCCTCACCTCTGTTGGCCCCCAAATTTGGCCTTGGTGCCAGTGGGGGAGTGAGGTTAATGTGGCTTAAGGACCGTGCCTGGTAGGTTGTCCAATTCAACATATGGTTCTTACCCGTCATTGGAAAACTGACCTTTAGGCATTAGCCTCCTGTCTTAGATTGATACCATTGCAATTGGATCATACCCGTCACTGACTACTGGTCCAGCATATAGCCATTGGCCCCCAAATTTTAGATCATCACTAGCAGAAGGGAGGAGGATACAGAAATGCCATGACACCAAGCCAATTGACAGTTCCTTTGGAAAAATTGCATCACTGGTGACACCATCAGCAAAGATATGCCAGCATTACCACAATTTGCTGTACCAAACAATAGTTACATAGTCCAGGCAAGTTCTGTAAGCAGTTCAAAGTGGAGGAATCTATCAATATGTCTGTCTCCTCCTAAAGTTCGTTTTCCTCCCAAAGTAAGTTGACTCCTTGATTGAGCATTACTTGTTGAGTTATATTCATTGATGCATCAGTTTATACAGTTTTCGGTGATATCTATCATAGAAGCTGTAGTTTGTCTTCACTGGCACTGGGATTAAGATAGGAATTCTGGCAATGATGCTAAGGAGACATTATCCTGAAAAGAATTATTAAATATAATGAAAAGGAAAGGTGAAAGTAAACAAACAGATCTGTTAACCTCCTTAAAAAACAATCCTTAACAGCTGTTTACCTGATTTAAATTAGTAAACAAGCAGATCTGTTAACCACTTTTAAAAACAATCCTTAACAGCTGTTTACCTAATTTAAATTAAGCCATTTAAATCACGTGAATAAAAAAAATAATTTGGATCCATTTTCTCATGAGCGCTCCTCATATATGAAATATGGACATACGCACACACAGACATACAACACAAAACACAAATGTGCAAACAAACGTACAACACATAAGATAATAATAAAGACCTTGTAGCTTTACCTAGATGAAATCTCCATTGCAATGTTTAAAAACTCCACAGTCAAAAAATAAAACTGATCAAAAAAACATTAACCTAGGTTTGTATGAGCTCAAAAAATAAAAATAGAACCTTATGATGTGGAAAAATGCAATAATAAAATAGATATTGAAAAAAGCATCCTGGTAAATCACTGTTGCAGATGTAAGAATGGCCAAGCTGGAGTTCTGGATATCAGCTGTTATGGATTTGAGTCAAATCATCTTCTTTTCGATCTGTAGAAATCGTTTTAGTTAGTCTTTCTGGAATCCAAATCGGCTGTTGTTCTCCCTGTGGAAACACACAAACAGAGCCCTGATTCCAGACAATCACTGGGTTAGGACCTTTCCATTGTCCTGTTAGAATATCTTTCCAAAGTACTTTAGGCTTATGTACATTTTTTGGTTACATATGCCTTTCCGCAGCACTAAGTCCTGATGAATCCAAATTTAAAAAGTTTAGAGTAAAAAGCGTTATTTTAAGTTTATCTTTGGGGGATATATACCCCTTTCCAATTCCCTCTTTTTGCTTTAATAAGTACGTTTGTATCTAATAGTTGTCTTAGCTTTTTGCATTTTCTATCTGAAATACTTTACTTGACATATTCAATCATTTTTTATCTTACTTCTATCTTCTAGTTTTTTTTTCCTAAGGTTTATATATCATAATATATTGGCTAATACTCTCCTTCTTGAGGAATGTACCAGAGTCTGGGAACTTGCCAGAGCCCATGCAGATGAAACTCACCAAATTAATCCCAATCACCCTCCGGGGCCACTTGCTGCCCCAGATCAAACTCCCGACTGCGATTATACACAAGCTGGCATACAGAGTAGGGACTGATTCTCCGCATGAATTATTGCTGGGCTCAAAAAAGCAGCATGTAAGGTCGGCAATTTCCAAAAATTACAGGAGATAATTCAAAAGTGAGAGGAGACCCCATCAGAATTTCTGGATCAGCTTACGAAAGCCCTTCAGCAGTATACTAACCTAGATCCCAAAACCCCTGATGGCCGTCATGTCCTTATGACATATTTACTCTCACAGAGCTACTCCAACATCCGGGCCAAACTAAAAAAGCTTGAACAAGGCCCTGCCATCCCCCAGACTGAGATCTTAGCGGTAGCCTTTAAGGTTTTTCACAACTGGTATGAGGAAATTGAGCGCCGCAAGCACACGCCGAACACAATAAATTTCAAAAAATTTCAGATGCTTGCCCAGGCCCTGCAGGGTGCTTCCTAGGGTCGCCACCCATCACTGCAGGTCAAAACCCCCTGCTTCAAGTGTGGCAAGGAGGGACATTGTGCACCACGCACTCCGCATACCCTATGCTCTAAATATCAACAAGAAGGTCTTTGGGGCTCTGACTGTCCTAGATCCCATAGGAGGCCTATGGCCAAGGAACCTCCAACCTTCTGGGCATGGCAATCGATTGATGGAGCCTCGGGTCCTTGTCCCAAGCCATAACAAGACAGGAACCCAGGGTGTGGATTCAGGTGAGTGGGCGCAAGGTTGACTTTCTGCTGCACCCCTCCCCTGACTCAGGCAATGGCAAGGCCCTACTGAGGTGGATGGCGCAAGGCGTCCATCCACTGGAGGAGCACAGTATGTTTCTGGGAATGGGCTGATTTGTTTTTATATTTCTTTAATAGGTATAGTTGCAACTTCTCATATGACCATTAAGTATGAAGGAGAAAAAACATGACATTCCCAATTAATGCAACTACTTCTAAAGAATAGATCTGTTTGCTCTAAATGCAATGATTCAGCTGTGGAGAGTAAATTGTTAATGTCTAATGAAAAACTCCCTGTATTCCTGTCAGGGAAGTTTTTGAGAAATTAAATTAAAATCTAGAGAAGAAAAATTAATGTTAAGAAGACAGATTAGTGCTTAGTACTGGGCAACATATTCTTGTTCCTGTGCACAATAGTTTGTGCTCTTACTCTTGTTTGATTAAAATTAATAACAATTCAACCACTTGCGATAACCATGGCACCGGTTCCAGTCAGTAAGTCAAGAAAGAATAGTCAAGATATAGGCCAATAGTTTGGGACATTTGTAATTATTATTAAAAGTTAACTAAGCAGAAACAGCTCAAAGCAAAACACGAACTGAAAGTACAAATGTTTGCTCATGCATAAGCCAAGATACATTCTTCTATTCTGATTGTAGCTAGGTAATATTTTGTTTCTTTGAATTATGATTCCTGTTTTGTAACCACAAAGTATTGTGAGCCTGCCAAAATGAAAAGTATATATGATCAACTTCACAAGTAAAGATTGGGATCAACACCTGCACTTTGGTTTCTGTGTTGTTTCTCCACCCCTCTTTCGCCGACTCCTCACCATCCGTTCGTCTCCTGAGACCCCCTGTTGGAGCTGGTCTCCGACAACTTTCTCCTTGACATCGGGGCGACCTTCTCAGTCCTGACAGAATTCTGGAGGCAAACAGTGCCGTCCACCTCTGCTATTGTCGGTACCGGAAAGACCATCTATCCAAAAAAGACTCCCCTATTACTCTGTTCCATAGACAACTTCTCATTCTTTCAGATGTTCCTAGTTATGTCCCAATGCCCAGTTCCTTTGCTCGGCTGAGATATTGTCTCTAAATTCAATACAACAATCAACATCTAGGCTTCTGGCATTGGTCAGACCCCAGAATCGGCCTGTTCATCTATTCTGGCCCGTTTGGCAGAAGACTGGCTATTCTGCTCCACTTGTGAGGCTGACATGAAACACCATACTAAAAAGGACCCCTTACTTATGAACCTGGTCCACCCAATTGTGTGGGATACCCACACCCCCTCCACCATTTCCTGCCCACCAGTTAACATTCATCTCAAAGATCCCAACACCTTCCCCAATCAGGGTCAATACACCCTGTCCACAAAGGCTCTTCTGGGCCTACAACCTATTATTCAGGACCTTCTTACCAAGGGTTACCTCCGTCTTGTCCATTCCCTT